>NC_088202.1:99538669-99863378 GCF_037126465.1 Ornithodoros turicata
GTGTTTGATCCGCAGAGAAGACTGGAAATCTCCCAAGAGCTAAGGTACCGTTTCGACACTGAAGAACAGCCGTTCCTTGATCGGATCATCACGTGCGGTGACACGTGGGTGCACCATTCGACTCCTGAGTCTAAACACGCATCAAAACAGTGGAAGCATCCGGGCTCGCCAGCTCCCAAGAAGTTCCGAAGCACGTCCGTCTGCGGGTAAGGTCATGGCCACGGTTTTCTGGGACATGGCTCGCGTTGTTCATGTTGATTTTCTGCCCAGTTGTACCACCATCAATAGTGCATATTACTGCCAGGTTCTCAGGGATGTGCATAAGGCGCTGAAGCAAAAGCGGCCGTGCCTCATCACCAAAGGATTCCTCCTCCTACAGGACAATGCATACCCGCATACCGCGCATCTCGCGACACGCACCTTACAGGAACTTGGCTGGAAGTTGCTGCCACATCCCCCTTACAGTCTAGACCTCGCCCCCAGCGATTTCCATGTTTTCGTGCCACTGTAGGCGTTCCTTGGGGGCCGCCACTTCAGCTGCGACGACGAGGTCAAGAATGCGGTCCGATCATGGCTGCTACGCGCCAGTAAGGATTTCTACGCTGCTGGCATCCAAGCCCTCGTGAAACGCTGGGACAAGTGCATTAGTGCAGCCGGAGATTACGTTGAAAAATCAAACTAATTTCTCGCGTGTATGTTCATTTTACTTGAAAAATGAAAAGTCCGGGTTTGACTTGAACACCCCTCGTATGTTTTGAGTATAATGACATGCTTATTATATCACACCACCACCACTACCACCACCACCACCACCACCACCACCACCACCACATGCTCCCGCAGGTTTCCTCTAAATCACACATGATAAATTAGCAAGGCAATTATTTTGTCTATATAGGGACCGTGCGACACCTAAAGGGAGCATGCTGGTCCGTCGCGACAGCGCCGCCAGTGGCGGTCTTGGAAGTGCACGACGTGATACGACGACGCCCGTTCTATGCATTCTCAAGTCGAACCGTAGCTTGCGTGGCGACCACCGTAATTAGAAGGGCTAATTTTCGAAGTGCAAATAATGTGGAATCTTTCTGGGGCGCGAACGAAGAGAATGAGATGAAACACCTCAACCATTATCTCGAAATAGCCGTTGCCGAAATAGTTGCCGTTTGGTCGATTCATTTGATGGTGATACAGTATTAAGCGGTGTTTCACCGTCATGAAAGTGGCAACTGTAAATCATTGATAATTTTGCAGGTCCTCATTCAGTTTCATTGAAAGTAGAACAAAAGAAATAGAATATATTCGCTCATGTGGTGCACACCTCATGCAATGGCCGAACGCGCGTCAAAAACGCTATACGCTGCGAGTCTAGTGCCCTCGGTGGTATTGGATGGAAGAATAGAAATCACGAGAAATGAAACATCTGGTCCCTAATGAAGAGTTCTTTTAGGTGCTGGCACAGTTAGCGATGCAACAGTTCCAGTGTGGCAAAAAAAAAAAAAAAAAAAAGACGCCCGCACTTCACATGTAAACAAAGCTGGCTACCCGGCGGCTATCACGCAAGGCACTTTCTCCGGAGGCCGCATCGCGGCGCCACCAGTTTGTCGCACAGTCCCTATTGTACGTTTGAACGAATGAAGGGAGAGCAAGAACTGAACCCGCACCTCTTGATTAACGGTCAAGTGCACTTTGTATTTTATACGTCGTATTTTATTGGACGGTGGACGAGTTCACCTGCGCACGATGTATTTCCTTTTTTCCGAGGTGTGGATCAGCTGACGTTGGACACCCTGTATTGTAGTTTTAATGGGAACTGCCTCAGGATCTGGGACGGCTCAGGATAACCTATGTCCTGAGACTCTTCCCTCTACATTTCCTCGCCGGTTCGCTGGATTTTCTACCTTTCTACTCGTTTGGAAGTGTATTTTGAGTGCAGACATTGCGCTAACGGGCCGCAAAGTTGTGTTGCGGCTTATTTAAAGCGTATCTCATCACTAATGCCTTGTCCGTGCTGCGCTTTTTTGCAGCAGCCACACTGTCGTTGCGTCTCGTGAACTGGATTCTCCGAAGGGAACGTTTATCCACCAGTTGCTAGTCTAGGCACGCTTCCGTAAAGTCCCTGATTCAAGACCGTGTTAGATTTTCCGAGCGACAGTGCTAGGGGGGCATATGTAGGTGTTAGGCATAAATGGCTCTTCGTGACAAGCGTTTACTTGTAACCAAACAATTGCAGTGGTGGGGTCACAGCTAATGGTTTTGAAGTGACCGTTCACCTCTTACGACTCTCAAAATACTATTGAACACATACTACTAATGTAAATAACGAAGGACCTGGGCCACCAAGCGTCCTTGATGGAATCACGAATTTACCACCACGGTCCAATGTCGACACGACGAAAAACCCAAACGGTCTTACTGGACTTCTTAGGGTTCTTGCCGCATTTCTGGCAGACCGCCCCCCCCCCCCCCCAACCGTTTCATTAAGAGTCCCCTGAAGTTACATAATCGTGGATGTAAGGTGGTGACATGTTCGGTAGAATGCTTCACCATCGTGAATGTCAGGGAACCTCACAAGAACAACAACAACAACAACTACGTGAATGACGATGGCATGAGGTGCGATTCACCGCAACAATTGCGGTACCATACCTCAGTGCATGTGGGTTAGTATATGAGTGGGATGACGATGAGAAAGATGAGGCATACACACTCGCACACACACACATGACACACAAAAATGAGATGTCACACACGCGGGTGCGTCTTAACTCACAACGAAATGTGGATAAAAATAATAACCGAAGGGATAGCGCTGATTCCAGCTCCTGGCCGACCGCTCACCGACATTGTTGTCAGAAGTGTGAGACCATGAATTTGGACGAGAGTGTCGCGTGCGCTAATAGGGAGTATGATCATGACAATCAGTCATTTTACGTCGCGATACTTTTGGGGCCATGAGCGACGGGCACTGTTCACTGGACAGCACTCTTAACATTTTCAACTATCATGCTCCATAAAAAGACGATGCTCACACTATCCAAGGCTCTAGCGTACACATTTACCGGGAGACAATGCTAGCTAAAAGGAATAATCCGCGCGACTCTATCCTTTTTTCCCCGCGTTACATCGGCTAAGTCGTGGAGGTTTACGTATAGCAATCGTCCAGCCACTGGAGCTTACTTTCATGTCGCACTCCTCGCCAATGAGGGGCCCCGTTGTGACAAGCTGTAGCGTGCCGACTCTACACCAGTTCTCGCAGTGGCGTAAATGGGGGGAGGGGGGGTTCAAATCCTCCCAAAGCGAGCTGGAAACGAGTAGCAATTGCTCCTCCCTCATGTAAAGTCCCTAGAGAACTACTCCGAAAATATTTTTCTGCCTACGCCACTATAGGATGTTGCAACTCCACGTTGATCTGTTCACAATATTTTATTAAGCGGAAAGGACGCTGCTGGATATTCATCCTCGTTCGCGGAGCAACACAGCGCTGAAAACGTGGTGCCCGAGTGTAAAGAAAATTGCGGACTTTCAGTAATATTTTCTTTTACTTGCTAGCTCGCTGGTTTCGTGGTTCTGTGGAATGATATTCCAAATTTACCTCAATTTCGAGTACTGCAATAGGTTAGTGTATAAGCGTCCTGTAATGTGAGTGCTTGACGGACGCAACGTCAAAATTACGTGCGGCTATTGCCGGCGAGGCATCGCAGGGCAGTGCACAAGCACGAAGCAGTGGAGTGAATATTTTGCCGGTCGCAGCAATTCCGCCTTCGCTTTCGTCTTCAGCAACGTGGCTCAGCCACCAAAAAAGTACATCTAGTATACTTCTTTCAGAGCCCCTTTAATTTTGCCCACGTGCAAGTGTGCATCGAGGGACAACACACAATGCGTAGCGACATTCAGGCATAGGAGCATTTACCGGAATCGCCTTTAATGCGAAACACACCTCTCTGCAAATGCGGATGTAGATAGCAGTGAACGGTTAAATTGATTCAATTCAGTATCGCCAAGATATAGCGCAGCAGCGGCATTGGACAGATTGAGCTAAAAGTTTCATCTCTAGCCATGCAAATCGATGTGAGCCTTTGAGAGGTCGTTCTCTTGATGTTCTTACATTTGTAGAAAGCGGTTTGTTTCTATCAGGCGAAGACTTCCCGCGGCAGACGAAGGGGCCCACCGGGAAATGTGCCGAGATGAGGATAAATCTCAACGGGAGAAGCTTTACCGGTTTCCATTTAAATACTGTATGAAGGGGAAAGCTCAATACTGGAGATTTATACTTGAGCTGTAACGTTTGTAGTTCTGTATTTTGCTGTCTAACGGGTTAGGTTCCCCATAATTTTATTCCGTGCACGTGGAAGCTGTACTTTCTTTCGTCGCTGTCGCTTGCATCACGTCTCTGTTCGGTGCGCCATCAACCTCTGAACAGATTTTGAAACGAGCACGAAAATTAACGAAAATGAACACTGTGCAGTAAGAGCTCACGTTGAGAGACAGAGTACCGAGCCCATAGGAATGCCGAGCTGCACCTTGGTTGGTTTTCATTGAGTAAATTTCAGAATAACGCGCGGTACTCCATAGCAACAAAGGTCGAAGTATCCTCCCTTTGATTTGCGCTCTAGTTTTAGAAAGTCCCCTCAATTTCGTTCCGCGTCAACTACATCCATCTTACGATTACAGCTCGTATATACCACTGCACGACTGGTATCACCGGCATAATAACGCACGGCTCCAGTAACGAGGACATGCCGTGTGGACGAAACGCATTCCTTTCTGTTTGCGTTGCTTTCTCCATGTTTACTTTTTTCACCTAGCTGTGGATTGTCGGTGATTGCGAATCGCATTCGCTATAAGTATAATCGACAAACTCTCTGGCCATGACTGGAAAAACACTTGAGCGTGGCAACAGCCGGCCGCTGTGTGAAGTGGAGGCGATGTGGCGCTTTGAAATGTCAGTTAGCTTTCACATCGCAAGTTGTCCGGTCTTCAGCTATATGTAATTAAAATTTAGAGCCTCCGCGTAAACTCCGCAGGAGCCACGGAAGATGTGTGATTCTCTGACGTGGCAAGCTGTTCTCAGTTAGTGCAACAGACGAACTGCTACTTTACAGTGTGACGACCAGTGGCATGGCCGAGCGGGTTAAGGCGTCCCGCTCGTTCGTGGTAGCCAAGGTCGTGCCGAAGACTGGGAGGTGGCGGGTTGGAATCCTACCACCGGCTGTGCTCTCTGAGGTTTTCCTTGGGTTTTCGGAAGACTTTCCAGACGAATGTCGGCACAGGCCGCTTCAGGGAACAGCCGGGTCTCTCCAATGATTTCGAGGGAGGGGGCGGGGGATCTATTTATATTGACAGGGAATTAAGTCAGCCAGAAAGAACAGCTTGCTATTTTGAGATTAGAGTATAAGTAACGCGGAGGCGTCACATATGAAACTTTCGTCCAGCAGAACGTTAACGTGTGTCAGATGAACACGGAATACGAACCGCATGTCCACATGTTGTATCGATTTCGCGATGACGTAAGCACGAGCACCTGCAGCTTGACGGGTGTCGTTAAGGTAAACCCAAAGGCAAACCCAAGGTAAACCCAATTGAGGCCGGTAAAACGCAAAAAAAAAAGTATAGATTTGGTGGCTTGAATACCTGGTAGAACAGAAACCGGAAGTTGCGAACAGTGACGTGACGTGACATGACGATAGGGAAAGCGCTTTCGCTACCGTGATGTCACTCTTTGTATCTTCCGGTTTCTGTCGTTTTTGTGACTTTGGGGATAAAACATAAATTGTAAATACGTGTCTGCGATTTTAATTGAAGTATTTTACGCGATGACGGCGAGCATCATAAGAAACCATGTGACGCCGTTGTTTAGCTTTGTGTTCGGTACGGGCCGTCGCTTTAAGTCAATGTTTTAGCAGTTGAAGTTGAAACCAGCGATTGGAACCGAAACTGAACCCGAACCGAAAACCGCTAAAAACCCGTAGTTTTCTCTGAAGCGGAATTGAACCGAACCAAAATATTTTTTTTTCTCGCGTTGAACCGAACCGGAACTGAACCGAAATAAATTTAGGCGGTTACCGGCTCACGAAGCGGTTCGGACGTAATGTGCGTTGTGAGATATCGAAACGGCAATTTGCACACCGGATTGAGCCACGTTGCCAAACATTTCGAAACCGAAAACTAAACTACAATCCAAGTGCGCGAGGTATTTCCCAGGGAAGGGTAACCGAAACGGAAACGTTATTATACCTGAAAGATAGCAGGTAATGGTAACAGAAACGGAAACAGCCATCGCCATCGCACACTTAGAATACCTGAAACGGAAACGACAATAATTTACGGTAATAATTCGGGTACCGCAGGACCCGAATCATTGCAACTCTTTACCGAGATCAACCTCAATGAAACAAATTAAAATAACTGAAGAAGTAAAACTAAAATGAACTATCAAACTGGAGCATATAAGTAAGTAGTATACAGTAAATAGAATAAGCATAATCCTTATACGCTTATGGTGACCTGGAAGTTGCAAGCGTGGGTAACATTCCTAAAAACCATGTTCATATTAGCTGTGCACAGGAATGTATATGTATATTTCGAATAAACGTGATGTTTTGTGTGCATGAATCCCTGGAGTCCTCAAAATAGACTTCAGAACGTAGAGGGATTAAGTTCTGTCACGGTCTCAAAGCTTTAAAAAGAAAAAGAGAAAGAGAAGAAAAGAAAGAAGGAAAACAAAAAGCGTGGGGGGGTATCGATAACCGAAACGGAAACGAAAGCCACAATGGTCGTAACCGAAACTGAAACAGCAGCAAATAAGGGCCAGTAACGGAGGTGGTAACGGAAACGAAGAAAGATTCCGCTACCTCTCCCTGGTATTTCCTCCATGCCCCTAATGCGTTCATTCAGTTGCGGTAGCTTTGAGGTCGTGCGTTTGGCTGTTGTAGGCTTCCGTGTGCGCGATTTTTGTCATCCAGCAACCCGAAGTTTTCATTTTGGGCTGTGAAAATAATGGCCAGTTCCGGAGCAGGGGGCGGAGTATATTTATTAGACGAAAAGGGAAAAAAACGGGGGAAAGGTCAGCCAAACGGGACGTCGGCTTGCTATTCCAGAAATAACTAAATAAATAAGGAAATTAAGAAATAATAAATAAATAAAATGAAAAGAATTAAAGAAAGAAAGAAGGAAATAGGAAGGAATAAGAAATAAATAAAGTAAGAAAATTAAGAAATAAGAAATAAATAAAAAGAAAAATAATTAGGAGATTAAGGATAAACTAACAAATGATGAAAGAAGGATGAGGTAGATTAAAGACAAAGATGACAAAAAAAAGATGACTAACAAACGGTGAAAAAATGATGAGATGGATCACAGAAGATGACTTTAAAAGGAAAGCATGAGATTAATTCGTTGGGGGTGAGTGTGGGGCACAGAAGAATGAGATTGCACGACTGAGTTCACAGGCTGTTCATAAGACATGAATCTCTCAAGAAAGTCAGAACTGCTTTGGTCACAGACCGCTGTGTGTGATCTCGTACTGGGCCGAGCAGAGTGGCCAGAGAAAAGTCCGTGCACCGCAGCTCGAGTAGGCATCGTCTCAGCGTGGCTCGAGGGGCGTCGAATCTGTGACAGTCGAGGAGAAGGTGTGGAACATCAGCTTCAACAGCGCAAGTGGGGCATTTGGGCGACTGGAGAAGACCCATTTACCCATTTTAGTAGAGGTGTCCTGGCGGCATTAAGGCGTATATAGTCAGTGTAGAATGGACGTTTCTTGACGCGAGCAGTGGTGTGTGGCAACGAAATCCATCGACGGGTCGATAGACCGGAGATGGTCGTTCAGTCGGACAGCGTCCTCTTGAAACTGCCGAATGCCGTTATGACGGAGTCGCTGTGTCTGTAACCGACACGATGAGGTTGAAAGTGGTAGCAGAGAGTTATTGCAGGTGCCGTCCCCATCTGCCCGACGTGCTAAGGCGTCTGCGCGGGTGTTTCCGTGCAGGCCGGTGTGACTGGGTACCCATTGGAAACACAGGCTATGACCAAAGGATAGAAGTCGGTTGTATATTGCGACTATCATGGTGTCTAGGCCGCCGATTGTTCTGGAACAATAATTTGCTAGAACTTCTAGCGCCACCTTACTGTCCGTGAACACAACCCAAGCGCCAGGCGGTGATACCGCTATGTGGTTCAACGCGGTCAGTATGGCGACGAGGTCGGACTCAGTAGATGACGTTTCGTAGGGGAGCTTGTGCGCCACTTCAAGGTTTTCATGTGGCATATAAAAGGCTGCAGTAGATCCGCCTTGAGACACTGATTCATCAGTGTACACAGGGAGTCGTTGAGAGTACGCTGAGTTAAGGTGCTCCAGTGTAAGTTGGTGAGCAACAACGGGAGGTACAGAGTTTTTCTTCAGAAGACCAGGAATGTGGTCACTTACAGGAGACCTGCGAAGAGTCCACATTGGCGGGGCATAGGAAAGTACTGATGGTGTGGTGGGGAGGTGCACTTTCAGGCGGTCAACAGCAATACCAATGCTGGAGTCCGGACAGTCCTGAGCAGGGTGTAACAGGGTGTATACGGTGAGTGATCGTAGAGAGTACAGTATGCTACCGTAACATTGTATCTGAAATGCAGATCTGTAACACTCAGTGTTGCTTTGAACCACTGCTGTGTCGGCAACAATAACAGAACAACAAAAGTACATTTATGTTATTTCAAAATCAAAAAGATGTGCTTCTTTTAACCCACGGCAATCTGCACAAAAATCACTTTCCTGAACCGGTTTAAACCGGTTCGAACCGATATTTTTCACATCTGCTGAGCTGAACCCGAACTGAATCAATATGCGTGAAACTGAACCGAAGTCAACCGCAAAAAATAACGGTTCCCGGGAAACAGTAGAATCCGCTTGCAATTGTTTCTAATTATCCTTTTCTTCTCTTTTCGTCATGACACAAAAACCATGTCGCCCCGCTGTTATTTTTCAATTCAGGGAGCACGATTTAATTTATTTATTCTTGCGCAATGGGACAACGTCAATCACAATTTGTCGCCATTCATTTTTTTTCTCTCCTTTCAACCGCTTCCTATCGATGTCCTTCACGCCTCTATTGACGGCTTTTTATGTATATGTGTATAATTTACATTGCCTCTTCAGTAAACTCGTGTAAAGTTGTGAAATCTGTATTTTTAAATACTTTCCGCAAAACAAGCCGTGATTTTCAGTCGGCGAACATGAGACCATCGATCCCATTGAAACAGTTACTCCTACTTTCGTCCATGACAGGCAGCCAGAGCTCGTAAAAAAGCTGATAAAAATGTCAGAATAATACCGTGATGAAAGAACGATGTTGGAAATTAGTCCTCCGATATTAGGGATTCTAAAGATTAGCAAATACCTCGACAAGCTCGTTAGTGCCGAGGAAATCGATATGTGTTCTTGGTTCCCAGCCTTCAATATGTTAATTACTGCCCAAAATCAATGTTCCTTATTCCGTGAGGGGAAACCTCATGTTAGATGCCTGATGTTATCGGGTAAGATGCCTTTCTGAAGTAGACGGCTAAAGGTCGTGTGCCTTTTGTTCTAGTCTGTAATTCGAGGAAAGGGTTTGTGCCAGACTTTTCCTCAGAGTGTTGTCAGCACTATTGTTGCTAGCAGCTACAATTGTTGCACTAGTGTTGTCTAGTGTTGCACTGGTGCACTAGCACTAGTGTTGTCAGCACTATTCGAAACTATCGTGTCCCGCACGCATTCTGCATGTCTCACCAGAGCACATGTGTTGCACATGTGTTGGTGAACTGATGTTTATGCTTCCTCTGCGTAGACAAAGTGCGAATTATCTTCCATTTTATTTTGTCTGAGCGTATCCTAGATGTATAGCGTGGGCATAATGGAACGGCAGACAGCCCATGCAGCTTCCCTCGTGAAGTGCAGTTGTCGTTTCTACAGAGTTATCAAACCATTAAACCTCTGTGCACCAAATTTTGCACCGCCGGAACACATCGACAGTGCAAAGCTCCACGGCAACCAACAGACATATGTGGAGGTTACATTCTGCTAAGCCAACAGCAGACGGGTCTGCACCCCCACCCTGTGCAACGCGTGACTTCTCCAAGGCCGAGGTTGCCACTCCTGCTTCGCATCCGATCCCGCATCGCCTACACGTGCGCCCACACTTTCAAGCTCAGTCGCACTTCTAGTGCAAACTGTCGCCAATGCGGTGAACCAGAAACGGAGGTACACATTATAATGATCTGCCCTGCTACATTCGACGCTAGACGTGAACTCCAGAAATGTGTGCAGCACTCTGGAACATCAGAGCTCCAGATTGAGGAAATCGTCCATCCACGCGGCAACTTCGAGCACCGCAATCCGTACAAAAAGCCCTGCTGTACTTTCTCAAGGCCATCGACCCTCAAGGACTGATGTTCTATAGTGCAGACGTCTGTATAGCTAGGCGTGTTAGTCTTGCCCAGCCCAAACCCCATTTTATCCCTCCCCCGGGCAACGTGCCGCAGATCTAGGTAGGCAGAGCGCTCGAACCCCTACGTCCCCCCCCCCCTCAATGCAAATCGTTTGCGACACGGCTTGAATTGATCCTTTTCGTGTGGATACGGGGTAGCGATGTGTACTTAGGTATCGACGTTTGTCTGTGAAAATGCATGTGTCATCCAGACATAAAAGGCCAAGATTCTCATACACACACACGCACAACAAAAAAGAAGGAAGCCATGACAACCTGACTGATCTACTACGATTAATCGTGAGGTAATAGGTAAAGCACGTACTGTGCATAGAACATAAGGACTGCGCTCATTTCTGTTATGGGGTGATGCTTCAGAACTGTCGAGGTATTTAAACATGGGCGCGTGACACAATGTCGATTTCAGGCACTCACACCACCCGAGCAACAGCCTGTTGACGGAAGAAAATATTTCATCACTCATATACAACGCGCTGTTTTAGCGTACACATTAGCTGGACAAGCGCAGCCGTCGCAATCGCCATTATCCGGAAAAAGCATTAGCGGAAACGGAACAATTCCGCCGTGTCGGTGCCGACGTGAACAGTGCATCCCTGCAAGGCGGGACATTCGTCATATAGCACAGCACGATGTTTGGCCCGGCGTGTTTGGAGAGCGGCAAAATAGAGTGGAGTGGCAGTCGGCGCGGACACCTTCCATGATGAATGACGTCGTTTGCAAGGGTACGGTTGTCTCTCGGTTCATCAGGGGTCTCACGCGGGAACCGCGACCGTAAGCGGCGCGAGGAACGTGGCATGAATCCCAACGAATACCCGCATGTCAATGCGGTGGAAGGGCTCATCAAGGCTCGGCCGCTGTGGGAGAGATGCCACGTTACCTTGCCCCGGTGGTTGCTGATTCGGATGATGCATTGCGGAAATGTTTCTGCAGTGAAGCGACCCTGCCGGATGGTTTACAGGGGTGTGCTTGGAGGAGGGTAAATAAGCCTTAATAAGGGCTTTTATAAGAGGGGCTTTTTAACGTTTGCTTATCCTTTTCCGGTGTCACGGCTGCTTGTTATGCGGGCGATCAGTCGTAGCAGTCTCACTACATCGCATCATCATCGTTGTGGAACGGTGTGGAAAGGGCGTTTTCTTTCTTTTTTTTTAGGTAAAACGTACACGTCGTATACGGCATTTGATGTCAACAGTATCGGTACGAAAGCATAGACCGTCCAAGGAAAGACATTGTTTGAGGCGAATACTTATTTTACGTTTGACGATGTTGCCAAGTATGGCCAAAGTGTCGTTCATTTTGTGGGGCTGTAAATTTGGTGCGAGCTGGACTTTTTTCCGCGGCCGTAGCCTTGCACATCGACGCTAAATCGTTTTTTTCCCATCCAGAGTGGGCGCTGGATGAGCTCTCGGACGATCGTGAGTTAGCACTGTTTAGCGTGAGTTGGCACGTCCGTGAGTTAGCACTGTTTTGACGAGCTGATATGTTTTAAACTTCAAGTTCCCATTTCCGGCGCGTGATTGAATATTCGAAATCTCTACGCGGTCATTAGCTCTAACTCCGTGAGTTAGCACTGTTTTGACGAGCCAAGAAGTTTTATCCTTGCAGTTTTCATTTCCGGCGCATGATTGAATATTCGAAATCTCGACCCTTCTTCCCTTTCTGATTATGGGTAAGGGTTGGGGGTAATGGGAGGATGGGCTCGCTGCTGTTGGCCACACAGAAGTGGGCGTCGTCACGACTATGGCCAAAAAAGAAAAAAAAGACGGATGGAGATGCACTTCAGTGCCCCTTTAATAAGTTCATTTATTTATTTAAAAGATACCGCCGGCCGACATTTGAGGGTCAAGACATATAGCATAGTGGAAAATATAGTGTACAACAACCAAGAATGGTTTGTGTTGGCCTGTGGAGGACAACGGTGCGACACTACTACCGCACGCCATGCCGCAAGTCAATCAGTTCAACCGGTAGGATGAAGGATGAATGGCAGTGCCTCAGGACGAGAGCCGCCGATATTTCGAACAGAGTAGTGCCTTAAAGAAATAGGGCTGCTGCAGATAGTGCAACTGGCTACGGCGACGGCATTCCGCGCCGGTATTGGAAGGCTGTCAGGGTGTTCTTCCTGGGTTTTCCTCAGACAATGTAAGACAAATGTCGGCACAATTCCGTGCGAAGTCGGTCCAGGACGCACCACCACAAAGCAGCAAAACGCCATGAATCTTTAAAGGTCTTGGGGTATTTTCATGATAGTTTCGCGCAGATAATCAGTTTCAATATGAAGTTCCGCCTGATTAGGAACCTACCTGCCGCCTCATGCCCATGCACAACAGAAGATGAATATTCCTCCCGATGAGATTGAACTAAACGTAGTTCTAAATTCCCGTGCACCTGCACGTAATAGGGCGTGTTCGTTGAGTAAGGCTAAGAAAGTGGTACCTCCGTAATAATTTCTACGTTTGCTCTTTACGGGAAGAGATGCTATCGTGAGTACATTTATTGTCACCCGGATGCCGTTGCATTTTGAATATTAAAGTGATCGTCCATCACGAATTGCTCTTTCGCGATTCCATCCCTTCAGAATCCCTCGTCGCCAAAGGGAATGCGGCTTTGATGACACGAAAGGCAATCGACCGCGCAAATGCTGTGCACGAACATTTGGGGGCAACACGCACGAGACACCATCTCTCTAGTTTTGAAACACTTCCATAGAGGTTCATGCATTATTCACTCTCGACGCTGGGAGATACACGTGTGCGTAGACAGTTGCTTAGGCTATAGAGATTTTTTTGCACGGTTTTCTTAGGCAAAATGGCATTACTTCCCTTATGACTTCCAAGCCTTCAGAATAGCTTTGGTTTTTGGGTAGCTGAAGGATGGACAAGAGCATCTGAGGTTATGTTGCATGTATTATCTGAACTGCGGAATGAAAAGTAGGGAGTTTACTCCATTTCTTATCGGGCTTACTGTCGGATATGTCAATCCGATTTATCTTTAAAAAATGTACAGTACAGTGTAGTGTGCATCGCTGGGTTTGGGGGGAGAATCGCATGTAGCTAAAGTACAGTAACAAACCGCGAGTCGGACCTGATCAATGCTTTATCTTTATGCCTCTCAGCTTTACTAATATGTGGGAGATCCGTTATCCAGAAATGATACCGTAAGTTCGCATAACTGCACTTCACAAGCTAGTTCATACAAATTAGTTCTGGGAATGGTAGAGACTGCGTGCAAAGACGACGGACCTCCTACTCAGCAATCGTGTTCAATTATGGGCTCATCTATAGTTTTAACAAACGTAACTTTTAATTTAGAAAGCGATACCTTTTGCAACACACAGTCCCTTAATACCCTTATTATCCTTATTCAGTGGGACGGGATGTTCAAAGGCATTTAATAAACCCTTAGCCGATCCGCCTTCACGTAAACCTGAGGGCGACCTATTTTCCGCATGTATTATGCGAGGCGAAAGATATTTCATTTAGTATGCGGTATCGTCAAAGCGTTCGCATAGTTTGTACATTGCTAGACAAAAGTTTACGGAACACGCTCCGGCGCATTCCTTTCTCAGAGTGACACGTTAGCAGTGAATGGTACCGTACGCAGTTGCAAGCACGTAACTGGGTTACCTAAGTCTGTCTGTAAGTCTGTACGCTCCCATTCGCTGCGAGCGTGTCACCCTCAGGAAGGAATCGACAAGAGCGTGTTCCGTAAACTTCTGTCCAGCGCTGTACATGTGAGCGTACGAGCAAAATCGAAGCTATCCAAGCTGTCCCGCCAGCTCTGACAATTGACACCCAAAACAGTTCAGAGGCTCAACTTTTCATTATTCGATACCGCACTGGTGGTGCTGGTGAATGGGCTCACCGTTGTCGGCCTCACAGTGCTTGGCAACGACACGACTGACGCCCAGGAGGAGTGTTCGTCCTGGGCCGTCTCTGTCCCGATATATGTCTGAAAGCGTCTGAGGAAAACCCAGGAAAAACCTCAGACAGCACCGTGATTCGAACCCGGGTACCTCCTAGTCTCGACGTGACATGGCCAGCACGCTAACCACTGGGCCACGCGCGCTGGTTCCATAGCACGCGATAAATGCATCCCTTCCCTGTAATTCCTCACGAGCTTCCGCGCGATCACCAATCGAAATCCCGGTGTGGGAGGGTGGGGAAGGTAGGGGGATATTCAAGTCTAGCTTACCGAAAAGGTTTTCACGTTGTGCTGCGTGGCGTTTGGAGCACAGCAACTTGAAAAAAATAACGATAACTAACCGTATGTAGATATCAGAAATCGGGCCTGTGGACTGTGAGTCACCTCAACGTTGGCTAAGAGAATTCAGGTCGTGCTTTAATCGATGATCCACTATTCCCAGATATACCCTGTCCCGAGACAGAATGTATGGCACGTGGTCAGGAGTTAGGGATACTTTATATTACGTGGTCCCATATATGCCCCAGGTGGCAGCTTGTTATCGCTTGTCCAGGAGAAAGTGTTGGACCGCTTTTCTTATTTTTGGATGTTCATTGTGCTCAAGGACCATTGAAGCAGTGCTCCTGCAGAGCTATTAAACAACTGTATCGTAATTGTTGTCGCAGGCTGTAACTCATGCACTGTAAAACAGAATTTCACTTGACGGATAGCTCAGCGCGGCCGACAATTTGCGCATCTCAATTTTCGCTTTCCTTCTTTCGTGTTTTTTTTTTCTTTTTAGCTACTGCCATTGTAGAAGGGAATGTATCTTGCGATAGAATGTGGTAGATGTTCACCATGTTCGTTTTCTATATCCGCAAACAACAACATCAACAAAATACAACAAAAAATAAACAGTGACTTGGCAAATTTACGAATCCAACGGGACCCATTCCTTCATTCCCAGCTTCACCTCCAGCAATGGGGTAGAGTATCGCCCCCGGCGATGAAACTGCCTGCTCATCATCCTGAAGTAAAGTTGCTGTTGTTGTTAGCAATCCAATTCAGAAAATTAAATTTCACACGGCTGACAATTTATCAAAGTGCTCATACGTCACGGCAAAAGTTAGCCGAAGATAGACACCATTGGCCCCATAATTTTTAGACGAGTAGATTTCTCTATATATTTTTGTGACACGTTAGGTGAAACACCCTGTATACTTACTTGTTCTGCAGCGTGATATGAACATACTACCACCACAAACTGTCACGCTTCCAAGACTTTGTGCAGCGCCGCTTCCTGCTTCTCCTGCAGCGCACAACCGCGGTGAAACGCCCCATCTAATCGTTTTCTTGTTGTTGTTGTTCTCCTGCCTTATTGTGACGCTAAATCATCGGAGCAATTTTATTGGCTGCCGAGAAGCGCCTGCTACCTCGCGGGAGCAAGGCATGCGGTTGACTGCTCTACGTCAGACGTGTGATGGGTGGTGCCGCGAAAAGGACAAAAGAAGGCGCATGCCTTATCATTGGGCAGATGATGGGATGTCGCCGATTCGCAGCGAAGAGAAGGAGCCTTTCTGACCCACAATATTGAAATCTCTCTTGCGCCCCAGGATAAGTTCATAAGTAAACTAAAAAAATATGGAATATGCGCTATACTGGTGCTTTTTGGGGTAATGTGTGTCCCGGTGTTGTAATCGTGAGTTCTAACCCTTCTGAAACTTTTTTCGAGCCCTTCCATATTCTTTTAAGTCAGGAGGGGCACATATTTCCGATCGCAGTCATTTTTGTTCGTTACAAGTTCTGGAATGCAGGCACAGCCCATCATGATCTCACCTCCGAGATCAAGGCTGCTGCTGCTGTAGTCAGCGTGCAAATGCAAAACGTTGTGAACTGTAATCTTTACTACTGGGCTCAGAGGTAATGAAATCCATTTACAGCGCAAGACAGAGCTCTCCTCCCGATTCCATTATCGAAAATCCAGTTAGATGTCGTCGCTGTTCTTCGACGCGTAAGATGAGGGAGAAAAAGGAGAGATTCCTTAGAGATTAATCTGGGCGGGAACTGGTAGTCCCTTTGGTGATGTGATGTGATGAGGTGACGCGTTTTGGGATTTCTTATATATTTATCGTTTCCTCATTCTTGAATCCTCAGGATTGTTCGGAAGAATACTGTCTCAACGGGTACGCCACCTGTTGTTCAATGATGTGGGTCAATCATGAGATTTTTCACAAGACCGAAGAATTCGTAAAGAGTCCGCGAAGGTATTTGCAGACAGTTTAGCGGTGCTTTTTTAGAAATGAACAGTGTGAGGAATACGGAACGTGAACTTCGGAATAGGGGAGGAATATCACGGAAGGAATAGGAACGCGAACTTTCGTCACATTGTGCGCCATAGGTCGTCATTTTTCTAGAAAATCATTCAGCATAACTTTAAGGTATGACATCACATCAACATCACAACCCACCAACATCATACCCCATCATTCGACATAGACTCATAGCCCATCAACATCGTAACCTATCATAAGGACTTTAACTTCAGCACCTGTCATGCGGACTTCGACTTCGAACCCGCCATCTGACTTCAGAACCCATCATTCAAATTCAGAATCCATCATGGGTTTCCAATGGTGGGTTTTAAAGTTGAAGTCCTCGTGTATATGGAGGTAAGCCATCACTCAGGATCACATCATTCTCCGTGATGTGATGGGGAATGATATCCGTGAAGGCTACCATGAATGAATTTGCTGACCCGTGTTCTGCCGTGGCATACCATTCAAGCACATGTCTCACCATTGGTTCCTCGGTTTTAATGTTGATGCTGGGCTCCCTTGGGGGAAGCATATTGCAAGCTTGGAGATCAAGATCCACCGTTGGATTGCGGTGATCTGTCGCTTGACAGACATGAGATGGGGCAGTGACACGAGCCCTGTGTTGGCTGTCTACGGGGCTTTGTTTCGCGGTTGCTTTAACCGCGGTTTGCGCTTCTCGTGCGACAAGGGATTAGTCATTCGATTAGTCAATATTGAGTCGCGAAATGTGGAGGCAATATAAATAATATATACCGTGCACACCAAACACCGCAGGGACGTCGTTAGCGACATGTCGGAGAGGGTTGGAAGTGGTTGTAGTATTTTAAGTGCACACGCTGTCCTGATAAAATGGCCTTCATAACCATTCCAACCAACTTTTTTCATTCACTTCGCTGATTAACGAGAACTAATACGTTAGTGCTTAAATACTATCTTTTTATTTCTTTATTGGGTTGCAGAATTCGTCGGGTGCCGAATTTAATCGTTTCATGTATATATATATATTTTTTTACTTATCAACGTAACGTATCATTTTCTATATTTAGGATGGACTGAATGGTGCGCGACTTCTATGGTGCCTGAAGATGCCTATGGAAATTACTTTGTGCTTGACATCAGCTTGACATGAAGATGCAGAGAGACCAGAGCTATTCTATATCGTCCTCAAGTAGGGAACCTACCTATATAGATGTAGGCCCCTTTACACGTATTTCAATTGTAGCACACATACTTTTTTTTAATGAAGCATTTCGCTGAAGTCAACAGAAAATTTGGAATAGGGTGCTGATATACTTGCAGAATCCAGATGCTTTCAGGTGTGTATTTCGCAGTTCTTGTGGTACGCTAGCATAGTACATCCTCCGACCATCAAACCATCAAGACTGAGAAATCCGCCTCCACCGCAGCTGACCTCGACGTGTTGCTTCATAACTTCATCCCTATCGTCTTTTTGAATGACGAAACAAACGCATGTGCCGTTTCGTTTCTTAACCTCAAGAAACATACATCATTTAGTTCGTTCCCTTCAGGCTGTCCCAGGTGCTTTTTTTCTCTCTTTACATTGCTGGTATCATCTGTTCGTGCTCTGCCGAAGTTATAACTTCGTGCATGGCTTCATCCAACGTTTCATTCTTTACAAAAATACTTCTGAGGCGAGGCCTTCGTTCATCAACGCTTGGGCTCGTCATGCTCTGGCGGAAAATTGAAATGCCTCATGGATAGGTAAAAGGTACGGCGAATGAATGGAACATGTTTAATATTCCACGCAGTGCCATCAACAGACGAGATTCCGCTGTTTCGAAAGCGTGCGTTTCTATCCACACAGAGTTTTAACAGTGTGTCACACGACAGTGTGGTATGGTACGTAAAAATTATTCAATATGCCTGCATATCGTATTGGCACGTTAGAAAATACACAATGCAAAGTTGGCCGCAGTCCGACTTTGATCGGTGGCGCTGTTTTTATTAGAATGACATCAATGTGTTGAATATACTATAGCAAACATGTCTCGTGCTCGCCGTGTACCTTGGTCGCGTGACGGCTGTTTCCGGATGCCATCGTGGGTGGAACCTGTGGTTGAGTTCTTGTCTGTCGGTTACTGATTACCATTACGCTTAGTGATGAATTGGAATTCTTTTAGCGCGTGTCGTACATCACACATTAGATTGTCGCTGAATTTATTCGTTAGCTATACATATTATTGAATGAGTTTGTGATACCTTTCTTCCTTCTTCGAAGGATTATTCGACGCACACAGCGCCTAGGAATCGTTCCGTACGTTGCAGCTCCCAAAAGGCCACCGCCGACAGATACATTTTCTGACGAAGAAGTTCAGAGAGGAGAACGTGCTCCGCTAACCATGCTGACAATCAACGGCTACATTGCACTTCTGGTAGGATTCTGTGTCCACGATTGGATACGACCCTAGCTCTACGTTAAGACATATTTCATGGCCAGGTTTGCAAGCTTGCTTGCAAATTTTGCTATTTGTTCGCAAAAGACCGTCCGCGAATCGGCAGCATTTCCAGTGTGTGATGTCACGGTCAGTTCGCCTGGCAGCCGGGTCATAGCAGCCGCCGTTCACGGCCGCGGTTAATATCGAATGTTTTCGCTATTTGAACGATTTTCAATTCCATATTTCACAGGGTGAATGCTTTAGTGCAGAGGAACAAAGTGAAAATGGTCTTGTAGACTTGCCAAATATCCCTTAATGGTCCATTTAACACACATGTCCATTCCTCGTGATGAATTTGCAGTGGTACGGGCCACCTAATTCCGCAACCCTGCTTTATTCAGGCACATTGAGGAGGCTGCCAGCCCGAAGTTTGTTATCAGGCGCAATCCATGCGGCAGTACAGGGCAACATAACTATCACCAGGTCCACAGCAGTAGACAGAATTGAGGGATTTATTATCAGAGGCTTCTGATTTGTTATTGCAATGCTAGATGGAGTGGATATGTGGTTCAGCCACATCATGTGTATCGTCTTGTATATTCGTTGGTCGCGTATGCTCGTTCACTGGGGAATATCGAACGAACGGAGAATTACTGATTGCAATATATACCAGCCTCCTCCTCCTTTTCGACTTTCCTCTCTGCAGCAGCCCATGTGTCCAAGACTGCACGAAGAAATTGAAGAGAAGTTCTTACCTTCGATGTAGTTTCTCAATGTTAGAGTTTGGATAGCCTACAAATTAAGACCAATTTGATCTCAACAATGAAAATTAATTTTTTCCCTCAATAAATTAAATGGAAAGACCTATGTTCATTTATCTGAATCGAGTGTTGCAAAAGCACACATTGTTTGATACCTTGCCTTTTATGCAGGCATATTTTCCTCAGTTCTGAGCTTTCGCAACGTAGCATTTATGTCGCATGACTGGTCAGCGCATCAGAGGCTTTCAGAGGCTCAAGTGTTCTTATCATTCTTTATGATTGGAAACTGTTACCTGTTAGCAGCGGGTGGCACAAAATGTGACGTTAGGTGGGATGTTATGAAATCAACTTCACTGTGGCAGGGAAGACCTTGCGATACTCGATGTTCTTACGGCTAATTAATGCAACGCAACAATAATTAATGCAACAATACAAACGCCATGAACATGTCTGACTCACACAAACCACACTGCATTTTTCGGCCTGCCAACTTAGGGCCATCTGTAGCTCCCACATTAAGACGCCCGTCTTACGATCCCTTTCAGCCCTATCAAAATAAGAGGTGATTGCTCTCCGGGGCGTCATGAAATGAATTTTTTTCCGCAGCTTTTTTGCTTGTGAAACACCAAGGACCGATCTCGATGGCCAGTATCGGCTCCCGATATCTTCCCAAGGCGCTCCAAATAATCTGTTCCCCGCTGCATGCATTTTTATATATTACTCTAACTATTCGCAAGGAGAACCTATCATCCCGTCACCACGCGACGTTTAGCGGAAACCGTCAACAGTGTGGATCGACGCGGACAATTCGCATCGCATGCGTTACGTTTGGTGCGTTCCCTCTGCTTTGTGGTCTTTGGTACCTACATGAGAACAGAAAGTGAACACTCTGTGAGAGGTAAGACGCTATCAGTGGACATGCGAATTGCTATTTTGTCGTGAGCACGAATAACGCGTCCTTTTGACGGTACGAAATTGTAACATAGTAGCGTTTGTTTCCTAGGTACTTTGCGTGCGTGAATGACGGTGACCGTGGTTATTCCTCCTCTCAATGCATTCCTCGAATCCTTTATAGCGCATTAATTCGGTACATGAAGTATGAACGATTCAGCAAAAGAACGCGCCTAGTCCTGTGAGTGCCTCGCAAAATTCATCGAGTAATCCTTTCAGGAATTCGTTGAACGGTGTACGGACGTTTCGATACGGACATCTCGGTACACGGAGATCTCGGCACACGGACATCTCGGTACACGGACGTTTCAGTACACGCGCGCTTCGCTACATGGACGTTTCGGTACACGGGCATCTCGGTACAAGTCCTGCACGGGACGCGGAGCGCATGTGTTGTACCCGTCGAGTTTGTAAACGAGGGTTAAATCCTGTGAGGAATAAATGACCTTACCGAGGTGTTTTTGTAACAAACATCAAGGTTATTTACATGAGTGGAAAACACTTATGCTCATTTCTACTTACAACGTACCAAATGCTACGCATATGAAGAAATACTAGGAGGAGAACACTGCGAACAATTAGTCTATGCTCCGAAATTTATTTTTAGCGTGGCCGTTTCTCTGGAGGAAGGGAACAAACGGGATATCAATTATGTAACTGATTTCTATCAATTATGTAACACAATCACATTTATGAACTATACGGCTAATTTTTCTCGAAGTCTGGTCGACTTTACTATACGCATCTTGCAGTAACTCCGCTTCATAGGTCTGTGTCAATATTAGGATTTTTTCGAATACTGAAGCGAATACTTGTGTATTCGATTCGGATTCCGAATAGAATGTAGAATACTATATTGGAATTTCGAATCGAAGCGATTGCTGTTCCAAACCGATATTGGAATAGGTCGGAGGCTGCGCTCATAAGCCCGTAAACGCCAGAAGAGAGGATATAAAACAAAGCGAGTTCTGCATCATAGGAAGCACCGAATGCAAATATAATCTACATATGCTGTACGTGTATCCGTACTAGTGCTGAATATGTGTGCCATCTTATACATAACTATATATTCGCTTCGTATTCACTTCGGTTGTTGTTTGCTTTGGTCTGTTGTTGCTGGTGAAGATTCCATTCATAATACCGCATACATATAGTGATACATAATGGGAATACGGACTGACGCGAAAATTGAGCAGAGCTTGCTGTCCATTAAGTCCATAAGCTGTCCATTAACCTTGTTGCTGTGTAACGAGAATTTGTCTGTACTCCTTGTCTCGGGTTTAGTTCGCAATTAAGCAGAGACAACATGATACCCGATTTTCTATAGGCAGCTGTCTCAGCCTTGAATCTACATTGCCGCAAAAATTCCAATGCATATCCCTTTCTCCAGTTGGGCGTTCCGTTAATTTATCGAGAAAGCTGGCACTTCTAACGGCGACGAACTGGCGTGTGAACATTTTCCCTACGCGACAATTCTTGTGCCGAGATGCCCGTGTACCGAGATGCCGGTGTACCGATACGTCCGTGTACCGAGATGTCCGTACCAGAATGTCCTGTACCGAAACGTCTTGTACCGAAATGTCCTATAGCCCGTTGAACATTTCATGCTGTCGAAGAGTCTAAACACTTGTTGTTCACTTTGCTGTTTACTTTCGTTGCCCCTTTCATTGCTCACTGTAATAGAGCACGTTGAAAACAGCTGTGTTCTGCCTATGTGTTAACGAAATGTCTGGTCTCCTCAGTGCCCCTTATTTAGTTAGCCTCCACTTGACTAGTACCGGTGAAATAGGTATCGATGCTGGTGTGCACCTGTCCCGAATGACTCTTCTAGGTCCTTAGGAGGTGATATGAGGAAACCATCAATTCGATAAATTCTATAGCGCACTTGGTGCTTTGCGGGCGACTTGCTATGCAGCCGTGCGGAAAAGCAGAGAGGTTGCACCAGTGATTTATCCGGACCCCCACCTCCCCCCCCCAAAAAAGGTCGGTAACACCCCCTAATTTTTTTACCTGTTTACCCCCGGTGCCCTTGCCATTTCCGCTTTAGACACATGTCGGCGATGGTATGTGACTCTCCATTTTTTGGAGTGATCTTATGATGTACTGTCATTCGTACAACAGGGGTTGAACCTAGGCCCTCTTCTCTTCAAGGCCTCGGCCTCGTTCGCTTTCTCCAAGCAACGGGCCTAGCGGAGAGACCACTCTAGTGCACCTCTCACCTACAGTGTGCTTCCGTCCCATCAGTACCGGTCATCCTGCTTCTACATCACTTTGAAGTCCTCAACTCCCCTTTCTCCCACCTTCTTTTCCTTTTTTTGGCTATAGTCGTGACGATGCCCACTTGAGTGCGGCCAACAACGGCAAGCTACCTCGACACCCCCCCCCCCCCCCCCCTCTTCTCTTCAATATTTTTCTGAATGATCTGTCCGCATGTGTCAATAATTCTCATGTTCTTCAATATTCAGATGACTTAAAACTGTTCAGAGATGTTTCGTCCTTAATTAAGGGGCTGTAACCTGCTTCAAGATATTATGTATGTTATTAACTGGTGCTCTAACAACTTACTGACTCTGACCGAATAATGATAAAAACGTCGATGATATCTTTTACAAAGAATTGGGTTGATCATACATATGTATGTTCGTCTTCTGCAATTCGACGTGTAGATGTTGTTCGCGATCTCAATGTGCAACTTGACCCGTCATTATCTTCCGTCTGTCGTGTCAACAGTATGACATCTACAGCAACTAGGAACCTCGGTCTTATTGCTCGTATCACGAAAACATTTTCAAACCCCTTATGCTTGCTGCGCCTCTACCAGTCTCTGGTTGTACCACACTTAGAATTCGCATCTGCCGCATGGAATTCCATAGCCTTGACAAGACAACGAATGATTGAAAACGTGCAACAGCGTTTCATCCGGTTGTTTTATGGCAGGCACAATGGCGTTTCCACATATTACAACTATCATCATTTACTTCATAAACTGAGTGCGCCAAATTTGTTATCACGCGGCATTTCCCACGGCCTTGTGTTCTTGTACAGTGTAGTTAACGGTGAAATTGATTGTCATGACTTGTTATCCCCCCTTTTATTCCATGTCCCGTCAAAAGTGTTGCGTCACTCTCCTGTTTTTTACATTGTTAAGTGTCGTGACTACAGTCCATTAACGCGCTTAATGATGCATTTCAACAACGTATCTCATGTAAATGACATTTTTGTAAACTCCACTTTGTTTTCACGTGCTGTTAAATCAATTGTTGTTGCTATTTCTATTATGACCCATTTTACTAATGCAGTGTCTTGTGTATTGAATAATTAAGTATGCACCATAAGGTAGACCAATCTAGGTTGCTTATGGGCACCTTTAAAAATAAGACTTGAAAACTCGAAACTTGCAACACCCCTCCGTGCTTCGGATTCTGGATAAACCACTGGGTGGCACGTAGGGATTGTTTGTGTCACAAGCATCGTCCGAATGTAAACCTAATAGTAACAGTTTAAAAAAAGGCAGTCGTCGAAAAAGTCAGACAGCGGCGGATTTGAATCGCGCATCTCTCGATTTGCCGATCTCTCCTTGAGTCTTGCGTTGTGTTCGCTTGTTTGTGTGTTTCAGCCTCAGAACAATTACTTTCCATCGTGCTAATAGTAACAACTGGGCGACACCAGATGATCTCAAAATTTCTATGAGCCGTATATGTGTTTTCTTCCCTTACTCTCCTGAAATGTTCGTTGGTGAAGTGTTTATCACACATCATCGCATATTTCGTGAGCTGTTTCCCAATTCTGAGTTTCACACACCGAACTTTCGCTATTTCCTGTCCTTCGGTAAGGCATGAAAGCTAATTCCGGGTTCAGTGCTATATGTATCACACTAAGGAACGTCACGTCGCTACGATTTGCTTTTTCGACGTCTGTCATCTTTCTAAGCTGATGTTTTGTTATGTCCGTCCCTCCGTGTTCCAGCCTCAGAACGGCTTTCCATAATGCGGAACGCAGCCAGAACGGACAATTTTTCCACAATCGCTTCGAACGCTATGAAGATCTAACGCGCCACACACATTATTCGAAGTGCCCGCAGCGCCACCCATAGGCCGTTCTCCTCGCCAATAATGAATACAATAATTTCATCTACGAGCAACATCTGTGTAGGACCAACAGTGTCTTATTGAAGGACATACATTACATGGGCACAGGCAGATGTATAATGAACTTACAGCTTTACAAAAATGCAACGTATAGTTGTAATGACATATGCTAATGCAAAATAAATAAAAATAAATACACAGAGCTGCCAGCTTGAGTAGGCTAGGCTGCCAGAACAGCAGGCAACTTTGCAGCAATAAGGCTATGCTAAGTTGACTATAGCAAACACCACGGAACTAATTAACTGAAATCCTCATTGTTATTATTATTTTCTCCTCATTAGATAATGTATTGTAGGGTTCTTATTGTGTAGAGTATTCGGGTAGCCTGATCGCGACCGCGTCGCCGAATTACGTCACAATTTTTTTTTTCTTTCTTGTTCTCATCATTATCATCATCATCATCTCCGAGAAACAAGTGCGCATTCGATAGCGCGAGCTTTCTCTTCCGCGAACATGGTGACAGTAGCTCCGTGTACTGTAATACTACCGTCCCTAATAATACATCAAGTATTTGCTTCAGAGCTGGTGTTAGGCAATGTCATGCCCACATGTGCTTAGGCCATGTCGAGGACAGAGTGTAACGGCGCTCTGGAAGTTGCCTGCTAATCCGTTAGATGTGTCTTTGATTTCATGATCCTTACGGTCTGCAGATAAGCGGTTCAATGGTAAAGCACTGAACGAAAAATACCAGACAACACACAGGCGCAGCTGTTATACTTCCTGTACACACACACATAAAAATAGTAACGGGAAACGCACGCACGAAATAGTAAATACAAATTAAATGCCGAAAAGCAGTACTCTGTCACTGCATGAGTAGATCCGTCAAAACACAGCGACACAAGTCGAGCTGATTTGTTACAATTTATATTGAGAAATGAGGAGCAGAAAACACGTTTTCACAGGTGAGGACCAGCATGTCCGCCAACACAGCACAGTTGGAACATACCATTGCGTCGACCTTCGAGTAAAGAGAACAACCTAATGCAATAGGCGCTTCATACAAAGTGATCGTCAATCAATCAATCGAAAAGTATTCATCTTCTTCACCACCAGAGCGCGCCGGTGTTGATTTTAAGTGGCGCCTGTCTGGCGAACATACTTGCACCACCTAGTGGAAATATGTGCGTGTCGTGTTTCAGACGTGTTTCAGGTGCGGTACCCTACCCCATTGCACGTGGAACATTATGTGAAGATGATGAAGGAAGGGAGAAAACACAAGAAAGAACTAAAGCGTCTGGAACAATCCAGTGGACGACAGGATGTCAATGAACAGGTAAAGGACCCGACGATGGAGCACAGGATCTTCATAGGGGCCAATGGGTGCAGCTAAGGTGAGCGGCCTCTTGCTGATACGGGCAAGCTCATCACACAATATCCGCCTTTGCGGGCAGTAGAGTGAACATCCCATATGAATGTGCTGGGCGGTCGCCACGACACTGCTGGTGGAACAGAGGCCCGTGTCACAGCATCTGATCATGCACTTGAATTGCGGGGTGAAAGCCACATTGAGCCGGAGTCTACGCAGGAGGGAGGTAAAATGGCGTAATAGACGGGCAGGGAAAGAAAACGACAAATTTGGGTCTACCGAATATATGAGAGATTGAGCCGTGATGTCCCGGCGCCATTGCTGGGTTGAAACCATGTAGTTAGTAGGGTCCTTCTGTCACCTCTCGACAGCACAATGGGCACGGCTGTCGGGGACTCGTGGGCAGCCGTTGCTACTCTGTCAGCCTCCGCATTGCGTCTTAGACCGCAGTGACCTGGAATCCACTGCAGGGATATATGGTGACCTTCATCATGTAGACGTTGAACTTGGTGGAGCATTCCATGCCAGTATGGGTATGTGCGTGTAAACCATAATCTATGCCTGAGTGACAATGCTGTCAGTGGCCGAACGTGAATTATAAAGCGAAATACCCACTGTATCTTATTTAAAAAATCATCATTTTAACCGATAATTTGAATCACCTAAGTACGCAAGAACACTTCAACCAGGAAATGGAGCCGTCATTTAGCAACTTAGTAGCTTGTATATACACACACTGTCCCATTAATAAATTTGCCTCCTGAAGGAAAGCTTCACTACCGCGCAACCAAGATCGTGGTAGCACGTGATAGCAGATCGGTACGTAATATGTAATACAGCGGAATTTAATCCCCTTTTGCTGCCCCCTTTGCCTCCCCTTATCACATGATCACATACCGGATCGCGAACGGTAGTACGTGGGGACAGAATCTTCACATCACTGTCTCTTTCTTATTTATCCTCTCCCACCGCACCGCACCGCACAGGGACGGGATTGGACTTATCCAGTTGACATTGCCCACCGCGGAGTCCGCGGGCCCGCCGAGTTCAGAAGCTTTCTCTTGTCGTCAGTGCGGATTGGGCACAAAGTTCATTTTTTCGTCGTAGAAAAGACATCACATTTTTTTCGCGTTTAACGTACTATGCGCCAGTTTTCACTTCATCTCACCACGCAGTATTAAATGCGATAGCATTTCTTGAACGCACTTTTGGGGCCTCGGTGTAGCCGTCCCTCCCCCTCGTGACATTATTTATTTATTTTTTCTCGATCGCGCGCCGGTTTAGTAGATTTAGAAGGATCCGAAGGATCACAAGATATTTAGTAGATTGGAATGCCTTTACGATAACGGTTCCGGAAACGTGATACGCCATGCAAGCCAAGCACGTTTTTTTTTTGTGACATCGCGTTGCTGATCTTGAATTTGACAGCTTCCATTATCGTATAATGTTCGTAAAGTGATTCTGATGTGCTAAAATGTGTGTTTCTTTTTCTATTCCGCGTCTGCGCAACAAAGCAGATGTGGCTATAAGCGGCGGACAGGCGTCGACATATCAGTTAGCGGACGTCAGTGGACACATGGAGACAGGATAGCAGGAAGGATTGGGGGACAGGGGGGTTGGCGCGTCCTGTGCCAACTTCAAAGGGGACTGTGCCGAGATTCGCCTGGAAAGTCAGTCGGAAAAGCCAGGAAAAACCTTCGACAGCAAAGCCGGTGGTAGGATTCGAACCCAATACCTCCTAATCTTCCGTACGACCTTGGCTACCACCAGCGAGCGAACGCTTTTTTTTTCTTTCAAATTGATTTTATTTCAAAGAGTTACAATTCCAGGGAGTAGATGTCATTTACAATGCAACATGCGGTATCTGATGGAGAACACGACGCACGGACGCTTTAACCCACTAGGTTGTCCCGCTGGTCGCTCAGTGTCTGCACAGCGCGTGTCACGTGATGCCGTCCACGTCGCCTGGCAACGCGGACGTCGCTGAGTTACAGCGCAGACGGTGTGCTGCGGAGCATTCGCACAAGTATAGAGTACGCAGATGTGCGACGTGCCGTCATTGCTGCGTGAGATGTAGACGCGGTGGCCGAAAATGAGGAACGTAAGCGGCTCATTATGCTAGGAAGCGGCGTGCGACAAAGCGTACAGTGACTTTAACAAGAAGTGAACGAGTTTGCAGGAGAAACCCGCGTTCCTGCACGAGGCCCATGGCAACCTATGGTCGGGTTCGCCGTTGCGCCGCACGCAAGTCATGCAAGATCACAGTGCAGGAGAACCCCCTTTGTCTGCTGCAATGCTACCGCATTTCGTATGTGTTTGGCAAAGCGCCAAAGAATATAGTGATTTTTTTTTTAAATTCCTTCTCGAATAAATAGAAAGCGCACTAATATGTTAATGCTTGTCTAATATCCTGATTCATTCGAGTTGCTTAGTAATCAAATTATTCATTTACAACATGTAGTATCCCATTACGCAACAACCAAGTCCACAAACAGTAAGTAAATATGTACTGATGCGTATGTTTGAAACGGGAACGGCCGTTAGCGATATGGATGTACTCCTCCTACACAAAATCGCGCTCTCTCTCACTCGCACATACGCATGCTGTGTTTAGATTGCTAATTAGATACACATATTTTCGCCACACAACAGGCCGAATCATTATCCTTACTACAATGTAACGCATTTCCGCAGTCACCTATTTTCTTTTTGCAATTTAACTTGAAACCTCAGCGTCCGGTCCCCTTGCATCGCTTAGTGGGCTCGTCGATAAGTTCGGGTACTCGATGAACGACACATTGCACTGACAGCTAAGCTTTAACGGCACAGCCCTCTTGCGCGAGACGAATTTATTCCTACCCGGATTTCCAGGGGGAATGTGGACTGCGGGCGACACACCGGCGCCGCCATTTTCCTTCCCTTTGCTTGTTCTTTAAGCCAGGCGTCTCTCTCCAATCTGAACTGGCGGCTCGGCTGTAGTATAACGAGATTAAGCCGTCACGGGTACCTGTAGGAGACTGGGAGTCTTCTACCGCGCTGGTTCCTCGCAAGTAGAATCTTATTTCGAAAGCTCCTTGGGCTTCCAAGTAGTTGATGGCTCTTCGTGTGCTTCTTTGAGTCCTTAGGTCAAAGTAATGCTTGAAGCTCGACGTCGTTAGATACTACCAGTACGAAAGTGAACTTATGTTTGATGAAAGATGAAAGTCACTGAAAAGGTTAGCCAGCTGTAGGGATCGAACCCAGCTGGCTAACCTTTTCAGTGACTTTCATCTTTCATCGTTGATTTCTTAGGCAATTTGAGGCTTTGTTTGTATCTGTCCCTTCTATGTTGTTCCAGCCTCAGAACATCAGTTTATCTCTTGTTTGATAAGTCGCGTAACGTTCGTCTTAGTCCATTAATTGCAAATAAGAATATTACTTAATGCTCGTGCTGTAGACTTGAGGTGGTGGGTTCGAATCCTACCGCCGGCTGTGCTGTCTGAGGTTTTCCCTAGGTTTTCCGGATACTTTCCAGGCGAATGTCCGCACAGTTCCCCCTGAAGTCGGCCCAGGACGCATACTAATCCCCCTGTCCCCCACTCCTTCCTGCTGTCCTCTCTCCGTCTGTCCACATCTGTACGCTCTCATAGCCACAATTGCTTCGCGGCGCTAACACGCAATCAAAAAAATAAAAATATTACTTAATGCACCCACCGCTAAGTTGTGTGTGCGTCATACATCTGTAAATGTTGTATGCAGAGTATTATTGTGAGCAGAATGGGAAGTAACTGTACTGCGGGTGAAACACAGACGAACACGACACAAGCCTCAAGGTGTCTAAGAACATGAACAGTTCTATTGTTCATGTTCTTGGGTACCTTGAGGCTCGTGTCGTGTTCGTTTTGTGTTTCATCCTTAGAACCGTTACTTTCCATGATGTTCACCTGATGCCCCTACCTCGTACTTGTGTGTGTGTGAGAGAGAAACAGAGAAGAAATGTAGGAGAGAATGCGAAAAAGACTGTTGAATGAGGGCCCTTCTTAGGTCTGTCAGAAAGCAGATGTCAGCGTAGCGTAATTGGTTAATACCCTCGACCGGGAATCGAGAGATGCGTGGTTCGATTCCAACCGTTGTCTGGCTTTTTCGACGAGTGTCATATTTCAATTAAACCCCTGTATGCAATAAGGGGACAAGTCAAATTTAGTCGCCCCGTTTTAGTACTTTTGTTGCAGTGACATCTACATACCAGTATGTACCTGTCAAAGAAAATTTAGGACCGTATTGCAATTTCTTGGCTCGCTATAGGAGGGCAAGAAACGGGAAATGCATGCGTGTCAATGAGATGGACAGCCAGATCGGGCCCCTTTTTTACACATGCATACAAATGGTGTAGCTTAATTTTTTAATTAATTAATTAATTTCAGATTTGCGCAAAGGAACCGACTTCCACTCGAAAAACATGTTCTTCCTACCTCACGTGACCGTGTCAGCAGTGCTACTGAGCGTTGTAATAGCAAAAACGTGCGCACTATGCTAATAAGTCATATTTTGCTAGCCATACAGAACATTAGTTTCAGGATTGTGCTCGTTTAGCAGCTCGATAATCACGATCTAGGCTGCTGCAGTGCACAAAGGTAACTTGACCCGTTCTGTCGTCACCATGAAAGTCCGACTCGTGAAAACTGTTTTTTTTTTCTGCACAAGAACCCTGTGCGTGCTGCGTTATATAGAAATTGGGGATAAGTCATGCTCCTGGGTTTTACTGAATTTCTGCTAAGCCACACATCCAGCCACGATGCTAACGGGACATGCATGTAGAGTGGACAGACGCATAAACAGGGTGTCCCAGCTAAATGCGAACATATTTCTTAAAAATATATAGATATCTCTTTTTCTGAGATGAAATCAATTGCAATATAGCATATGCTGAAGGGCACTCCTTAGGAGGGCATTAGCAACCTCCTAAGTCCTCCTGTCGTAATTAACTTTCAATAATTAACGTTTTAATTACAATAGATATAATAATTATATATATATATATATATATATAGAAGTTCAAAAAAGACGCGGAAACAGATTTTAGGGAAGTTACAAACACTAGTTTATTACGTAGGAAGACGTTATAAAGTAAAATGGGCAAGGGGTTGACGTTTCGACAGTGGCACTGTCTTCGTCACGACAAAAGACAGTGCCACTGTCGAAACGTCGACCCCTTGCCCATTTTACTTTTTAACGTCTCCCTATGTAATAAACTAGTGTTTGTAACTTCCCTAAAATCTGTTTACGCGTCTTTTTTTTTAACTTCTGTAAAACTTCGTGGCCATTCGATAATCCTTTTACCTCATCCTATATATATATATACACACACACACACACACACGCACACAGACACACACACACACACATATATATATATATATATATATATATACTCATGGAACGATGCGACAGCACCAGAGGACACGTGTTTCGCCGTGTTTGCGGCTCGTCAGCTCTGGGTAGCTGCGCATCGTTCGGAATTGGCAAACCAGGGGTCACTCAGCGAGCGATATACACCTGGGAGGGTTACTGAGCACTCCTCAATGCCACATTGCAAGCCAGTGAATTATAATGAGGAAAAACAAGCCATTAAAGAAACAAATAAATGACTCTAGACGTGTTTGGAATTCCAAATTGCAGATTAAGATGGCTTCTATGGCTGCACGCAGAGAAACAGATACTCATGGAACGATGCGACAGCACCAGAGGACACGTGTTTCGCCGTGTTTGCGGCTCGTCAGCTCTGGGTAGCTGCGCATCGTTTGGAATTGGCAAACCAGGGGTCACTCAGCGAGCGATATACACCTGGGAGGGTGACTGAGCACTCCTCAATGCCACAGTGCAAGCCAGTGAATTATAATGAGGAAAAACAAGCCATTATTTGTTTCTTTAATGGCTTGTTTTTCCTCATTATGTATATATATATATATAAAGAGGGGGGAAAAGCCATTAAAAAAATAAGTAAATGATGCTAGACGTGTTTGAAATTCAAACTTACAGATTAAAATGGCTTCTATGGCTGCACGTAGAGAAACAGATACTCATTGAACGATGCGACAGCACCAGAGGACACGTGTTTCGCCGTGTTTTAATGGCTTTTTTTTAATGGCTTTTCCCCCCTCTTTATAATTCCCTGGCTTGCACTGTGGCATTGAGGAGTGCTCAGTCACCCTCCCAGGTGTATATCGCTCGCTGAGTGACCCCTGGTTTGCCAATCCCGAACGATGCGCAGCTACCCAACACGGCGAAACACGTGTCCTCTGGTGCTGTCGCATCGTTCAATGAGTATCTATATATATATATATATATATATATATATATAGTTGTGGAAGGAAAAAGACGCGGACAACAGATTTTAGGGAAGTTAGAAACACTAGTTCATTTAATGGGCAGAAATTAAAAGTTGAATGAGAAACGGGGTCGACGTTTCGACAGTGGCACTGTCTTCGTCATGACAAAAGATGCGCAGGGGGTTAGCAGATTGCTTAAATAGGTTTGGTGTGTGACGTCATCATCGGTACAAAGCACGCCACAGGCGGTTGTCGGTGAGTCAGGTACAGGAATATTCCAGAAGGTCAAGTCCGGGCGGTGAGGTCATTCTCCTTTGGTCCCTCTCTGTATTTGGAGAAAAACATTCCTAGGCAGGGTGAGTGCTGCTTCCGACTTTGCTGGAAAAAAAGGAAAAAAAGGAACGGAAAGAAAGGAGCTCAACCAGGCGGCCAGATTTCTTACCGTTGACAGTGCTCCGAGATCTTCGTTAATGGTTGATTGGAATTTGTGAATGAGATAGGATTCGCATTGTTCTCTGCATCGATCTGAGCTAAAATTTGACTGGAGAATGAAGAGTGACACATTATTTAGGGAATGACCTGGTTGTTTGAAATGACGAGAGACCGGGAGGTTTGGCTTTTTTGTAACGTCAGACCGGTGGTTGTTGAACCTGATCCGAAATGATGTTTTGGTCTGACCTACGTATTGTGCTTGGCACATGTCGCACTGAATGACATAAATGACGTTAGATGAATTACAGTCAAAGTCACCATTAATTTTGACGAAAAAAATAGAATTAGTGCTTTTAAATACTTGGGCGCTTTGCATTAATTTGCATATTTGACACCTGCGACCATCGCACGGGCGGCAACCGGTTCCTGGATGTACTGGCTGGCTAACCTTATAGCTAACTAGATTATCGTGCAGATTGCGTGCGCGCCTGTACGTAACCCGCGGTGGCTGAGGGAAAATGTGTCCCATGCGTGTCCCAAATGTGTCCCAATATAATAATTATATATAAAAGCTACGAAGTTGCCCCAATGAGAACATCTGGTTTCTTGGGTCACCTGATACCGGAGCCGTTTTCAGAACAAAAATCCGTGCGATAGATTGTCCGCAAAAAATGGTGAAGGAACACAATTTTTTTCTTTATTTTGTTCATTGCGCATCTTCGGAGACGCGTCTTTCTTTCACCCCCAGCGTGAGAGGGTGAAGAAGCACAGTGCCGCCTCATGAGTCGAAGATGAGCTTTAACTTGCGGAAACAAAACAAAAACAAATGTATCTGGTGACTCTATCGGAACTGCCCTTATCTTGTGTTGCATATTCTGTTAGCTTTTACTCTTTTTCACGACGCAATGGGCTATAGTGTGCTCTTTCCCCCTCTCACAGACAAATGTTGACTTTCCAGACAAATGTTGACACAGTTCCCCCTGACGTCTGCCCAGGACGCATACTAACCCCCATGTCCCCCACTCCTTCCTCTGTCCTCTCTCCATCTGTCCTCGTCTGTACGGCGCTGATAGCCACAGTTGCTTCGCGGCGCAAACAGGGAATTTAAAAAAAAAGACATTGCAATGTATCATTGCTGCTTACTATTAGTGCCGCAATGTTGACAGTATTAAAAAAAGCACGATATATCCGCACCATCTTAATTTTAAGTAGGGGGCGTTCTTAAAAGTCTGCTACTCACAAGGCATTATGAGGCGATACGACTGAGTGATGTAAACTTTTTCCACGGATTCAGTTTCCATTTAGCTGTGCGGGGAAGCGAGATGGTCCGTCATTCCTGAGTGGCCTCCTGTGACGCAAACTCGTAAGAAGGAAAGGCAAGCATAGGGTTGATTAATGGTCTTCGTGGACAGAGGATTTCTCCACACCGTTAGAGTACCGTTCTTCCCGCTCGACGGCATCCACGCAATCGATTCTCATATCGGAGGCTGCGTAGCTCAAGTGCTTCCCTCAGCTTTAAAATGGGGTTTTCACAAAGTGCCCAGATATTGAAGTGCAGCGGTGTGTTTGAATGCCCCCGTGCAAAGTTTGTTCGTCTACGAGGGGATTATAACACCGTGATGAAGCGTCTATTCGGAACCCGCTGCTTCAACGCTGAAGCACACGATAATATTGTCATCACATGTTTGTTGTTGGAGGAATCTCTGTTCGATTTGCAATTGACTGGCTGTGTCATTAGGACGTGGCAGGTGGGGGGTACAGCATTGTAGCGTAGTGTCAAGTGCGGTTGTAATGTAGAGGACTATAGAACCAGGAGTGTGACTTTTCCATCACCCCCTCTTTTATCAATTCTTCCCTCCTGCAACACCCCACCCCACTCCACGTACGTGTGCGTTCCGGAACTCACTCGGGTCGACCTGAGGGTTGAGGATAGCTACTCTTTCCGTTCCAGAATAAACCCGATTACGTCACGACCCGTAGTCCTAAACCGTGTCATCTCCCCGAGGGTATAGCGACTCTGGTTCCACTCGCGCAACTCCCTGTCAGGTGGGGTAGCTAAGAGTAGCGACGTCGGAGCTGTCGTCTGCATTTGCCGCTACTCGTATCGGCTGCATCATGGAGGCTGCGCGGAAGTTCCAGTGCTGAATTTGCGAGCTGATGTCTTCTTCAGAGCAGCATGGATGGAACCATACATACAACACAGATCAGCTCCTGCCATGTGAAGGTCGAAAGCTGCTTTCATGCGTTTTGGAGCTAACTGCGGACTAGAACAGCGCCACCGTTTCTCAGAATGCGTATGTGTGTGTGCAAATAGCCTCTGGCGTGAATGTTTTACAAACTCACGCAGATGACCCCACACCGAAGTCAACACCGTCACAGCAAAGCGAAGCAGCAGGCAGAGGTTCTGATGCTCCGATAGGCTCAAACGTTACTGTCGTCTGCTGTCGCCATGTCGAGGACCGCATTCGCGCTCGTTCCAAAACCAGCTCGAGGATCGCCTATCCTCTTGGTCACGTGGTACAACTCTGTGACGTGACCAACTCCCGAGTTTGTTTTGGAACGCAGCCGTAGATTATTTATTATTACACGGGTGAGGGAGTCAATGTAAATAGAAAATACACACGCATGCATGCATACACATATTGGGTGATGATTATGGCCTTAGTTTGCGATACGCCAATGAATCATCAACGCTGGATGATGATGATGCTGATGACGGTAGGAATCAATGAGTCATGTGACTTTTCAGAAACAGAAAGAAAAAAAAAAGTCGTACTCGATCGTAACGTGTCACTGAGCACAGCACATGGAACCTTTGTCTTATCTGCAAACGTCTATGTCATAGCTTGCAGTTACCTGTTGTATGCCTGTGTAAGGCAAAGAGCTAGGGCAAGAACGAAAGGAGGTTACATCGACACACCATACGAGGGGTTGAGACCCTCTCCCTCGTACGGCGTGTCAATGTAAACTCCTTTCGTCGCACTTTGGCGCTCAAACTAAGTAGAGCCAACAAAAAAGAGGCGTAGCCATTTCAACTCAATTTCAGCAATTTCCATTGCGTTACTAAGTAAAATGACCACGAGGAACCCATTTCAAGAAAGAAAACGTTATTTCGACTCGGAAAATTTGGGAGTTTAATTCAAGAAATTAAATTTCCGTCAATTGTAATGAAATAAACGTGGTATGTTCCTGGAAGAAAAAAAAATCCATTGGCCGTCTCTCCGTTGCCTATACGTTATTTACTATGAATTTCTATCGTAGTTGGTGGACCACCCTGTATATTATGTATTTTAATACCAAATTCAGTGGCCCATTATGGGACCGTTGCTTTTCTCTTTCCAAGGGCTTGACTCAGCGCGATGACTCAAGACCGGGGATCAACAGGACAAGATGATCTAACAGGAAGCCGTAACTATTTTGTAGTTTGGGGTGTCGCAAATTAAGTCAGCACTTACCGATACATGTTATACACTTTATTATGCATATCTTGAATACTTGCCCATGTCCCTACACCACTATTCACGTGGCGCTGTATGCACATTCAGGTGGAACACATCCCACCATATCTATAGGAACAGTTTTGAAAATGGAAGACGTAGGAAGCATCCAAAATTTAGAAATTTATTTAATAAATCTCTAAATTTTGGATGCTTCCTACGTCTTACATTTTCAAGCATACCTTAGTGACTTCGACATTCATAACTGTTGTCTTCGAACAGTTTTAAAACTAGAAAACAAACTAACACGTAAAACACAGGTTTAAAAGTCACAACGACCGAGGCTGCTCCTCTAAGTCTAATTGAGACGGTATGATAACACGCCTCTCGACCTTCTGACAGGGTACTCGTTGATATAGCAAGAGTCCCTTGGGTGAGCAAAAACGGGATGTTGATCTTCCTGTTGCCACCCATCGCTAACATATCTTGGTGGCTTGCCGCCTGCGTCTGGGGAGGCAGGTCAGCTCTCACAGATACGCGTTGCACTTTATTGCGCCATCTTGGATACCTCATCCGTAGCCGTCTTGCAATTACGGCCATCACGCAGTCACTTTTTATTGATTTCCACTGCGTAGGCAATGGCGTCTGCATACAGGCGGAATACACCGCAGTAGCCGCATGTCCATCTAACAGAGGCTACTTTACATAATCTCTCCGTGACATCTCAAAATATGACTCGCACGTGACACCATCACCACTACTGACGACAAGAGAGTAGCCTGCTGGCTATCGTGCACTTATCGTTCTGCCTGCCGACATGATGCTGTCACCCGTAGCAGATGACGAATGGGTGGGGGAGCGGGCCTGTTGTCATGGCGTCGTCAAGTCTGGCATTGCTTGGGGGGGGGGGGGGGGGGCTGCACTAATGGATTCCGTCGCTTGGCGTGACCGCTCGGGGACCGGGCGTGGCACCTGTGAGTTGACCACCAGCGAGGTACCCATCTTACACTACTTCGTCCGAGAGCGAGAAGAGCAAACTCTAACCGATCGACATTATGAGGTAATCGAATATCGATCCGCTCTTCCCTTCCTCGTTCGCCATTTGTCAGACCTGGCTAACGCTGTTTGTTTTCCTCACCGCCTTATCTTCGTTGGCAAAATTTAATGGGATCCCGGATTCGTGCACGGGAAGTGAATCTGTTGATACGCTTTATCGAAACCTCGAAGAGATTTAGCCGTGGAAATCGATTGGGTGTGAGAGCTTGCCTAAATATTAATGCCTTTCGCTGGAGTACACGTTCTCGCTCCAGGTGAGAACAGTCGAGACGGAATTAATGAAGACTCTGGATGCGCTCATTCCTGCCTTCCTGTTGGGAGCTCAAAGAGTTTAATCGAACGGGCGAATAATAATAATTCGGTTTGAATTTTCCAGTAATATAAGGTGTGAATAATTCGGTGTCCAGACCGACAGGCACCAAGGTTGATCAAAGGCAGAGCGCTCTAAACGAATGAACGCAACTGAATGTCGTCAGTATTTTGTATTCTGACTTTTCATTTTGTCAGATTAATTAGATAAGAGTAATTGGCTAACGTTTTTGTTCTGATTTCAGAGGTGTGAATTGCGAAGTTTTTGAGATACACAAGGACATTGAGAAACAACGGACCGAGGAGTTTCCAGCAAGCTACACTTTGTGTGACTGTCCTTCCTTTCCTACCTACAAGAAAGCCCGCGAAATGATAATAAAAAATGCTCGTGACAAACGCGGCGCGCGTGCGCCTTCTCACGTGGCATTTTTTCAAATACGTAACTTCAACGATACGAAGATGAATACGAATACGAAAATGATCAATATAGGTTTAAAGGATTACGGGAGGCACGCTGAAAATAGTAACCTGGCGACCGATTTGATAATTGACACCTATATAATAAAGAATGGAATTAATGTTTAGCATTAGCAAAGAGTGGAACTGACGTGCACTAATAATTCAAAGTATCACTATAATCTCCACATGTATACGACATGTATATGTCTCAAACGACTTTGCGCGGATTGACAGCCGACCCCTTGACCTCAGACTCATTTTAGGACCGTGGGACACACGAAAGCAGATGTCCGTCTTGCGACCCTTCATCAAATTCCTGCAAACTACCGCCCTGATCGACTCTCTCTAAAACCCAGTCAGCGTCGTCAGCATCATCCTCATCACCATCCTCTCATTTTTCCCCAATAGCAATGGGGTAGCATTCTGCTCAATGAGCGGAAGTCATCCCCTTATCATCGTCATCATGTATTTCTCTCTCTCTCTGCACATGTATACTCCATAACTGCCATTCTGTAAGCTCCCTGCGACAGGTTAATCCAGAAAAATTTCCAAGGCAGCCGCTCGATGCATATAAGTTCCGCGACCAGCAGAAAGCGTTGGTGAATGCTAATTGATAAAAAGTTCTCCAGTGATGCAGAAATGAAATTTTTAAGCACAAGAGAGGCGTTCTAGCTCAACAACTTTATTGAACATGATCGAAAGTAATCAGAGCCGTAAGCTGACATCTCTTGATGTTTCTGTGCTTGTAGCAGGACACTCGGATGCTGCTGCTTCTGTTCACGGTTAACAACGCGCTTTGTCCTTCCATGCTCCATTATAAGGATGCTCTTGTAGGAATCCTGGAATTGTATTCGTTATGTAACAGTCCCGACCCGTTTTAGGCAGTCCCATTTCGTTACATAACGATTACAATACATAAAGAGTGACAGGTGATAAGGAGAGGTGTAGAACAAGATTCAAGAGAACTGCGCAATACCCTCTCGTGCTGCTTTCTTGCTCAGCTTTCCTTATTGTCTGAGAAAAGTGATAAAAAGTTAAAAACTGTGAAACTCGGCTCTTTATTTTCGTACAAGCTTTCATGCAGCGTATGAAAAATCAGAAATTCAAACATGCATACGATATTTTTTCTTTCGTCTGACAATAATAACGATTGATAGGAACGATTTTACGGGCTTGTTGCATATGCATATTAAATATATTCTGCTCAACGGCAGTGTAATTGTTGAGAAAACACAACCAGGGATGACGACAGATGCAAGACAAAGTGGTTGTATGTTTTCCAACACCATCACCTACTCATTCAAATCAATCAATCAATGAATCACCTACTAATTTTCAGCATGCTAATAGCTGCGCTACGATTTGTTATTTGCAGATTGATAATTCGCTTTGTGTTCTTTACGGTGAATATGCAAGCAGTGTACACAAATGATAAAGCTCTGGAGCAATTGATAGGATAGCATAAAACGGAGGCAAGCTACTGGACGAATTACACGATGAAGAAAGCCTGAGCATGGGCGTCGAAGAAGGGACGAACACCACAGCAGCTCAAACCAACAAAGATGTTCTACTGCAAACACAACAGCAAACTATATGTACGAGCCAAAGTGCGCGAGTACGTCCAATATGTACAATCCAAGTCAACTTCCCACACTTGGTCTGTAGTCTGTACACATAAGCGGCGGCTGCAGGGCACGCTGTCGCATTGCAGTGAATACCAGGACCTGTCGGCATCAGCGGTAATGAAGAAGCAGATAGAGCCACCTTGAGCGCCCACCAGCACGCAGCTCTTTCCTCGATAACGATATCTCCTTGCGACCCTAGATACTTCCTTTCGACACTCACCGGCCCAAGACGAATGCTCAATGGCAACACGATGTTCCCTACTCCCTTCTCTCTGCTGTAGACCCCACGCTTTCTCTTGAAATTCCTCCGCGCCCTTTCACCGCACTGTTCCACCGCATGAGGCTGAACGTTGTCTTTACACTTGCTTTTAAACTAGAGAGAATTTTCCGAATCCGAATCTAAGGAAGGTTGTGTGAATCAACGAGTCTTACGAATCTTGAATCTTTCGAATCCTTTCTTAAAAAAGAGTTTAAAAAGCCAGGGGAAAAAGCACTTATACTGAAAAATGTTTTGAAGCAGAATTTGATATCTTCGTGAAATACGTTGAAAGAGACATAGTGAGAAACAAATTGAATACTAGTTTACTTTCAGGGAGAAAACATACCCACATACTTCTTCTTAAATGTCATTTATTTAACATGTTTTTCGTCGACTACAAGAAATACGTAAACTCTCGAGTCTGAATTCTTTCACGCACGCAATTCAGCACGAAATTTGATGCAGCGGAAGCCGAACAGCGGCGCGCATTCCTGTGACTATACGGAAAAGCGCGCTGAGAACTATTTCTCCACCAGGGGAGTGTTTCGATGCCAGGCGACGAAGCATTGGCTCCAATTGCACTTTAGCAGGGGACATGGAAATGTACAGATCTCGACAAAAGTTCACGGAACACCAGTGCGACGTATTTCCTCATCTGAGGGACGCCCTAGCAGCGAACGCGAGTAGACACACCTACCGACAGGGTGTCGGAGCGAACCGAAAACCGGAACCGGAAACCGAAAAAAAAAACGTTATTTTGGTGCGAACCGGAACGGAATCGAAACCGTATAAGTTTTTTTCGCTCAGGAGGGAAGCCGAAAAATATATTTAACGGTTTTCGGTCCAAGAAAAAACTTCGCCGGTTTGGACTACGGATAGGCGAATGAAACAGACGTCGTGTGCTCTGAAGTCATGTCATGGATACTCTACGAGGGTTACGGTTACGGTGGAATATATTTCGGTATACTACGACCCTTAAGCTCCCTATGTAATGGTTTATCGTTCGCGCACGCGCACAGACTTAGAGGTACATGTGACTCTCTAGCAATGTGCCGTAATGTTCGTTTTAATTTGATCCCCGCAAACTGTCCTCAACTAAACAGCGACCCAAGGGGGCTGCATAACGGCTTCTTTATCGGTAATGTCGCGCAACGCGTCCCTTGTTTGAGAGCAGCTAAGTTGAATACATTTACGTATACGCGAGGGCAAGCCCGTGCGAAGTGGCAACTCTTTTGTGGACAGGACACGAAGAAAATAAAACGGAGCCGTCGAACTCGTTTGTGAGTGAAGGTGTTCCTCGATTTGCGTCCTACTCGTGCGGTGGTGCTTGTTGGCTAGACAGTAGCAGCAGACATTCGGATGGGACGCGATCGCTCCAATCCAGCAAGAAAGTACTTTACGTATGGCATCACGACAAACAAGTCCGTTTGTAGCATGTGCTTCAAGAAAGGAGAAAGCCCATTTGAACAGACAGTAACCTACAGGAACCAGGAGCTACGAGTTTCACAGCTGTCTATTAATATTAAATGCATTGTATGCGGAATAAACGGGTTTACATTTTGTAACATTGATTTTTTTTTTTGTGGGGATGAAGATTCCCAGCAGAAGCGGAACCTGTTCAAAACCGGTATGAATCGTTATTTTTTTGCTCCGGAGCAGAACCGGTACCGGATCGTTTATGATCTGCCTGCTGTCTGTCGACACCCTGCCTACCGAGACGTGCATAGAACACCCAGTCACCTGTTTGTATGTCAGTCTGCTCCCGTTTTCTGCGCCGGTATCGCTCCGATGACGATATGCACCACTCCGGTGTTCCGTGAACTTTCGTCGGGACCCGTACTGACTGTCCAAGCTATTGATGTAGATATCGTTTTCCTCCCATCTTTTTCGCTTCCCCTTTGTTATTCGTACGGCGGTACATCTCTTGTTTATGTTTTTGTATTATCCCCTCTGTTATATTGTCCTTGTTATCCAATGAACTGTCGAAGTCAAGGTTCTTGAATAACCCCCAAGCAGCACAATGTACTGAAAGTCTAGTGTAATGGGGGCAGACGGTTTGTGTCTTCTCTTATCAATGTTCTTTATTTTCACGGGTCTGTTCAACGCCTTCCCCCTACCCCTCCACCCCCATTGCACCCGGCTTTGAGTACAATGTGCTGCTTCGGCGGTCACACTACGTGTGATACAGTCGCTACGAATCGCGCGAACAAATAACCTAACAAAAAAAAAAAAAAAAAAAACGCTGAAAAAAAAACTCTAATCTCGATATCGTCTTGGAGTGGAAGAATTATCGCGGCCTTCACCTAAATAATTGAGTTGAGGGGAACCCGATTTGCAATCCAGCGAAACATCCCCCATTTCCCCCGTCCTATCTTGCACACTGAAACGAAATCAACCTAAGGCGTAAGAGAGTTCGGGGCAGGAAAAAAAAAGAAAAAGAAATGAGATGTAAGAGATGGAAAAGTTGAGAAGGGGAACGCGCAAAAAGCCCCTTCTTCGGGATTCTTTTTGTCCTTTGTCACCACGCATTCCCCATTGTTTGCCCTTCTGTCGTGGACAGGAAGACACGACGGGACAGTCTCCGCGAAAGTAGAAGGACAAAAAAAAAGTCAAATGGGAAGGGGCTGGGAGGGTAGGGCCGTTCGCTCAAATCGCTGAAACGGAAATTTTTCCTTTTCCCACTTCTCCGGCAGAGTGCGCTGCTGGGGGCGGACTCTGGAAAATTAGGGTGTACTCGTATTCTGCTTTTGCGACGCAGCCGTGATCCTTTCATCTCGAGCCGGGAAATGCTGTTTGCTCGCGTTCGAATCGACAGGGGTTTGTTTTCTGAGTTGTCACCCACGATTATTGCGAAGTTCTTCCCATTCCCTATTGTTCTTTGCATGAATGACGCGATTTTGTGCTCCGGAGATGCGACTCACACGACCTCATACGACCTACACGTGTTCAACAACGCCGGTGTCCCCGAAGGGGAACGTTGTTCCTGGTACGCGTCTTCGTTATGTCGCATTTATATTTCTCTGTGGCTGGACTCCGCTTGCGATTGCCATGCGATTTTAACCTTGCCCTAGCACGGGAAATGATGAGGAAGCATTTGATCTGTCATACTTAGTTTTCGTCTTCCCGGAATTGATGCAGTTATGCACCAGGCAGACGTACACTCACGCTATAAGCAATAACGATACAACAACCCCAGTCGTGAACGGATGCCGAGCGCAAGGCAGAAATGTCGAACTTAACCGAAGGTCCTTCAGCGTGTGTAAAATTCGATGCAATTGCTAGGAAACAGCTGGGGCCCGTGAACCCAGCTGTGAGCTCCGTTCACGGCTCGATAGACTCCCGTTCGGCGGCTCTGCGCCCAAATACTTCGGGGAAGGAGAATTCCGATATATCGCTTGTTTACTGCCTAATACAACTTGGATTTTGATTATTTCGTAAGCATTTCCCTGGAACAGGCCCTGAGCGAAATTGGGATTGTTCTAGTAAGATCATCAAGTTGCTGATGTTGTTGAAAGTCAACATGAGAAAGATGGTTCACGCAACAGGGCAAGGGCGCAGGTGAGCCGGTCCATCTTCATCAACGAAAAACCCGAGACAGGGAAGACAGAGGACTATATGCACTCTCTGAGATCGTACGTCTGTCGTACCCTCTCTTCCCTGCCCCGGGTTAATCAAGATGGTTCACGCGTCTTTTGAGTTCTATCCAGAGGAATCTGGAGGCGGCTTCTGGCATCGTAATGTTTGCAGGTTGTTACAAAACCAAACAGTTCTAACTCCCTTGAGAACCCTGTTATGTTTGACTCGAAGGAAGGGAGAGGAACGGAGGATCCAGCTGTGTAACGCTGAAAGGCATCATCATTACTCATCATTAAGATTGATCGATTTATTTTTAAAAGAAAAAAATGGAGATGTTAGTCTCGAGCCACTCGGGACTGGCTACTCCAGGACGCGTTATTCAGAAAAGAAAGGGAAATTACACAAAACTCGACGCTTTCAAACAGAATAGAAACAGAATAAATGAGAACATCACCACCATGCTTGGCACCAAAAGCGAAGTTTCAATGCACAAAAACAAAGAGCGTCACAATCTGTCAGAGAGGTCCGTCGAGACGAGAAATTGCACAAGGGCGTGCATGGCAGGTATGAGCTGATTTGCTGGCCAGCACCCAAGAACCTTTTATGTGGAGTATGGCCGATTATCCAGGCGGGACAGGGACGACACAAGGGTACAACGGTGTGCACTGTACCTCTGGCAGTCGTGCAGCATATGATCCACGTCCTCAACTACATCACACAGACCGCAGTTGGGGGACGGGACCATGCCGAGCTTAAATAAAAGTCGTCCACTGTATGGCACGTTGAGGCGAAGCCTGTGGATGAGCGACGTGATGGGTCGAGGAAGCGCTGACGGCATATAAAAACGGAGATCTGGGTCCACCTTGCGCAGGAACGACGTAGACGGAACACTGCTGCGCCAGTGTTCACTGCAGAGACGTCTCGTAAGAGTACCAATTGCTTGTTTCGCGTGCGCGCTCATCATTAAGAACAAAGCCATTACTCGCATCATCGCGTAGACTTAGCTCAAAACTTCTTGCTCGGAATGCAGAAGCATTACGTACACATAGCTCTGACGCGAGTAACGTATTGTGTTCTCTGCTAGGACAAACAATCGCGTGTATCTACCACAGTCCGCAAAGTAAACGTGAAAGCCTAGTAAACAGTAAGCAGCACGTTTTCCGAGTCAGTTATTGGGCTGTTGCTGCTCTGTTGGAATTTTATTTGATTTTCTCTCGAGCAGTCTGCTACGAAGTCGTTAAGTATTGAGAGGACAGCAGGAAGAAGTGGAGGACAGGGAGGTTAGTACGCGTCCTGGCCTGACTTCGGGGGGAACTGCACCGACATTCGTCTGGAAAGGCTTCGGAATACCCAGGGAAAACCTGAGACAGCACAGCCGGTGGTAGGATTGGAGCCGTAGTCAAGGTGCAATGAACGTTTTTGTAAGCAATGTACATCCTCGTTCTATTGGCACCGAGGAGTTTGGCAGTCGCCCCCTGGTGTTCACTGAACGAACCGTGTCGTGGGGATATTCCCGGGCAGTATTCGCACACTGCCTTGCGTATCAGGGCATTGCGCGTGTGAGAAGCTATCCAGCGTTTCGCAAGTCGCATTTTCATTCCAATATGACAGTGTTTACTGTCTTGGTGGGGATCCTGGTTTTTGCTTCGTTTCTGTTACTTACAGTAAAAACTGTCATAATGGAATGAAAATACGACTTACTCGGAACACATATGTCGTTTTCGTCATGCATTATCGGGAAAGATCAACGCTGGACAGCGTCTCACACGCGTAATGCCTTGATACGCAATGCAGTTTGCGAATACTGCGCGGGAATATTCCCACGACACGGTTCGTTCAGTGAATACCTGGGGGCAACTCCCAAACTTCTCGGTGCCAATAGAGCCAGGCTGTATATTACTTATAATAACGTTCACTGCACCTTGGGTATAGTAACGAATCCTACCACCGGCTGTGCTGTCTGAGGTTTTCCGAAGCCTTTCCTGACGAATGTCGGTGCAGTTCCCCCCGAAGTCAGGCCAGGACGTGTACTAACCCCCCTGTCCCCCACTCCTTCCTGCTGTCCTCTCTATCTGTCCACATCTGTACGCCGCTCATATCCACAGTTGCTTCGTGGCGCTAGCACGGAATAAAAAAAAGGGAAAAAAGAACTGGGTATGAAGTGGCTGCAAATCAGTGCGACAGTGGATTGAGGGAAGTAAAAAAAAAACAGCAAAACAACATCGTCGGGAACAAAACCCTCAGCTAACTGCTGAGCGTATCCTATATAGCGGTGATATACATATATCGTATCATATATAGCGGTCGTATATGATCAGGGAGGAGGTTCCTCTCTCATCACTTAAAAAGTGGAAGAAGAGCTTGAGTTTGAGTTTGATTATAGAAAAAAAGAAAGAAAACGGAAGATATTGAATTCATCTGCTGACGAATTCGAAGAAGAGGTTCTGCTGAAGGAAGAAAAGGTTCTGCTGAAGCAATATGCCGTGCCGCGTTCTTTGCTGTGCTTCGGGAAAGGCCATCATCTTTCCCTTTCTCACATCATATCTGGCATGTAATGGGAAGGGTTTAGCAGTTCAGTGAAACACCCAATGTCCCACACAAAACTGTGATGACGGATCAGGCTACATTCTTTCAGTTGTTATTCGCGACTTTCTCGGCCATCGCAACAAGTTTCGTGACAATGTATTCTAAAGTGAACTATCGCTATCCAGGAAAGACTTTTGAATCGCTTAACATTTACCTATGGATATACGCAAATTATAAGGTGTTGGCGTAACTATCGTGTGACTTGCATGTTGCAAGCTCGCCTGTTACATGTTGAAAGAACGTCGTGTTCTGGTGTTAACTTTCCACTTAGTTTATGTCGCTGTCGTAGAGAGAGCAAAAGTAAATAATCCAGAGAACAAAAAAAAAAGAAGAAAAGGAAAAGAAGGGGGGACGTTGATAGTGCTGGTGCAGTCAGCTGCTCCGGGATGCTTGGTGTCCTGACTGTCTGTGATTCCACTTTCTTGAAAGTTGCGAGTCTACAGGCATAAAGGGTGTATCAAGAAGACTACAGTCGAGCATCCGATAGCCGTAGAGCACAACTGCGGCATTCTGTGTTGTGCAACAGGTTATCTGAGGTTGTAGATCAGTGCACATAGTCCTACCATTCCTGAGTAATTCAGTACCCTGCGTTAGCATTAATAAAAACGCGAGGTGCATAGAAATTACGATCTGTCACGGGAATATCACGCTCATAAACAAACGTGAAATGTCATTCCTCCTCTAAAAGCACTAAAGTACAAACACACGACGACTGACAGAGGAACGACACACAACACCTCTGTCCTGTGTCTGTTCCTGTGTCTGTGGTCGTATGTTTGTTTCAAAATAAGTAATGTACCAACAAGGCCAGACGACAATATTGGGTGTAATCTCATCGCCGGCTCACAGAAACCAAAGTAATCTCATGACGTAATACGGGGGTTCAAAAACCATATTGAAATTATGCGCTACAAACAAAAAGAAAAGAAACACTCAGTTGTCTGACGCCCCACTACGCCACGCCTGTGACTGCATGCATCTTGGTGCTTTGGCTTTGTGAAAGCCCAACCTTTTGCCCGTGCCCAATTTCTTGCCTGTGTTTTCGTTCGTTTCCGCTCTTCGTTTTGCGTGCATGGTGCGACACGTAGTACCGCCGTGCGTGCGAACGTGAACATCACGCAATACTGCCGTTCTTCCGTTAACGACGTTCCAGTGGCGGCAAAAGTAAAAGGCAACGAGAATTCACGAACTTGGTACGCACGGTTCGGACGACTTTTTTTTTAACGGTATGGACATGCATTCTTCATAATAATAGGAAGAAATGAAATCATCGCTTGTGCTTGCATAGAAAGTAACAAATATTGACGAAGACGAACAACATGGCATTTACGGTCATACCTGTCACAAACACTTGCCAGTGAAAAGGGTTTCCTCTTGCGCGCTTTCTATGTTCTGATTCTTTAAGATAATTACACGTATTTATATTCTCGTCAAATGCTGCAATCAGGAATTTTCGACAACTTGACCCGAAATATGCGTAATGGTTATGAGGTATATGAGGATCGCGCGTTTAATTGTTTTCTTGGTCTGAGCACATGCGATTCCATGAGCGGATTAACTTCGTGCAGGGACATTCGGTCACATGGAGGGGGTGCACCGGAGCTGAGTCAAGGCAGGAAAAATAATGAGCCTTGTATGGGAGCATACGCATGGGGACAATATGCCGCATTACGCACACAGTTCCTTTTTTCCCTATCTTTTTTCACCTTCGGGGGCGCCATTAACTGCTAACACGCACAGCGGTTTATAGAGAGAGTTTGGCCATTGGGAGGAGCCTAACTTGAAGCACGTCATGCGACGTCACAGCTGAACGACCTCCCTCGCCGTGCTCTATTGTTGCCCCGTCGTCATCCGGCCGCCGCAGCCATTTTGATGAGGAGCATTGTTTACGATGCAAGGAGCGAAGACACCTGCGTACTTCGCCCTTCGAAAGCTCTTCGTCCTTGAACTCTTTCAGTTTGGCAACATAGCCCCCGTTATCACAGGCGGCTGGGGGTCATAAGCCGGTCATTCCTGTAGATTACATTCAACGCAACCACAAAGCTGGTGACCAGCTGGCGACAGCATCAAAATGGCGCGCACCATATGGCTGATAAGCGGATTCCGCTTGGATTCAGTCCTTTTGGGCGGTCCAGTCGTCAACCGGTGTCCGACGCCATGTTGATGCAAAGCATTGGTCACGATGCAAGGGGGAAGACACGTGCGTACCGCGTCCTCCGAGACCCTTCGTCCTTGAATCCTTCCAGTTTGGTAACAAAGCCCCCATTTCAAAGGCGCATGTCGGTCATAAGCCGGCGACCCTGGTAGATTACATTGAGCGCGACAAAAGTACCTGTCGACCAGCCGGTGAACTGCATCAAAACGGCGCCTACCTGCTGGTTGATAAGCGGATTTCGCTTGGATTCAGGCTTTTTGGGCGGTGCAACAGCGACTCTAACGTCGAAACAGGCTCCGCCCGTGAAGCGGCAAAAGATCAAAAGATGGCCAAGCTCTCTCTATATACGGCTCTGTGAGCCCCCTAATCTGATAATTTGATCGCCATCTCTCGGCACGCAGTAGGACTGACAGGACAGCCAAAGGTGACCTTCGCCTCTCCCGGTGTTGCAAGCGAGGGTCTTCGGCTCTTGGCCTCGGCAGGTATCAAGCGCACCGTGTGATGGCGACCAGGCGAGGGGCCTTGAAAGCGAACATTATCTGGACGCTCCGCTGGCGTGGGTGTCAGCACTTCTCTTTATCTTACACTGTCAACTCTGCTGCCATACGTGCGTCGAAGGTACGCTATGAGGTTATGAAATGTCCTCACAGACGAAGTGTAGTGAACAACGGTCATGAGAGCACGAAACGCCGTCTGAATCGGAATGCGTAGTCGAGGCCCACCAATTCTGGCTGTATGACTACTGGTCGTCTATTTATCTCCCTTCACCGTACCTATAAGTATGGCGAGAGTTTTACACAACGCCCTACGCCGAATGCTCACGCACACACAAAATAAATGAGTAAGGTAATAAATGCACTGTAATTAAAATGTACGGGGGCCTGAACGTCGACTGCGGAGACAAATGAATCTTAGATACCATTATTCCGCTGTTATTAATCATATTTTATTTCTATTCGAGCTTTTTTATTGTCATACGTCTCGCTGGAAATTATCTGCGAATGTTCGCTTTCCGGAGGAATAAGTACGTTCTATAAAGGAACCTGTACTCTATTAAATGCTTCTCCGTCAATAAACGAGACCACTGTTTATGTAACAGGAAATCGGGCAGTGTGTCTCCTCTCTACGGGCGAGAAAACGCGAAAAGCAATTATCAGCAGGGAAAGACGTAGAAGGTGGTTTGTAGAAAAAACAAAATTCTTGAAGCTCAGCTCGGGTGCTCTTAGGGGTTTATTGCGCGGAGCCCGTCAACGAATCAACGAGGGCACTCTGCAGGTGTGTGCTTGCACCATACGTGCAAATTTGGAACTATAAGCTGCACATATAATTGTTTTATTTATCTTCAAAATAGTAAGTAGTTGCTCGAAGACGGTTCGCGCGAAACACTTTCCGTATTAAGGATACGGATTGTTGACTTTGAGTTGGATCAAAGAGAAGTAGTAAAAAGAGTGTATTTCCACTTTCTGGTTAAGGGTGGACACTACTGTGTTTACGCGACGTGCTTGTCTGAGCAGGTTACTGCAGTACAGTGACGCTCGGGGAAGGTGACTTCGCCACGTCAACGGTGTTGCCGTGGCAGAGCACCCTTTACAGGCGGTTTGTGTTCATGCTCGTAATACAATTAAATGACGCTCCCTTGGGTTTACGATTTGCTTGGAAAATGAATTGGTCACTTGGGTTTTATTGGTATCGTATTTCTATATTGCAACGACTTCCTATATATTCCAACTGTTTGTTTATATTCCAGCAGTGTTGTCGCATACGATTACTCAGTGGTGTTTTGCTTCTTCGCTGCTCCACCATAAAAGATGTGTGAGTGAGGTTTGATACGTCTCTAAACGTTCACTCCATGTGTCCTCTATTATCAACAACTCCGTGAGAGTTCTTGGTCTGATTTCGAGGATCAATCCGGACTTTAAAAGCCCAACCTCTTTCCGGCGCTTATACTGCTTATCGTGTGCTATAACCCTCGTATGCCCTCGAGCAAGTTTGCATGTACTGTGTGGAACTACATGTCACAATCAAGGTGTAATGAAATTGAAGATATGCACAAAAAAGTCGTTTTTTTTTCTTCTTCATATTCTAGAATACTGACTTTCCTCGATATGCCTACACTTAGACCAGATCATCACTGAGCGATATTACGTTCTTGCTTAAACTAGTCAACGGCAAGACTAAGTGCTCTGATTTGCTGCCCACAATATCTATCCGCTGCATTTCACATTCTAGTGGGCGGCAGTCGCTTTCTTACCCACACACTCGAGACGTCATGTTACCTGATCTCGATATCTTCTCTGATCCTACACGTCTGAAATATAAGCATGTGTGCCACTACATCTTGCGCAAACTTTTGTTTACTATTCTATTTAACGTTATCCCTAGAGTATTTAATGGAGTAATTGTTGTCGGACGCTCTTTGTTTCTGTGTTTCCTTTGTAACGTACTGTATGTTTCAGGTACGCTGCCCACGCTGCTATCATTTAGCTGTTAGCAGCCACGGAATTAAATTAAATCAACTGAAAAAATAATCAAATCAAATTAAATCAACTGCGTGGCAAGATGAGGTGGTTTGACCGACTATAGATGAAAATGACTCTCGTCAACTAAGCACTGAATACGTTGAAGGTTCACATCACATGAAGGTTCACATGTCTCGATACGTCCATTATACGTCCATTCATCTTGAGAAATAGTTCTAACACTCGTCGTTATCTAATTGGGTGAAAGGCTGCTCCTGTATGGTGATAAAATGCGCCGTGTTGCGCTGATAAAAATATGATTGCAACCGATACTACTCAGTGTTTTGAAAACGGAGCGCTAAACCCCTTAATGCCTGTTTCACACGAACGTTTTCGTTAGCTTCAAAAATACCTTAGCCTTAGGCCTTAGGGCAATCCTTAGGGCTTTAGGGCAATCGTGGTTCCAATCGGTCCGTTTTGGCTCCGTGAAAAACACGGACGAGATAAACGTTAGCGTGAAACGGGCCTAATTCGTTGCATGTTCGATGTAGGCTTACTGATACCGGCCCGTGTCGTACAAAGGTGGATAAAGATGGAAGTATCTGAGTTGCAGCTCCCTTAGTGGTCTATTATGCTGTGCAGCTTGCACGTTAGAAACAACAATCGCTCGGATAACATTATTCACATGCAGAAGTGCAGGCTTATTTGTAAGGCACACTAACTTCAAGTTGGGCAGCAGCTATATTTTGTTGTTGATAGGATGGTTAGAGGTATATTACACTGCATATTATTCATAAATCGTGTCGCTCTGATTCGAGCACTTCTTGCATATGGCGTCCCACCACGTTCCGCTGTAAATCAGTGACCCGGACTTCCTCTATGGAGTCATGTGTCGTTTCCAAGCACAGCTCTTCACCTATGCGGTGGTGGTGGTGCTAATGAAAGAGCTCGCCGTTCTCGGCTTCACAGAGTTGGGCAACGTCACGCCCAACGCTCTGGGGGAATGTGCGTCTTGGGTCGACTTCTAAGGAACTGTGCCACCTATGCAATTCGATTTTGCGCCACTTATACCCTTGTCACACGGGTAGCCTTAACCGCGGTTCGCGACTGTCACACGGCTGGCATGACCACCGTTAGCGCGCAAACCGCGGTTTGTGGTAACCGAGCTCGGCAACCTCGTTTACGGCAGCTAACCGAGAAAATGGCGGCGCCCGTGCCCGTTGTGTCAGGCGTGCTTTGTGAACAAACGTGCTCTCAAAAGCGTATCATTTGGTCTGACGCAACAACGCAAGCCCTGGTACGCATTTGGAAGGATAATGTGACAGCCTTGCGTTCGAATAGGCGCAACGTGCCCATTTACGCCGCGATGGCAGATCAACTGAATGCAAGGTTACCGACCGGCGAAGAGCATACACTGCAAAGCAGGTGCGGGTGAATGATGATATTCTTCAGATTGATAACAAAGTATCGGTAACTACTGTTTTCATACGTCGACGATGAGCGGAGACTACTGAGTGGCGAAAAGCAAAAGGACCACGGAACCCGCTTCCTCGTCGTTTTTTCTTTTCATTGGCGACCGGATCGTGTTCCGCGCGTGTGGCAGCATCAAACCGTGTTCGTTCCTAACAGCGGTTAATTCTTGTAACCACGGTCAGGCATAACCCCGGCTAAGACTGCGAGTGTGACAAGGGTATAAAAGCCCAAATCACCACCATCACCGTCATCGTCGTCGTCGTCCGCACCTGCGCAGCTGGAGCAAGGTCGCACTATACATGCATACGTCCACTATTATTCAGCCATTTGCCGCTAGACGTAACTTTAATTCCTTCTTACCAGCTTTCCCTGACGTGAGGCATAATGGCTGGAAATACTTTCTGAGAGAACGTGAAACACTTTTGAGTTGACATCTTCGGGCTCAACGCTTTTGCTCTTGCTTCGTAACCCACTGTTGTTTGCGCTGCTGTGATGTGATGTGACAGAAAAAGACAAAAAATGGGGATTTAAGTCGCGACAAAGTCAGACCGGCTACCCCAGACCACTTAGCCGCAGTTAGTCGAAATAAATAAAAAGAAGGAGAAAACCCAGTAGTTGGGGGCCTGGAGACAAACATCCCGAACTAGTGGGAACACTTGTCACAAACGAGGGACCAGAAAGTCTCACAAAATGTCAATCAGATGAGTTTCCTCGAGGTGGTGGGTGGTGGAAGGGCTTGCCGTTGTCAGCCTCACGTAGGTGGGCAACGTCACGACTGACGCCCTGGGGGAATGTGCGCCCTGTGCCGACTTCTAAGGGAACTGTGCCGACATATGTCTGAAAGCGTCTGAGGAAGTTTCTTCGAGGAAAAGTAGGAGCGCTTTCAATGCAGCCGCTTGCTGCGCTGCTTCTTGGATAGCGTCCCAATTTTGCCTATAACCTCTCACGCACACGTTTCTTTCTACTTACGGAAACATTACACGAGTCGCAAAGAAAGACTTCCCCGTTAGCCCGAACCAAGCACCGAACGACGCCTAAGACCGGAGGTATATGTCAGTTCCGCTGGCAGCTCATCATACGCGCCGAACTCGCGCTCAGCAGGGTTTCGCGGCTCTTCACTAAAATTAATCCCCAGAATTAATTACGAAATTTTTGGTATCATCGCCAGACCGTCGGACTGCATTCCTCTAATTTAAAACCTGCCAGATGCAGGCATAGACTCTGATTGAAACAACTCATTATCTTGTCTAATCACATATAGGTAAACGCGACGTCGACTGGTTTATTTTTCATGCGACGATGAACACAAACGACTAGGAAACTCAAATTGCCGTTAAACGATTTCGTTACAGCCATTATTTATCCCCCAGCGAACACGTCGATACTGCTTGTGGTCTATGTCAAAGAAAAACCATGGTAATGGTCCCGTCTTCCTTATTATGCATACTATCTTATGAATAATGATGGGGCCGAGCTACGCCTAGTTTTTATGCTGGGCGTGAATCTCCGTAGGAAAAAGTGTCGCCCAGATTATATGAGATATTTTCTGGAGATAGCCTAAATTATGTGCCATAGATAAAAGAGGAATGTAGTTGCGTCATTGATAATGGCGTGCGTGACCGAAAAGTATCGCAGTGTGGGCGTAGTACCTCTGTGCGTTTATTTTCAATGTGAATGTCATTACAGTCGTGCTTGAGTTGGATTCGCCAGAGTCCCGTCGTTCTGAGTAATTGGAGAGTATGGAAGTGTTGTGCTGGGAACTCACGAGTTTTTATCACGTGGGAGAACTTTATTTGTAAGTGTGTCAGCGAGCTAGAGGGGTATGCAGGAAGTGAGTGCCTTTTGGGTTTTATTTTCAGCGTATTCCACATATATTTGTTCCATCATTTTGCGGCATTCTCATAACGGAAAAACATCTTTTAGACATCCATGGAGCGTAGAATGATGTCACCTACCATGAAACTAAATAATTATGGAAGCAATGTGGAGCGGGGATTTCCGCTGAGGGGCCCGAGCCGGTCGCAGTCCCCAATACCCTTGGGCATGCGCAGCATGTCGTGCAGTATGTGTGCCCAATTATTGTATGAAGTACGATGTGCTCGTCCACTATGCCATGGCTTCCTCCACATCTTCTTCATCTTGTAGCTGTTTCTATCTTCTCGTTCTTTTTTTATTGTTTCAGGTTTGGAAAACCGCCCCTCACGACGAAAACATTGTCGTCTCCTGTTCTCACAAACTATCCAGGAATTGTCCGTCGGACTGCGCAGCGAATACGAGATGTGCCGGCTGTTCTATTGCCTCAAACATTTTAAATATGAAGAAAGATGCGTCTACGCAGTCTTAGTGTTTTAACAAAATGGCGTCTCCGACTCGCCACTGGATAAGTGAAATCGCACGCATCCCCACAATGTTGACCGCTGTCTGGCAACGCCAATATTTGCGAAAGAAATTTATCTCTTTGTGTGTCTCTTTTCCTTCTTGCACTTCATAGATTACTAGCAGGAAGATGACGTTTCATGTTCTCTGCATGTACAGCTACGTGCTTATTATGTAATCATAATAATGCTTTCTGTAGCTCCCTTTAGGTCGTACTTACATCGCCACAAGAACGGTAAGGCCGGCCCGCATGGTGCGTTTTTCTTGCGTAAAAACTGACTTTTCACGCCCAGCGCGAAATTTTGTACGTCGCAGCTGTTCGTAGCGCGTGCTACACTGCATCAGAGCAGGTTTGATATTTCACGCAGCAGTCAGTTCACGGGCGTCCATAGCAACCAATTACGGCGCATCAAGTCACTTCTGGTACCGGTTCAGCATCCTACTTCCTTTTTAGCAGTGGCTACTCTTACGAAAAAGCTGCAGAAGGACATCTCCAAGTACAACAACTTTCGCTCGTGAGGGTCCACTTTACCAAATGCAAATCAATTACAAAGGAAAGCACACAAAAACAACCACTTTAGGACGGAACAGGAAGGAGAGGAGAATGTGGCCAACACTTCGTAAAGCGCATACGCGAAACCCGCTGTGCACGCTGCAGCGGGATTTGCGCCCCATGCGGTTTGGCGAGCGTATTTTTTCACGGTGCGTGGCCATGCAGTTTTACGCAGCGCGATATGCAGAGAAACACGCACTATGCGGGCCGGCCTTTAGTCACATTTTGTCTCTATTGCACCAGTTTACGCGGCTGGCACCAGTTTAGATGATGACGAAGTGCATCGCAGAAGGAAGGTTGTAGGCGGACGATGTAAGGTAATTCCAGTGTTGGAAATCGCGAGGACGTTTCCGCCCGTGAGAGAACCGCTCTTCTCCTTAATTGTCCTTTGGTACTCTCACGGGCGGAAACGTCCTCGTCGATTTCCAACACCAGTATTTCGCAGGAAGAACACGCATATTTTAATTCGAACAAATTTGATAAGCTTAGACATTTTAAAGCCTTAATTATCGCATATAGGACAATTTAGCATTTTAATGGCGTGCCCATAAGATATCTCGTGTTGCGATCGGGAATATCCCGAGATCCCAGGATCCCGGCTGCTTTTTACTTCCGAAACGTTCCTAAGTTATACGACCTTGTTATTCTCCGGCAACGATTCCAACGATCTCCTTATGCAAGCTAATAGCGATCTAGCCGCACTGAGTAACTGTACGACAAAAAATAAAATAAAACAAAAAAATTGAAAATTGATACTAATGAGACAAAGGTAGTAGTTCTTAAACCCAAGAATAAACAAGTGCTAGTTGATGGTAACATAAAAATTGGGACACATTCCAGTCAAATTTTTACATGGGCTAAGGTTCTTGGTGTGTATTGTAGCGAACAACCAAGTTTGGGATGACCACGTTGCCAGTATGAGGGCAACGCTCTCTACGGTGGGCGGTGTTATCAATCGTAATAGTTTCGTACTACCGCAAATGACTAAATATAATTATTTACAATGCGCTGTTCCAAGTTCATCTCAATTATTGTACATTAATGTGGGGTACAACTACTCAGGGGAGTTTACATTCGTTAGCTGCGATTGATTGATTACAAAAAAAAAGGAGAAAATTGGCTCCACATGCATGGAGACCAGCTACCCCATTTCCACTGCCACTTAGCCATAGCCATTTTTCCCACTAATCATCGTAGCCACCTTTTCAACAGTAAATAGACAGTCCGTACCTCCGGAGAGTATTTGGATTGTGGCTGCATTGGATTGTGCTCCACACGTATATCAGCCACGTACAACAGAAAAGTGTGAAAGCTTCCCCGTGTTGGAGAAAATGAATTAAATCCTATGGTTAACCCACATCCGGTTTCGGTTTCTCCGTGACGTCACTGTTGTTCCCGACGTCACAATTGTGCAAGACGACACAACAATAATTGGCGCTTCGTTGAGGCGCAAAGTGAGATTTTCAGGTGAGACTTGACCCAGTTGGGATTGGCAGCTTGGTTTCATACCCTATGTTATTATGCAGGTGTTGGTACTGTAACTAAGAGAGACGCGCCAGACACATGTTTATGCTGCGTAGGCCAAGTCTTACGAGAACGAGGTCGACACTTAACAACACTTACTTGTCTCCTCAAATGGTATTGGTGCTGCACCGAGCTCTTATCCAGAACGGTGAATACTGGCTATCCGCAACTGTTTTAGGGGTTCGGTCTCCGCAAACCCGAAAAACGACACGCACGTTGTGTTTTCCTTTTTGTCCTCACAATGCACTGAGCAACACCTATGCCTCATCGCTCACCAACACCGTCACATATGCAGGAACCAGTCACTGTTAATAAAAAGCACGAATGCCATGCGTATTGAAAGTAATGGAACCAGGAACAGCGACGCACAAAGCACAACACACAGCCGCCGAGAGGAGCTGAGCAGACGCCACAAATGCCAGAAGAGAACGCTCCTGACGTCACGACTGTTCGAAGTACGGCTTTCAGTGGAGGGCAAAAGATGCAAGTTGAAAATTGCATTACAAATTCTCTGAGCCAAATATAAACGAAGTACTTTGCATGGTGTCTCGGAAACATATTAGGAATCATCTGATAAGGCCTATTTACTTCGCATCTGGGGTTCAGACCGTCCCTTTAAGCAGCCGCGGGTTGCTTGCAGGTCGCAGGTTGTGTTGCTTCTCAGGTCTTGATACTTCAATGATTCAGCTTTTTAAGCTGAAGATTGAGCTCCTCCTTGGTGCCATTGCGCAAATAAATCTGTGGGCTCTGCACGTGAAGCAGATAGTAAGCTAAGTGTCTTACTTGAGGGGAACATAAAAAAGCACGGGAAGTTATTCTATGAAAAGTGCTAACTTATGACGAACCTTTTGATTAACATGTAGAGACAGCGCCAAGGAGAGAGACACGCAAAACGCATGCAGGACCTGTCAAGGTTACTACCCTAGTGAACATGTGGATAGTGGACTTCCGAATAGTGAACATGTGAATAATGAATAGCGAACTTGCGAGTAGAGCACCCGAGAAGTAGTTTTTTTTTTTTTGGGGGGGGGGGGGTGAGAATATGTTAGGAGTAGCAGAACAAGCCGGGAGACGAGTTCAATTTCTCCTCGTTTTTTTTCCTTACAAACAGTTACTACTCGAAAACTGTACAGGGGAAATCGCGAAATCCCGGGACTGAAAAAATGACCCGGGATTCCCAAAAAATTTTCAGCTGAGCCTCAATGGCCCGCCTATCCAACGAGTATCCCACCACCGCTTGTTGGGGATAATCATCGATGTGCAGCTGTCGTGGACTGCTGACATCAAATATCTAAGGGATCGAGGTGATGCTCGTACCAACATCCTGCGTCGTTTGTCAGGCACTCGTGTGTCAGGCACTGGGGTATGTTGACCAAGGCTCTACTCTGCGTACACACAGCGTTAATCTGTCAGATGCTGACATACCATTTGCCGTTTCTACGTGGGATCAGCGACACTTCAGAGAAAACACTTCAAAACGTCCTTGCAAAAAGGTTGAAAATTTGCCATGGGGGTTCCTGTGCAGCTGTGTATTGCAACCAATGTTCTAGCCACGGCAGAGGCGAAAGCACTTCCATTGGCTGTTCTTAGGATACAAGAGGCAGTGCGACACTACGTTCCTCTGCGCATGTGGCACTACGGACACCCACTGGCGCGAAGGCTGCCCTGTCGGAACTGTAATTTCCTCGTGACGTTCGCTCCAGTTCTGCCTAGCCTGCCAATACGAAAGATATCAACAGAGATCATGCATCCTCCATGGACGCTGAAGTTGCCCAGTATTTGTCTTACTCTGCATAGAGTGCATCGCGAAAGGTCAGCCTTTCCTCCTGTGGAGCTCAAACAGTACTGCTTGGCTATGACGGAGGATCACTACACTAGGACAGCAATATTCACCGACGGCTCAAAGACAGTGTCAGGCTCTGCGTCCGCGTTTGTCGTGCCCCAACACAAAAGGGAAGGCATGGCACGGCTATCTCATAGAGCATCCTCGACGGCTGCGGAATTAGTCGTTGTCCAGCTTTCTGTGGAATATGTGGTCGCATGCGAATCACCTGCGCAATGAATTATCTACAGTTACTCAAAAGCCAGTCTCCAGTCCACACTGTCTTTCTTGACAAAGTGGTGTCTCGCCAACATTGTACACCAGATCCTCGTTACTTTCCAGGAATCTACAACACCAGGCCATAATATCATACTACTGCAGTGGATTCCGGGACATGCAGGCACTCGCGGCAACGAAGCTGCAGATGAGGTAGCGGACATATCGCAAATGTCCTCAGCGCAATATCCTGTGCCATACTCAAAGGCAGATGCGACACACCTGTTGAGATCCGTCACACGAAGAATCCTCCGGCAACAGTGGCTAGATGGTCAAGCTCAACCTGTTTCCTCCTCGTCTACTCGTCTTCTTCGCCGAATAGATCCGGAGTTGAAGTTCGGTCTCCCACAAAGTCTTACGAGCCCGGTGCAGTCACTTTTTCACGAATTTCGATTAGACGTGCCGTACGGGCGTCAGTTTCTTCACGAAACTGAGAGGCCAACTCTGTGCACTGCTTAACCTGCGCCGTTGCCGAGGACACAGAACACGTCCTTATTCATTGTATAGAATAGAATAGAAATAGAAAGCAAAAAATTGAAACGCCCTTATCCATTGTAATAGATATGCCACCCAACGCTCATCATTGAAGGCCGCTCCCGACCGACTGTACGGTAGTCTTTTTGGCGTTGCACATGTGTTAGGTGTCTGGCCCTCCAGCAAGAGGGATGCAACACTGACAGCGCTTGCGAATTTTATTGCACAGACTTCTTTCGAATCGGTTTATTGGGTTCTGATCAGGATATTTAATATAACCAAGTAAACTTGTGTAGTACAAGTTCTATACAATTCAATACAGTTTCAATAAAATGTAGCACAAACTAAATACACAAAATGCTTACACTACGCAAGTCTCACTCTACTAGCCAAACAAGCTAAAACACGCATAACATTATCAAAGAAACCCACAAAAGAACGCCACTAAGGGAGCCAGTGGCAATTCAAGGAGACACGGCCGCGGCGGACACTAATGTACCGTGTCGCCCACCTTCGGAAGAACTCTGTTTCTCCAAGTGTAACAAACTGGGTTTCCAAGAAAATGACTACCTGCTTGTGGAGCGACATGAGGAGAGGGTACTAAACGCGAAGGCGCCTGCTTTGAGCTACCGCTCTGCATCTGTTCTTCCACAAGACGTACCTTGCCACTGCAACAAGCAGAACAACAAGCCTGTCCCTGATCCTATACCCTAAACAATAGCGGAATGGGAAAAGCCGGCAAACGAGAGTCCAAAACGTACTTGCTACAACGCAGTCGTCTAATACGTGAGACACTGCTTCGATGTTGGGACAATTCGGACAAAGGGAGGTACTGGTAACACCCCACCGATTTAAGCGATCCCGCGTAGGTAGAACTCCCCAGGCCGCCTTCCACAAAAAGTCACAGACTTCGCGTGGGAAATTATCAGGCCGGATATCACCCCACGATAGACCTAGGTTTCTTAAGTTATCCGACGGGGGTTCATCCAAGGGACATAGCAATTCGCAGATACACGATACAGCGACCGACCGAAGATCAACCTGAGGGGCCTGAGCCTGTATGTCGCAAAATCGCTCTGCGATACGTCGAAACAGTGACGGGGAAGTGGCTTCAGGGTACCTATTCCCTAGTGCGCGAGGAACTAATGCTCTGCGAAAGTGGCCAAGCCAGTACAATGCAAGCGCACGAGCTGGATGCTCAGTATCGTCGAGAACACGGTGGACAGCCCGAAGGGCAAGCAGTGTACAAAAAGTAGAAATGCACGGGAGGCTCCAGCCCCCTTGAGATCGCGGCTGTTGTAGGGAACAAGACTGTTCTTCCAAGAAGCTGTTCTTCCACCCCAAAAGGAGGAGAAAATCACCGAAGAAACCCTAGTGCATACAGCACGGGGCGGTATAGCATCCCGGGAAACGAACCACAGCTTATTGCATAGCACATTCTTGATTAGATATGCACGCTCCCGAAAAGGTAGGTCAAACCTACTGGCTATCGACACCTTGCGTTCAACGTCCTGGAGCAGGGAATCCCAGTTATCTCGTGCCATGCCCCGTTGGTCAAACACTACCCCCAGGATTGGAAGGGATAAGCACTGCTCTGTATCGCCCAAGAAGTTGCCACTAAAACCAGCAATAGGCAGTGCCTTACTTTTCGAAGTGTTAAACCGGGCACCAGAAACACGCGAATACCCGCGAAAAATCTGAAGCGCTTTGCACAGGCTATCACTGTCCCTGAAAAGAGTGTAGTGTCATCTGCATACGCAGATATCACCACCGAACCGCAACACGGGAGCGGAAAACCATACCTAACTTCTTATACCTAATTATTATTATTTTTTTACGGTTGCAGAATTGGTCGGGTGCCGAATTAAGTTCCTCCACATTTCTTTTAAAATTTCAGCTTATCAACTACGACAGCCATTGTTACGAACATCCGCACCCAACCGCTGGTTGGTTTGTGAAGATAGCCTTCCTTCTGCATGCAACTCTCTTTATTACGTCTTTTTTTTATAGAGCAAGGCTAATGGAAGTTTCAGGGAGAGAAAAACAAAATGGGGGATGTCTCGATCATCCTTAGTTTTCGAAATGACCAGCAACGTCGACTAAAATGACTTTTTCTCTTCTTCTCGGACTTCTCCCTGAGGAGCCATTCACTGACCTAATCTGGGTCGTATATTTGCCCTGGATTATCTCGACGTCATGCCACCGATCTCCCGGTATTACTCCCAATTAGGATATTGTGTCGGCTTCTCTTCTTCTCTCGCCGTGCTCGGCGGATGCACACTGTCCTTTCTCTCTTGCCTTCCAATCGACCGTCAAGGGAGACCAAATCGAAAGCGGCCATTGCAGGTATTTGTTCACATTCATTTTTGTTTGTCTTCGGACCGACGCTGGATTTGCGTCATGTCCCCTGGCGCGCTTTCTTTTGGCAGAAAACGACAGTTACTTTCAGACGCTGTTCCAAACGACTGCGAAACCTGCACGCGTGTTCCAAAGTGGATTAAGGTTGATGCAGTTGATCCGCTAAGCCTGACGCTCTCGTGTTGTACCGTGTCGGGGGTTTAGCCAGCGGCACGTCGCCGTGTTGAGTTAAAAATTAATGTGTCACAACAATAGCGCTTCTTTTGCCGCTCTGTACTTATGCCTGGAAATAACACGCAAGAAGGATTCAGGTTTGATTCGCGTACACTCTGACAAAAGGAGCAACGAGGGAGCAGCTTCCCACTTTTCCTCAATTTTCGCTCCCCTCGCAGTCAATTACTCCGTCTTGCAAAGTTGCACCCTCAGAGCAAGTGGTTACTCCCCCTTCCTGTCCAAACTTTAATCAATAAGCCATAAGTGGCATCACCTTCCTTCTCGTGCTGAGACTTTTGAGTTATAAATTCGTGTATCTTACAGTGCAACCACGGAGACATTGCGGCGTTTTGGGTATATATTTATTCGTTTGGCACATGGGAGTCTCAACTGGTGACGTTCTCACCTTTGCGGGAGAACATCTTGCGGCATGTGACCTCCTGACACGCTACTTCCGTCGAATCATTAGCTCGTCGGTTACAGCCTTCAATGGAGCTCCCTTGCAGCTCAGGTGCAGCTGCAGGTGGAGCTCAGGTGCAGGCTTCGTGCTTTTTTCCCAGCAATAGTAGAGCTTGCTCTTTGGAAGGCTCGATGCAGAGACACACGACAAGCGATCAAGCATGTACTACGATCTAGCCATTGAGCCTCGGCATCGCCTTGCTCATTGCATATATCGATGCAGCAAATGAGTAAGGAATGCCACGTTTCCAAAGCAGGTGCAACGCTACTGGAATGAATCCGTTTCATAGTTACTCCTGCAAAATTGAGTAAAGTAGAATTCCACTCTAAAGTGGGATTTTACTGACAAGGGCAAGGTTCTGAGGGACAAGCTACTTACTGCCTGGAGGGTGTTGTGACGGCATCTTTCTTCCTTTTCTTTTCATTTTTTTTTTTTTTTAGAGTGTAGCTGATGAGTCTGCGTCTGCACTTTGAGGAAGTCGCTCGCACGATAAGAGGTATTTGAATTCCTAGCTTCTGTTCAGATTTCATTCCAAGTGAAGGATCGCGACCTGTTCCGTATTGTCTATTTTATTGCACCGTGTGCGCTGAATGGAAATTATTCTTATTATTGACTGGCAAGTTCTCCTGTTTCTGACACACGTGTTTGGCATAACGCCTGGGGACACTCGGATGCACACGTCTTTGTTCATCCACCTGTATGTGCCTAAAATCGCCTTCTAGTGTTCGTCCGTTCGAAGAAACTTCGTTTTTCTTTCGTTCTTTTTCCTTTTTTTTTTTTTTTTTCTTTTCACCGCACAGTTGTCACGTCAACTAACGTACGACCTTGATATAAATAGAAAGCCATCTTTCTTTCGTTTTTACTGGTCTGCGGAAGAGTTGAGCTTGAGTTTGATTATAGAAGAAAAAAAAAGGGGAATATATTGAATTTGTCACTTGACGAATTCTGCTACTCCCACAAAGGTCCCACAAATGAAAGGAAAAAGATAAATGAAAAAATGAAAAGATAAAAATAGAGAAACATCAACCCTCCTGGTCACCGAACTGTACGTGCACATGCGTAGCTACATCCCCTAGAAGTGAAATGAATTGCGAGAAACTAAGAGGAACTGGGAACTCGACGACACACGCCTAGAATACGGTCCTAAAATAGATTCCATATCAGTGCTCTCTGAAGTTGACAAGCGCTGATAACGCCGCATCTCTCTTCTTGGGTTCCCATACATGAGGAAGTGTTTTTCGCTCTTCTTCAGACGCTTCTTCGCTGACACAGACACCTTCTGGTTCTTCTCCTTTTCTTCTCTACTAATTCCCTAGGGTGATGCTGTTTTAGATACAGATAAAAGATGCAGTTTTCGCAATGTGTCGGTCATCCGTACTACAATATACACAGTGCAAGCATGTATTCGTGCGGTGCGGCGCATCGTTCGTACAGTAGACTGGCGCAACTTCATGGTGTTTGGTAAAATAATTTTCCGTACTACTTTGGCTCACCTATTCCTGGGCCCGTCGACCACAGGGAAAAAAAGAAAAAGCTGTGTTACATACCAATGGATATTGAAAGACTCAGAGCTCCAAAACCCATTTCACTATCGCCTACAGTGCTCATATGAGCATAGGAAGGATAAATGAAACGGAATTTTACGTACTGGCTTTGTATCTGTTCGTGCGTTCAGCGCTTCTGTCTGCTATAAGGACAGGATTGATAGATCGAGCGCAAATCGATAAGCGTGAAAGTACACATAGAACGTAAACAGAGCCCCCCTTTTCTTCTTTCATGCAGGGAGCAAATAATACGTTTCGCGCGCTCCTGAACAAATAACTAAGCGTGCAGCGCGTATTTGGCGTATTTTGGGCTTCGCATCAAGCCGGTATAATGTTAGATCAGTCGGCGGCGATGTTCATTTCGGCTGCTTGTCTCAACGGTCTGTATGCTGCCTAATGGGGTGGCATGCTGGAAGTGTTTCGTCCTTCGGAGCTTAGGTAAACGTTGAGGCGAAAATAACTACATTCAAGATCTTTCGTATGGAGGAGCTGAGTTAAATTTAGTTGACTGAACCACATCTTCTGGTTGGCGGTTTGCCTTTACGTACGATTTTCTACTAGTGCCCAATGAGGTAATCTGCGCGGTCGTGGTAGCATATATAACCGTTCTTGTACGTAGCACCATAATAAACGTTTGAAAAAATAAAAATAAATAACCGTCCTCCGTAGCTCAGTCGGTTATTACCGTTATTACCTGGTGGAAAAAACAATCCTCCGTAGCTCAGTCGGTAACGTGCTGGCTTGCTGAGCTCAAGATCGCGGGTTCGATCCCGGCCGAGGGCGGTAGCAATGTGGGGGAGGTAAACATTGCTTCCAGCACCGTGTGTCGGATATTTCCGGCGCACGTCAAAAGAACCCCAGGTGGTCCAAATTATCCGCAGTCCTACCCTGCGGCACGTGTAACATGTCGCCACACTGCGCTGACAAACTTTACGTGTAACATCACAGTACCATTACCGTTATTTACCATATATAAGCCGTGTGAACCCCCACCTTAGATTATACTAGATCAGATAAAAGATAAGATGAATAAGATGCTAGACGAAAAAGAAAACAAATTCAGATGGCGTGCGTAGTCCGTGTTTTTTTGTTATTATTATTATTTTTACATTTGATCTTTGGTTTTGTTTTCCCGGACGTGGGCAGGTGGCGAAACCTTCGAATTAATCCTTGTATTGTGTCCTCAAAATCTGAGCACCTAGTAGACTTGTGACCCAGACACCGACAAAAAGCCCTCGCTCAGTCCCCGGATACAAAGGCACAATAAGCCCGCATATCCACTGAATTGAATCCAATGGGATGAATCTTTAGAAGACCGCCTGGGTCAAAAGAAAGAAATATCTTTGAGTTGTGCGCCACAGAAAAACAAAGTGCCGCAATTATTTCATTCCTGTCGGCGACGGAAACGCAGTCTCACAATGTGTGCGCATGTAGATACAGGATACATACCCCATACCCATTGAGAATAATTGGGTTCTTGTCTCTTTCGAATGAAACCGAACTCAACTGAAAGCAAAGTTTGGAACAAATGAAGATTTCCCGTGGAAGAAATAAATTAATTTGTATGCGAGCGGTGCCTTCGGCTTGATTAAGGGTGGCTGTGAAACGACATTTTTGCTCTTCCTTGCATTGTTACCCTAAAGGCTTTTCAATTAACTTGACCTCTTTTCTAATGTTACAGCGATCTGGAGCGGGCATAAACCTATAGCAATGAAACGGTCGGGCTCTCTGAATTGGATACGAAACGCTGACATTAAAAAGTGAGAGTGGAGAAATTAACTTCGGTAAGGCCTTGGCTAATCATGAAACTGGGTAATCCGAACCGGAAACGGAAGAAAAATGGCCAGGATGTGGGGGTACCCTAAAAATAAAGCATAACATGTGAGTCAGAACTTCCGAAAGATACCTGCGAGGATATTAGCGAAAAACTGCAAGTATAAATATCTGCACGCGTGGAGGAATATAGGTACAGCTTCATATGTTCGCTTCAATCTGTGTACCCCACGGCTCTTTCAGGTAAAATGTGTTTTTACAGATTAGCGTTGTACAAGCAACACGTGCGGGATTTATTTCGAAAGGCGATGTGCTGCTTACATTGTTTGCGCAATGTAGACTAACAGCAAACTAAGGCTGTGTTCCAGTTCTGGGCCATAAGCTAAGCAGTCAGACTAGACAGCCGGGTAGACGTCGCAGTGGCGCTGGATTTTGAAGAGGCTCTGTGCTGCATTTGCCGTCTGTCTGTTGGCACAGGAACTGGGCCCCGCACTTCATTAATAGTTGCAACTGGTCATTTAGCGCCGAGTTATCAATACGTACGTATTGGTATCGCATTGATACAAGCCTTCTGGTGGACGCTTAGAAGACGTGGAAGGATTTAGCCTGGGGTATACGTTTAGACCATTGCTTACTGCACATCACACTTTTTTCTACATATATCTTTTTTACACATAGCAAGTACTGTAGGGGACACGGTTGTCTAAAATCAGCACTCTGTGGTTTATCGCATCTCAAATATCCAGGGGGCTTAATCGCTTCATCGTCGTTACGGTCGTTACAAGCTAACGAGTGGCGGGAAATTCAAAAAGGCGGGCGGGAAATTTAAAAAGGTGGCCACGGTGAACACGGTGAACACGTGCACGGCGCTCCTCGCGCGATACGTGAAGGACGTGGTACATGTCACGCGCAATGTGTCACGTGCCCACCTTTTGAATTTCCCGCCACTCGTTAGTTTGTAACGGCCGTAACGACGATGAAGCGATTAAGACTATTTCTTTCGAGTAATAAACACGTGCTGCAGATGGTACACCTTCAAATACAATATTGGCACAACACTTTCAAGCGCAACCAAGGTAATATGGGACGGCGAAGTACTGACAGGCGATTTTAGCTAACCGTTTCCCCAACAGTACATCATTACAAGAACATATACGCTTTCTACACATCAATCTCCGCTTTTTATGCCGTTTGCGAGAGATAACCCGCACAGTTTTCAAAGTTTTAATTGAGCAATACAAATAATATTAAGGCATCAGAAGTCGCACAGCCATGTAGCCAGACGTCTTGGTTAGAACCATTTGACCAGCCAGTAGCCAGCTACCATTAGAGCCAGTAGCGAATCCGTCATGAGCTAACTGACTGTTTGCGCTATATAAAACTCATGATTTTGACTCAAAAGAATACTGAATTAAAGATGCAAGTCAGCTGTAGCCCTTGCATATTTTCAAATAGCCCACGGTAACCTACAGAAAGGCAACGGTACGCGCTGTTGCAACGCCATTGAGCGAGCAGCAATCACTATGCTTGCAACAGTTAACTCTCCGTCCGCTATGCCAGGAACAGGGATATCACAAACCGCGTTCACTAATGCGTGCTCTTCGTTCTCTAAAACGTAAATGATAAACTGAGCCTTTCCTTTTTTTTTTAAATGTAACTCCCTGAAATGAAGAGAACTGTCATCTACCTTCTAAAACGACTCTCACTAAAATCAAGGTGCAAGAATCGGACTAGAATTCAGCGTCTAACCTGTCCGGTCTCCAAACACAGCCCGGAGAACGCAGGTACAGTAAATCGCGCGATGTACATGTTTATTCTTACATGCGCACGAGGTAGCGAGCCAACACAGCGCGAAACGTCTACAGAAAAGCCCCTGTGCAAAGAAGCCTTGGCTGGCGCATTTCGAACGGAACGATCCCGCGATGCGCACCACGCCTCGTCTTCCACATTCTCGATAATCCTCATACTTGCCTCTCCTTCAACCGATTGCATATCATACGAAGTCGTCGTTGACCGACGTTCCTGAAAATGCCAGCATATGTGGCCCATGTGACAGCTGATATTGTATGTGCCACTTCCTCGTCACACATTGGCACAGCTAGCCGTTGCGGGGTCGCCGAAGGGGTTCCCCGTCGTTGAAGACGTTTACCATGCATTTCGGCTGTGCGATGCTTGGCAAGGTGAAGTTCGGAGGCCATACACAACCGCCAAAGAGCCTTGAGCTCTTCAGTGGAGTGCACCGAAGCAGCCTAAACTTGGTGGCGGTCCTCCAAAGTGAGACTTCCAACGGTTCTGGTATCGATTCCCATGGTGATCATGTTAAGGGCCGATGAAGGGTTCAACGGGTGTGAGAAACAAAGGCGATGCTTCTGTCGTCCGGCATTCAGGTACATGTGGGTACAGTGCTGGTGCGGGATTGCCCCGTTCAAGGGCATAATGGGGGGGGACTTGTTCTGTGGCCGGCTGCGTGCTACCGGGCATCCGAATTTTGTCAGTGTCGATCGAGCCTCCAGCGTGGGCTGGATTGCTGAACAGCTTGGGCCGTGAAGTGCTAGTCCTGAAAAACAGAGAAAGAAGGCGTTACATTAGCTGTCTCCAAGGGCAAAGGTTGTACGTAGGTGTCCGCGGAAAGGCGCCCCGTCTCTTCGACCGCATGCAAACCGAGGCTTGAGGGACGTGTGAGTGCGTTCTCGCAACGCGATCGTGTTCCGAGTCCGACCGCCTACGGCTATATCCCAATGTGTGCTCAAAGTACACCTTGAGATCTCTTACGTGAACCGGACGACGGTAACACATGTACACGAAGTCCGAGTGTGTATTATCATCAGGTGAGATAACTATCTATGGGGGTAAACCTCTGTCCAAAGGCCGTTGTCGGTCCACATGGGACACGGCTTTTTAAGGAATTCCATCACGCGCACCACACCACACCACACCACGCTTCCTCGTTCTCTATAAATCCTTTGTGCGATTTATCACATACGTGAATACATGTGAATGTGTGTTCAAAAAGAGAAGATTAGTTTAGCTTGAAGCGAAGAAGACAATTGAAGATCCCTGCGTTGCATAGTGCCGTATTGGTTTACAGGAACAAAGTCATTTCAAATTCTCAGCTAATGGAAACTATGCAAACGTACAATACAGTGTTGTCCTTTCCGCTTTATAGAGTTTGTTGAATCTCACGTAAGATATGTTTCAGTCCAACCTGAAACCGAAATAGGACTGACGAGAAAAATTCGGTGTATGGAGTATAGGCATTGCTTAAATATGGAACTCTTCTTGAAGGCATTTGAAGTAGTATTTCGCAAATCCTTTCAGGATATAAGAATTTGTTTGAGGCCTTCGCGTACGAGAGCGTACCGTTAGAAACAGTTTTCAATCAGTGGCTAAATAAGTAAGATTACAAACAGCGGTAGTGCAGAAAGACATGAAAAATGTCTCAATTCCAACGATGTCCTTACATTGTATGCTGTAAACAAACATAAAGAGATTAGCGAGTTCGGTATTTTTCAGGAAAATGGCCCTGAACATGTCCAATGTCACTAATATTCTATATCTTTCACGTCACCTTTTCTGATTATAGTAGCTGGTAAGAACTATTCCATTGTGATGAAGCATCACGAAATTCAATACATTTTTCCTTGCACATCCATCCATGCTTCTCCGTCCACCAAGTGTTCTGGAGCCTCTGGCTACGGTAAGATCACCATACGCTGGCTTCACTGGCGCGGCCGACGTTTCCATTTTTTTACAGTGACAGCTGTATATGCGGAGTTAAAAAAGGGGCGGTCTGGGTTAAAGGGACGGTCTCGTACAGCCGGGGCGATTCCGAAACCTAGCCAAAACTATATTCACGAGTACTGTACACATACAACCGTTTTGTTTCAAGGCTTCATTCGGAATAACGAAGTCGCTTTCGAGGAATTTGTCGAAACGTGCCATAATAGCAGACGACGAAACTTGCACTTCACTCTCATGCAACGTCACGCATGACATCATCTTGCGGGTAAGTCGCCCATTGGCTGAGCGAAGAGCAAAGCAGCAGTTTGCAGTTGCTGCCGTTGCCATGGCAGTTGCATCTTGCAGAAGGATCCTGGGTTGAGTCATCCCCATAAGTTCCCTTTGCTCTCGAAATGGGGACGCTCAGACGTATATCATCGCGAGCCGAGTAGTCCGCGAATGTAGTCCCTGCATTGACTGTGGGGTTTCCGAGAATGTCAATCACAGGTGCACAGTCGGATACGTGGAAGTCACGTGTTTTCTTTTCGCGAGTATTTAATGCGGCTTTTAATAAACACGCACTCCTTCTCCATGTACGTCGTCAGCAACACTTCATTTCGAAACATGATCAGTGTGCAACGGGGAGTGTAATGTAAGCGCGCATAATATATTTTTGGTCGGAGCTGTAATGCGACCGCGCGTGCCGATGACTGACGACTACAGATTTGTGATTATCGGTGGGTTTGGCCTGCGACTTTTAACTTTCCTCTGAGGATTGACATAGTTGTTCTAAACCAGAAAGTAGGCCACTTCTGAGAATGTGCGTCTTTCGTCTGAGAACTGAAAGAAAATGTACGAGAGTTCCCGCGGTCCCCAGTCACTTCCGAAAGTCGTCTGCTTACGCCGGTGCACGAGCGCGCGCAAAAGCAGACGATTTCTGCATTCAATCACGGATTTTTTCCGCAGGGTGACGTAGCCGTTCTTATAGTTGCCAGCACAGATCGCGGTATGCTCTGCAATCTTTACCAATTTATTCGGTTATTTCATAACCGTGACGTGCTTTGTCTGGTAAGTACGCAGTATTCCATTTTCAACAAAGGGCAATCGAATAGTACACTTTATGAGAGCGTCAGGGACCGTCCCTATAAGCATCGGATAGCGTGCGTGCGGCGTGTGTCCCAGATATCGTGGCGCAGTGAGTCGTGGAAGCAGCACGCTGCGAAGGTGGCGTGATGCGCCGTAAGGTATCACCTGAGGTGTGGTGATGCTGGTGGCGGGAGTGAAAGCACAATGTGCCAGGCCTTTCGCAGGGATGGTTCGGCCGAGGAAGGTTTTTAGTGAAGGGTCTTGTCTTTTGTACTTGCATTACCAACTCGTTCAGAAAAGACTGTAAATTCATAAACGTGCGAACAGGGTTCGAGTTGCAATGCATTCGTAACAGACAATTTCAAAATATTAACATATTATGTACAAGAGAGAAACTGATGTTCTGAGGCTGGAACAACATACAAGGGACAGATACAAACTTCTTCGTTCAAACTTCATCTTTCTTCGTTATATTATGTATGTTAAGAACTCTCAAACACAGAGACAGAATCGTGTTAAAGTCTGCCCACAATGCGTATTGACACAGCCGTCGCTGTATTTCGGCTGCGAGTACTAAAGGTTGCACAGCTACTCGGGAATTTTTATTTTCTGTACCTGGCTCTCCCTCTTTCTCTCTCGCTTGCTCCCTGTGCTTGTGTACTTGTTACCATATCTGTCCAGTTAAACTCATTAAAAATTTACTGTTGTGCTCCCATTAATCACCTGGAAACTGTCTTTCTTTTTTCTTCTTCCTAGTACAACGAAATAATTAACGACGACGGTAGCATCTCCTTGAGTTTGAGGAGTTCCGGGACAAGGGCGAAAGGAACGAGGAGAACAGGACGTCATTACCGATAGAGTAATTACCGGTGCAGTACCCGAGATAGAACCATATGTCCCTGGGACGTCCTAGTTAGATCCAAATGTCCCTGTCCGGAAGCGGATATATGGAGGACATCCGTGGGAGATTGGTGGAGGGATATCCTTTACTGGATATCATCTGTACGTCTCTAACAGAACCTCCTGGGGACATCGATACCTCGATGTCCTGAGGAGGTCCTATCACGCACCAAAAAGGGCATGCCATACATGGCCGAATGCCTCAATGCTGAAGTTTGACTTGGATGAACCTACTGAATGCCTGAAACAAAAAGCAGTAAGAAACGCGGACGTTACGTTGATGGTGAGTTAATGCTCAAAGCAGTTCCTCACTTCCGTGTTGTTTATGTCCGTAATCGAATTAAACTTAGGCACGTCACCCTTCGTTTTGAGTCTAAGGCGAGAAGGACTCTCGAACTTGCAGAGTCTCACAAGGCAAGCTAATAGTATCTGTATCTGTTTCCTGTAGCTTCATTGGACTGAGTGGTTCTGCGAGCTTTTATGTTTCTCTTTCTCCCCTCCCTCCCTCTCCCCCTCTGTCTTTTTTGAACGCCTCATACATATCGGCTTTTTTATTTTAAAAATGTTTTCAACCTCGGCCACTACACATTTCATTTTCTGTTGCTCCTGTCTGTTTCATTTATTTTATTTTTGTTAATTTTTTCTCGTGTTTTCGTTTCCCATAGCGGACGTGCGCTCGCTTCTTAATAATCTGCTTGACCTACTGGTGGTGGTGGAGGTAATGAAAGAGCTCGCCGTTGCACCGTCGCAACGTGGGGGAATGTGCGTCCTGGGCCGACTTCTAAGGGAATTGTGCCGACATATGTCTGACAGCGTCTCAGGAAAAACATCAGACAACAGAGCCTGCACCGGGATCCGAAACCGGGTACGTCCCAGTCTCGACGTGACATGCCCAGGACGCTAACCACTCAGCCACGCGAGCTGGTCTTGACCTACTGGGGGGGGGGGGGGTGATGGCAGGATAGGCTCGCCGTTGTTGGCCACACAGAAGTGGGCGTCGTCATGACTATAGCCAAAAAAAAAGAAAAGGAAAACGCATAGCAAAACAAAACACAAAGGAAGGACGGACGGATGGAGGATAGAGGAGGTTGAAGGATGGGGATGCGGTGAGGTGCACGAGTTCATCGGGGAGAGTACAGTATTAGATGGGTCGATCAGCAAGGCCTGTCTTCAGCAGGAAGAGGATGAGGTTTCTTGCTTTGGCGGAACGTTCGGCAGAAGAACCAGCGGGGTAGAGGATGTCTGCTAGCGAGCCCGAGGTGGAGCGAGGGAGATGTGTTTCGCGGGCAGAATGGTATGCTCGGCAGTCTCGCAGGATGTGTTCGATTTTTTCGGGTTGTTGACAGTGGCCACAGCAGGCGTCACCCCTAGAGCCTATCTTGAACAGCTGAGAATTGGTGATCTCAGTTGTCTCGCGACGTAAACACCCAATTATTATATTATGAGAATTGGTGAACGCGCACCCAGTGCGGAGCCTATGGAGCATGGTCTGGATGCTTCGAGGAAGATTTTTCGTGGGAAGAGGAGGGCGATTATGATGCATGATGTCCCGTATTCCAGGGTGGCGCTGTTCAACAAGGAGCTGAACAGACATCTGCCTGTCGGCGTCGTCCGGAGTTGGCAAAACATTGCTGCAGCCCAGGTGTGCCGAGGACACCAGCTGGTCCGCCCTTTCGTTGCCGCCGACACCGACGTGGGACGGTATCCATTGGAAGGCGATATCGCCTCCAGCTTGTTTATGTTGGGCGCACGATCTTCTGATGCTTCGCGCTAAGATGTTGTCACACATGGGGTTCATCACGTCCCATAGAGCGCTTCTCGAGTCTGTGAGTAGGACTGCTCTGGCAAACCCTCGTACCTGGACCGCAGCAGCTGCATGCAGGAGAGCCAGGAGCTCAGCAGTCGTGGAGGATATCGGGTAACGCGATGATCTCCTTTGCCAGGACACGTTCACTGACGGGATGTGGAAGGCACACGTGGCACTTTTGGTACGATCGTCAATAGAGCCATCAGTGAATACCAGAGTATGTGAGTGGTAGACGTCAGTTATGAGGTTCTCAGCCGCCGTTCTAGCGACCAGGGGGCTACATTCCCTCTTTTTATGAAGGCCCGGGACGTCGAGCGTTACACCCGGTACAAACTCTCGCCATGGCACTGAAGGTGCCTTGACCTACTGATTTTTAGTCGTAACATATCGTAGACCAATCAGAACTGAGAGTGATATTGGACTATGAGTCAGTTAATGGTGTCGGCACCAACGTACACGCAATATCATATATATTTGTCCTGGTAACGTCCGTGTCAGTACAAACAGACGGACGTGGGACGCACAAAACGTGGTCACTTGGATATCCGTTTGCCCTCAGTGGGAGAAATGTTGGTTGGTTGGTTGGTGGTTGGTAAAATAACAAGGGGAGGTAGAATTCGCGCAAGCGAATTCTGCTACCCCCCCCCCCCCAAAAAAAAAAGGAAACGGTACGATTGCACCACAGCAGGTGCGAGCGTACCGCAAAAGTTCACCGGGGCGAGCGTCTCGACCGCGACCACGCAGGACCGAGCGCGCCGTTCACATCAAGGACCATAGTAATGTCCACGCACCGTCTAGTATAGGGTTTCTCGTCCAGATTTCACAATAAAATTGACAAGAGCATTGAAGGCCGCGTCCCAGTGCTTAGCGTCCCATACGCCTAAGACTTTCTCTCTGCTGAAGTCCCTGCTGTCGAGATGGCCAAGGGTCTGCCTCAAGATGCCTCTTTGTGCAGCATGTTTTGGACAATGCATGATGATATGTTCAGTGTTTTCCACTGTCCCGCACAGTAAACAGTTGGGCGAGTCCACCTTGCCCACTTTATGAAAAAACTGGCGACCATAGGGCACATTCAGGCGTAGACGATGCAAGAGAGTTTCTATGTGTCTGGACGTTTTTGAAAGTATGGTAAAATTCAGCTCCGGGTCTAGCGTGCGCAGCAGTGACGGACCACTGTCGGCTTGGTGTCATTTCGTCCTGCGGATGTCATCAGTCATAGATTTTAGGAGAGATTTGATGTCCTGCTTAGAAAACGTGACTAGATGTTCTGTCGATGACAGGTGTGCGATGTTCGCCATTTCGTCCGCCTTCTCGTTACCACTTATGCCAGTATGGCCAGGTATCCACTGAAGAATGACGTCGTGACCGATGTCTGTGCACTTGCGATACACTAACAGGAGGTATCGTACTGTTGACGCCGTACGGCCTTTTTCCAAGAATGATGAGATAGCTTCAAGGCCGGTTTTGGAGTCGCAGTACACTATCCATTGCGCAGGCAGCTCGAGCGTGGCAAGGTAACTCATGGCTAGCTGTACAGCTACCAGCTCCGCTGCCGTCGATGATGTCCTGTGAGACAATCGTGCTATGCCTTCCTTCTTGTGCTCTCGTATTATAAATGCCGAGGCAGACCCGGATAGAGTCGTGGACCCGTCGGTGAAGATGGCTACACGACCTTTGTGCATTTCCATCAATTCGAGGCAGTGCTGTCTCATGCCGAAAGGCGGGAGGCTTGACTTTCTCTGGCTGATCTGGTTCTCTGAGGCACGGTGGTACAGATGGGATGTGTCTGTAGCGTCCATAAAGGGTGTGGGTCCGCTTGTTGCGGCCGTGCTGTTGGCAGTGTACGTCTATATGGAGAGAGTGCTTTTAAGAAAGAAAAGTTTCGGCGAAGCAGCTTCCGCACCAGGGGATGGTAATCATGCTGAGTGCACAGGCGAAGGTAATGCCGAACCGTTTCACGCACCCTTAGTGCCTCGGATGGAGGTTCTTTGGCCTCTGCTACGGTCAGTGTGTTAGAGGCGGCACTGGGTACCCCAAGGCAGACCTTCAAACTCCTTGCTAAGAAATGTCTTTCTCCCACGGAGATCCCGTTTATCGTGGAGGAATCTCTGGCGGATCTCCGCCTGGAGGTCTTGTTCTATCTTGCCCTACTTCACTCCGACAACCCTGAATAGCCTCGCTTTGACCCCCTATGTTTTCTACACCTCTGTAATACCACACGTCTGTAATCTCTTTTCCACCGACTGGCACGGTTATTCTACATTTAGCCTCCGGTGTTTTCTACAGCACTGTAGTCTCTTTTCCACCAGTCAGCGCCCCTGTAATCTCGTCCCCACCAATGTGTCCCGTGTTCGTTCGAATAAAGTTTCATTGCTGGCTTGAGTCCGTCTCATCCTGTTCTCCTCGTCCCGTATGTCCTTGTCCAAGAACCCAAGCTCAAGGAGGTGCTACTGTCGTCGCATTTACCAGCTAGGATGCGTTTTGGTCATATGACCAACGAGATAGTTAAGTTCTTAAGGAATCATCATCGAGGGGGGGGGGAGATATGTTTAATGGCAACGAAGAAAAAGAAAGGAAAAGTTAGTCATGCAAGGGGCTTGCTATTCTTTAAAAAGGAAGACTGCTCCTACACTAGTCGGTGGCGTCATCGAGGGATTCCCGCTGGATCATGTGGAGGAGATGGTCTTCCTCCACACGAGTCCTGATCGGCGATGATGGAATGTCCCAGCGGGCAGATGGACGTAGCCTCACGCTAGGACGGCGTCGGTAGAACTGACGAGCGAGCGCTGTAGCGCTTTGCAGCAGGGGCACATCGTCGTCAATAATTATGTTGAGTAATAAGAACTGAAACTAGCCTCCGTTCAGGTTGAGAAGCAGACATAGAATCCCTCGTTTATTGCTCACCGCGAGCTCGGTTCGTCCCCGCTGTCTTCCTCCTCTAATGAGCCGATCTTCAGCATCCTCCCCCGTGGCGCTGGTGGGCCGCTCCAGGCACACGAGCCAGACGGCCGAGACCAGACGAGCCTGGTGTGTTGAACGGCGGCTGCCGCCTGTACCCACAGATGCTCCTGCCGACAGATGGTGCCACGTGCGTCTGGACAGCACGCAATCGAATCGCCCCTCTCGGATTTCCACGGAACTACTTGTCACGTGACAACTCCTGTGCTGTTAGTTCCAGAGCGTGCGTTTTATGCTTCCTGCATGCCTTCCGTTGCACCTTGAGCACCGCTATAGCACCGCATAGAGCTGTCTGACATGACATCTGTATTGGTCTGATAGCGCCAGCACTTGGATCTCGAGACTCGCGGGCTCGTATAGCAACAAAAACAAAGTTTAAGCAACCGAGGCTTTGATGTTTTGCAGTGTGCGTCCAGTAAATAATCACAGCTCAATACTTCTGTTGCATAATATGAGTTGTTAAACGTGTTTAACGAACTGCGTTAAACCTGCGTTCTGAGACCACCGCGGCTTCCTAATGCGCAGACTGTTTTTGCCGCCCCTAAAGGGTTGTAGCAAATCATCTGAAGCAGGATGTATGCATTTGCACAATTTTGTGAGAGTGGTTGTCAAAAGCTTCATACGTGATTGAAGACCACATGCAGGGAACAAAAGAATACGGAAGGGCAAACCAGTAATGGATATGAAGTGCGCAACTTATAAATATGGCAAACAGAGGGCGTGAGTTCGAATCCCACTGCTGGTACCTTTTCTTCGACTGCCACTATTCAATTCATCTAAATACGACAACATCAACGGTTCCGGGTTCTCGGATGTATCTGAAAAAATTCGAAAAATGTAAAATTTAAAACAATTGGGATTTAAGGGAAAATTCCCTTTTAGGGTGTCTCCAGCACCCAAGAACTCGGCAACGAAAAACAGGCCGAGATGACTGGTTGGGGATAGGTTGACGGTTGATGTGTCCGTTGATGTGTTCGGAAGCTACTTGTTGAAACGCAGGCAGCAAGATGGGATGCAAGGGAAAGAGGTTTTGCGAATATGTCAAGGATTATTTGATTGTTTTGGTAAGGATTATTAGGACTTTTAGATGTTCATATGGCTAAGTATCCACGGTACAGATGTCGTTGTCTACACGATTTCCCGCATAACAGGATCAGCTTGCGTCATTCCCGACTAGTTTCTAACAGTGTTGTACATAGCGGTGCTACTAGTAGCGCCGCTACAGTATTCTAGTACATCCCGGCAACGACACAGCCTCGCCATTTATAACATGAAACTCGTAGAGGCGGCTGATGCACGTGGATCGGGCATTGTAATTTCATAAGCGCATGTGTGCAGAGGAATGATGTATCATCAAGACATCAAGAGAGATGTGCAATTAAAAAAAATGTAGTTGCTTTTTTATATCTAGAGGACGTTAGCAGATTCACAGAGGACATCTTTTTGGGCACTGTAGGACTTCGGTCCTCACTGTGAGGCGCTGTACTCATTATTATATTTCACCACATTACCCAGTATCGCCCCTGGGGATGAAACTCCCCAATCATCATCAAAATAAAGTTGTTGTTTTGCGGGAAACGTCGCAGCTTGGGTGTTGTTTCCAATGCAGCCCCCAATAGACGGATTATCTCCGATGAATAGAAGGATTACCCATTGTGTAGGGTACACCACTAGAGGGCGCTACGAGCGACGCCTCACCACTAGGGGCCGCTGCTGTCGCATTCCGCGGATGACGTCATTGCTCCTTCGGGGAGCATGGTGAGAGATAGCGGGAGGCATTGGATGGCGATGCGAAATAGAGCGCCCCCTTCTGCAAGGCTGTGGTGGCGCTGCGGGCGACAGGACAGACGCTCTCGGTGGCGGCTCTCCACGGCGTTGTTATGGTCTCGTGACCGCGATACTCGGCGTCGGCGGCAAAAGGGGTTTGGGTCCAGCGTTGTGTACGAGTCTTTGAGCGAGTTTATATTAATCTCACTCCGTTTATTGTTTAACTGATGGTTGTTGTTTGAGAGCTCAATTGCTATGCTGTGAGATTGTGGTGTACGACGCGCATATACGGCATACGACAATATAAATAAATACGTATAAACAAAAGGACGCGCCCGATAAATTACGCCACATTATTATAGCTTCCCGTGTTGCTACACTTTGCATTATAAAGGCGCTTTCGCGAACCAGTCCGTTCACAAACAGCCGTGTGCATCCCGTCGTGTATATATTAGACTTGGATACTTTCCTTTTAATTGCCTAATAACGCTTTTGCGACTCGAGCGCGTATATTAGCAGGCTCCAGACTCGCGCAATATTATTTGGGTGATGGTGCATATGTTCAGACAAGAGCGGAGCAAAGTTGTTCCCCCCTGTTTGCTTTATGTATTTATTCACTTCAGTATATCATTCTCACATACTAGTTTAAATTTAATTAGCGATTAGTAATACTGCAGTATATGCAATTTAGCACACTACAGTGCTGTAAGATATATTGTAAGCACCTTGGCTGCAGAATCACTGGGCGGATATCTGTAAAATTTTAGTGCCTTCTTTTCTGTGGTGGTCACTGTCACTAATAGTGATTCAGTTAAGTGTTGTGGCAATTCCAATGTACACAGTCATCTGCTATATTGGAAAGTGAGTGATTATGGTCAAACAAGTCTCAATAAACATGATACCTTCTACAATACCATCTGTGGTACCTAAATGTCGGTATGACAAGGTATGAAGAAATGTTAACGTAGTGCATGCTATTTAAAGCAAGTTCTTCCACATCCCCCACCCCCCATCTACAAACACCCAGAAAACAAAAACAAAAAAACGCTGGTACAGTGCTGGACAAAAGTTTACGGAACACGCTTCGGCGCATTCCTTCCTCAAAGTGACACGCTAGCAGCGAATGGATCCGTACGGACTTGTAAACAGAGGACTGGGTTACCTAGGCACATGTTTGTAAGTCCGTACGGTTCCATTCGCTGCTACCGTATCACTTTGAGGAAGGAATGTACCAGAGCGTGTTCCCTAAACTTTTGTCCAGCGCTGTAGATCGTACTTAAAAATCGATATTAGAAACTGTCTGATAAAAAAGAGGTGAGCGATGTCCGAGAAGAGACGTACATAATACCGCTTTCATGTTTTTTTTTCTTTTTTGCACGCTTTGTCTATCATCCAGTTAGCGAAGATGAAGATCCCGCGCGGTCATGTGTTAGCGCGATTCGTATATCTTTCACAAGCACTGCTCGCGTCGGCTAGGTAACGCGACTGCATCGTGTGTCACTGGCTTGACTACCCATATATTTCACAGCGATTAAAAACAGTCAACATGGAAACAAGCTGGTTGCATTTGAAAAACATTTTGTTGTTAGCATAGGTACACACACGACAACTACGCTTCTTGGAGTAGTTCAACGCGAATCCGCAAGGTGCGCGGCGATCGCATGCCGTCGAAGGTCGCGCGCTCGGCTTGAAGCGAGGGACACGCGCTCTCAATGCATTGAATAGGGCGGTAAACGCCATAGTTTGAGAAGTTACCCGTTAAAAAGAACTCGTTACAAGTTAAGCCGGCCGCAAAATGTAACTAAGTTAATAACGAAGTCCTTCAGCCTGGAATGTAACTCGCAGTTACTTTGGACACAAAATAGCATTACGCAGGTGCAGCGCGCGTGAGCAGAGTTAGACCTTGAGTTGCCTGCTGAGGGGGGGGGGGGGAGAGGATTTATTGGCAGAAAAAAAAAAAACAAAGAAATGAAAGGGAGGAGTGCAACACGCTTAGATCGTTTTTGTTTATGTCCAACAATAGACCTCTCTCTGTTTGTAAACAAATGACGTCATAGTGTTCGACAGCGCTAAAATTTGGTAGAATTGAACTACGCTCGAAGCTAGAGGTGAACAAGGTCGCGCCCGAAAGCCACGGTCTTGAGGGGATTGAGATATGGTCCCTTAAAGGGACGCGACCCTCGGTCCTACTTTTCTTTCAATAGGAGGCAGCGAACAAGTGCCCGTCCGTGAAACCCAGCCCTCTCCTTCCGATTTGTTTCGGTTTCAGTCTGTCTACCAATGTCACGATGACGTTTCTCTGGTAGAGGCCTATTCGAACGCTTTGCATCTTACTCCCTGTGGGCGCACAATGGTTCAGCTTCATTTCAATGGCAGCGGTTCTTACTTCCTGAATAAAATACTGTCGTTGATCGAATATCACGTTTTATGGCGAAAAATGCCATGAAGGAACTGGAGAGAAAGCAAGAAAAAATGTGGACGTGAGTGAAAAGCGACTTAAAGTAACTTGGAACTTAAGTACTTTGGCAAAGTTACCTGAAAAAGGAACGAATTCCTCTGAAAGTTACCACGGCGCAAAAGTACCGAGTTAAGCTACAAGTTACCAAAAAAAAAAAAAGGAACTTAGTTACAGTAACGAGTTACCTCGAACTGTGGTAAACACAGTAGTAGTGTTGTGACATTTGGCGACGGGTAATATATTTTCGCAGACGCCAGTATTGTTGACATCAATACTGTTGACGTCCCCTCGCTGAATAAATCATCGTCTTCTTGCCATGGGCCCACAAATGGTCTGTTCCTTATGCCATTGTTGAAATGAGTTATCTGATTATGCATACTGTATTCTCGGGCAAGCCTTGATGACAGCCTTTTCTTCTTTGCAGGTAAGATCTCATCTATTTACTTGGTTCTTGGTTTACACCGGAGAGGTAAGATCCATGTGATTCGCCTCTTTAACGACCTCCAGTGGAAATATATCCTAGGAAAGAACTCGTCTGACAATGCGCCACATACTTATGAGCAGTTATCGTATTTGTAGTTCGTCCTAAGTGTGCGTCAAGTGTAGGCGGTATGAGAGAGTTTTAGTGTAGCACAACGTCAAAGCGTTGCGGATATAGCTGGTGCATACTGCGCATGCGCCGAAAGCAAGCCACAATTGCGCGTTTCGTGCACCAGCTATTTTGGAATCTGCCCAAAGTAATTGGCGTTGTCAGGGCACACCTCTGGCGGCAACTCTGCTTGCTTGAGCGCAGTAGCACCAGTCGCGGCTATCTTTGCCACATGACGCAGTAATCATTCCATTTTGTGGGAAACAGCTTTATACGTACTGTACCCCTCACCGGTGGAGGTCAGATTGCGGACCGCAATCTCTGTGTGTTCGGCGTACACAAGAGCTGCTCATATACGTAATACTAGAACGCTCTTTTAAAATAAGGGAGACGAGCGCCTTTAATAACCAAAGAAATAGCCTCGTTGCCGCTGCGCATGCGCTGGACCATAAGATAAGGTATGAAACAGCTCTAGCGTGTTATAGGAAAATTTCTTAACATTCTAGAATGTCAATGTGTTCCTGGTCACAATTTTGACAACATTAAATTATATATTCTAGAAACCGGGTTTAGATCCGCACGTGACAGACGTGATAGGGAGTCTTATCTCATATACAAGTTCAACGCTCTTCACCCGTCCGGTATCAACAAATCACAAGGCACCCTAGAAACGCTTCACAAATAAAATATGCTTTTCCCTTCTACCTCCATTATCATCTGTTATGTTCTGCACGGCCACTGCTTTCTACTTTCTTTATTGCATGCCACAACTTTGCATTACAAAAAAAAAAAAACAAAAAAAAAACCGTTGCTGGTTCTGGAATTTTCCCCACGTAATCACTAACCTCCTTATCTTTCGCTATGCTTGCCAATTCTTGCCTGTTGTCCCGTTTCGTCCACGTGTTCGTGAACCTTCCATTTTTCTGTAACCGGTCTGTAGCCTAGATCACTACGTTCACGTAATCCCCTCCACACTCTAACACAGCAGCCATTCACTCCGGCCGTAAAACCCCGTACGGAACCTTTCTTCCCTCCGGGCTGTTGACCCACAATTCGCATGAACCTTTAAACACGTCACACCTAACCCTTTAAATACCATGCCAATGATGAGGACGGTGCCCAGAAAAAGAACAGTCTCTGTTCGAAATATCGGCGGCTTCTGTCCTGAGGCAACTCCTTCCTACATTCTACCGGTTCGCTGGATTTCTACCCATCTAGAATGTCAATTGGTTTGTTATACGTGTTATTACCGAGCGATCTGCCTGCCGGTGTGTCGGCGTGTTGCTTGGGGGAATCGTGCGCCCGGGGCTATGCCCTTACGAAGCTCGTTTCCTTTTGTGTTCAGATTGCCTGGCATCTCGGGGTAGTAACGCCGGCAACAAGGAAGGCTAGCTCTCTTGGACCGAATGCACAGTACAACAGTTTTTCATTTAATAATGTGCGAGTCATCCGTGTAATGCGTGTGAACTTCATTCTTGCCTAGAGTCGTCTCGATATTGGAGTAACTAAACTAAGTGTGTTACCATAGGTAATGAATTTACTCGCAATGATGCCATTTTGAGGTTATTTAGCCATTTCCACGGTATACTTGGAAAATGTCAAACATGCGATGTCAGATGCGAAGCATGCTTCGCATCTATACAAGGCGTCTTTTTTTTATCATTTAAAATTTCCTTATAAAAAAACTATCAGATCATCATAGATGCCATTTTTGTAGCTGAATTGTACCGCCATGCAGACATGCTCTCGAAGAAGGTATGTAGCCACAAGATGACTAATTACCAAATTGATTAACTCTTCAATTGGGATAAATTCAATTTCGACATAAAGCGAGGTAGCAGAATGGGAGATAATCCTCGTTGAAAACCATTTCGTGTTTGTCCTGAAACGCGCACGTGCTTTGAAATATCCATCGCCGAATTTTGATACGCAAATGAACCTAAACCGAAACCGCGCAGACCGGGAGCGCAGGGAGCACAGCGCTGATTCCACGTCAGAGGGCCACGTGCTCTGGAGCCATGGAAATGATTGGAGTAGGTGCTGATCTGCTCACAAGATGAACCGCCCCCCACCCCCCTGCGATAGTCGTGACGTTGCCCGCCTAAGCGTGGCCGACAACGGCAAGCTGCTCCATCATCATCATCATCATCATCATCATCATCACCATCACGACCACCGCCACCACCACCACCACCGTTTTTCGGCCGAGATAAGCCGCCGTGTGCGAAAGTCATTCGCTCCTGAGGGGTTTAGTCTTGGTTTCGGCTCATTTGCATAGCGAAATTAGGATGCACGCGCTCGTTTCAGGATTTTTATAAGATAGAATGGCTTTCAACAAGGATTGTCTCCCATTCTGCTATCTAGCTTTGGCACGAAATCGTCTAATTAAATAGTTAATTAATGAATTTTAGGGAAAAGCCATCTTGTAGTTACATGCTCTCTTCGAGAGGATGTCCGCCTGACCGTATAGCTCAACTGCAAAAACGACGCTACTCTCATAGCATTTTTTTATCAAAATTCTGTAAAGGATAAAAGAACTAAACGCCCCGTATATGGCAAGAAATAAACTCGGGAAATCGCGGAACCGTAGGTGTAACATAAACTCAACAACCTAGTATATTTAGGACAAATTATTCTATGTTCAACTTGCCTTCGTTGGCATTCGCTCTACGCCAGCTGCTTTGGGTACGTTGAAACTTCGACCCCTCTTCTAAATTTGTCTTTATCTTCAAACTGTGCATGCCGTACGAGAATATAGACCATACATCATACGTGGCTGTCCAACCCATTCATTGCGAAATCGTACACTAGGGGAGATAGCGCCCCAATGTTAGCAATCTGAAGATAAATTTCAGATCCATGAAATACAGGAGAGCGGAAAGGAGGCCAGAACTCTGCCCTTTCCTTTCTTTCCTTTTTGTTTTTTTTTTTTTTTTTGAGAAAAGGAGGGGGGGGCGAAATTGATTGTGGCTGCTTGCAGAACGTGAGTCATGAGAAAGTCCCCGCCAAGATAGATGATTCATTCGAGGCAAACGGGCAGCCGTCGCCGGAAAGAAGGACGCCGTGCTTTTCACAACGCGGTTTCCGCACACTGCATCTTGTCCAGCGGATGATAAGCTGGAATTGATTGTGGACAAGCGACAGTTCGCTACCTGTGAATGCCAGCTGTTGGTTGAAATCTGGATAAAGAATAACCACCAAGAAACATGAAGAGTTCCTGCGAATCCCAGTGGTTGATTTGCAGCGGCTTTTTCTTCTTTCCTTTTTTTTTTTTCCCATCCCGCTGGAAAATGCGTGTTTCACTGGCCGGTTCACATGAACTCGCAGCGGTAACGCGTGCGCTTGGAGGCTGGGAGGTCCGCGGTTCGAATCCGCGGGCCGGCTGTGCCGTCTGGGGTTTTTCCTGGGTTTCCCTCAGATGTGTAATAGGCGTATGTCGGCACAGTTCCCCTGAAGTCGGCCCATGGACGCAGCTATCCTCCCCCCGAGCGGATTCCGCTTGGTCTTCCACTTCACCCTTTCCTCTCCTCCTCTCCACCACCTTTCCCTTCCCGAGAAACATGCCGCCTAATCAGGCAGGCAGACCTCTCGGTTCCTCCCAACGACACTCCTCCTCCTCCTCCGCCGTTCTTTCTTTTTTATTTTTCTCTTTTCTTCTGCCGAGAAATCTTGGATTCAGCTGGAACGAGAATAGAACACTGTCGTCACTTCCGCGTCTTGCAAAGCCGTGCGATAGCGAGCGTTGGGCCGACTCTTTGTCTATGCATGATACACGCAACGACTTCCGCCAGATTATTGGCTGGAACACGGTTATTTTTTCCTAGTGGATTCGGATTCCGTCCTTACACTGTTAAAACGGAACTTCACCGCACAACATGCTCTCTAACCAACCACCATACGGAATGATATCATTCTGTCTCCTGATTTGTTGAAAATGGGAGGAGGGGCCTATCTTGGAAACTTTATGCGTGTCTAAAATAGGCGCCTCATACTGGCAAACCAGAGGCAGAACGATATAATTCAGAATGATAGTAGGTCCAGCGTTGTATGTGACGAAGTATAAGTTCTTTTTTAACAGTGTGCGTAGCGGATTCGTCTCCCCGCTTCAGATCGACCAACGAAATTTGTCGTAAAATTCTGCGTTGGGCATTTCGGTGGTCTTTCGTTGCTTCAGCAAGAGGGTGGGTAATTGTTTCCTACTTTTTATTTTTTGCCATTGTACTGCCTTACTCCGCGGACGGATCAATGGCTAGGGTCACGTATGATCACTTGTTTTGATATTTTCTTGTTTAATTTCGTATTTTCCTTAGCTTCGAGGCTTTTTGTCGTGGTTGCACAGCAATGGGGTAGAGTATTGCCCCTGGCGATGAAACTCCCCATTCATCATATCACAATAATGTTATTGTTGTTGTTTTTGTGGTTGCATGTTATTGTTGCAGCGTTGTCGACAGAGCCCTGTGTAATCACACAATCCAGGAAAAGGGTGCTGACGCCAGCATTCGAACCTTCTGGTTCGACCTGGTTCGAATTCTGGCGTCAGCACCTTTCTCCTGAGTTGTTTTATTTCGCTGATTCTGGTCGTTGGGGGCTTATGTGTTTGTGTCGTCCAATGTTTGTAGCATTCCTCGGTTAATTCTCGTTGTTTGAGGCCTATGTGACATGGATAATTGTGCGTCATTTGGAGTCTTTCGAACTAACTTGCATGGACACGTGTTCTGTCATACTGGGGAGAAGTCTAACTGTTCACCCATTACCTCATCATTTCCTGTCTCGTACCGACCCGTGTGCTCTGGGATAACGAGCCACACATTGCGTTGTAAATTTCTCCAGTAATGGTTACCACATGCATTTGTTGTTGTTTGTTATTCAATCATTTCACAGCTACGTTGAAACTGATTATACTGACGATAGGTGTCTTTGAAACCTTACTACTTGATTGTTTGTTGGTAAGATTGGTGGGACGTACATACCATTCTGATTTCTTCCCCTTTGCTGCTTCAACGGTGTACTCTCCTAAGTTCAGGTGCCTTCAATTGTTGCCGGGTGCAACTCGACTCAGGATACCCTTGGAGTGCCGCATGCAAGGAATTCTTAAGACCATTTCATTAAACAGCTTATCCGTAACAAGAAGGAAGACGTCGAGTTACTACGTAAGGTATATAGGCGCGCAACAATAAGAGTTCAGCAGCCCTTGATTGCACACACACATTCTTGACTGAAAGGGGTATGGACATATTCCCCGAGAAAACTGTGTACCTGCCTTTCACTAGGAAGATGACGAACTTCCAACTGAAGCTCACCGATCAGCCGATTCAGACAGTGCCACATCACCGTTTCCTAGGAGTTGTCATCGACCGTCAGCTATCATGGGCTGCTCACGTTAAGTGCTTGAATGACAGAATCGTCGCGCGTACCAACATCGTGCGTCATTTTGCAGGTCCCAGCTGGGGAATGTCGACCTCATCCCTCCTCACTGCTCATAAAGCACTTATTCGGCAGGTGATGGCATATCATCTACCGGTCCTGCATGGCATTAGCAAGACCTTGTAGAAGACGCTCCAGAGCGTCCTGGCAAGAAGTCTCAAAGTCTGCCTAGGTGTCCCCGTTGCTTCTTCCAACACACTGTCTACAGTGGAGGCCAGAGAACCACCGGTGGATGTATTGAGGACCCAAGAGACTCCTCGGCACTACATCAGACTGCGCACGCAACACGACAGACATCCTCTGGTACAGAAAGTGCGCCGTAGAAACTCTTCTTTCTCCGAGGCCGTTTCCCCATACCGCAAGACTCTGCGTAAGAGGCCTTCTACATGTACGATCTTACATCCTCCATGGTCGCTTGGCTGTCCTCGCATCTACACCACGGTGCCAGGTGTATATCATCAAACGTCAAATCTGCCGCCTTCGGCCCTGAAACAATACTACCTGTCCATGTTGGAGAACAACCAACCAAGAATTGCTATGTGTTCGATGTTCACCAATGGCTCCACGACGAAATCCGGATCTGCTTGCGGCATACGTGGTGCCGCAGCACTCCAAGGAGGGCATAGTGCGGTTATCCCATAGGATCTCTTCCACGACAGCGGAACTGGTAGCTATACACCTTGCCGTGAGATACATAGCCACGCACGCGCGACCTGCGCACTGGATTGTCTACAGCGACCCAAAAGCTGGTCTGGAGGCCATGTTGGCTTTTTTGGGGAACAGTTGGACAGCTTCAACGGTGAAGGAGATCCTAACGGAATACAAGAGATGTACGGACCTGGCACATGACGTTATCTTCCAATGGATCCCGGGGCACATTGGCATCCGCGGTAACGAAACTGCAGACGAGCTAGCTGGAATTGCACACCTGGCTTCCACCAAATACGTCGTGATGGATACAGGGTCGGACATCAAACTTCTACTAAGGTCCATGACAGACGACATGTGCAAACGCAAATGGCTACAAGGTGATGGTGGGTCATCTCTTCTGAGAAGAATAGACCCAGAACTAAAATTCAGCATCCCTACCTCGACTGCCAGAAGTATCGAAACATTTCTACATCGTGCACGCCTGAACGTCATGTATGCCCGGCATTTCCTGCATATGGTGGGCAAGGCGGATTCCCCGGATTGCCCAGTGTGTGGGATGGAAGGAAATACTGAACATATTTTTGTGGAGTGCAGAAGTCCCAACGCAAGACATTGCGGGCTGCACTAACTCGTCTGGACAACAGAGCTTTCTCCATAAAGGTCTTGGGGACGTGGGGCGCCAACCAGAGAGACGCCGCATTCAAGGCTCTCGTAGGCTTCACCTCAAGTTGTTCTCTTGATGATCAGTACTAATTCATCTGTATGTGACGCCCTGGTTCCTGGCTGGCGCGATCCTCTGGCGGTCATGTGCTCGTGAACAGTGCGCCGTACAGCCTATCCTAGTCATCTCTCTTTCCTTGTTGTTGTTTTCCGTAGCTTTTTCTCGGAGTAGCAGAACTTGTCAGGTGACAAGTTCAACCTCTCCGTATTATTTTTAGTCCGTCCAACTCCAACTCCAAGAGTTCAAGAGGAATGCTATATATGAGGCCTCAGCTTCCGCCTCGACCACGGAAAGCCATTAGGAAGCATCCACAAAGCTATCTTTTGCGATCTAACTTCAACTATATTTATGCCCAGTCAACGTGTCAGTATAATACCTCCGAAATAAATAACGCATCATAATAAAAAAATCGGCTTATGTTCCGTATCGATTAAGCGGATTCGACCTGTCAGAGAAAGACGTCTCAACATCTCTCTCTCCACTTCCATTCATCCATTCGGGACCACTTGTCGTAGAGTAAATTTCGAGCCACCCCACATGTGATGGACACTACCACAGCGAATCATTTCACTGGCATGAGAGCTGTGACAGCATTAATAACGGTCACGTTCCCTGCGCGCTGCTGTTTGGTGCGGCTTGGTAGGCTCACGGTTATTGACAACCGTGTCGAAGTTCATCAGGGAGCAGCTGTTTTCCTGACTTGAGCCGAGTCGACGTGGGCCTGGCTGCTTTCTTTCGGACTCGAGCGCTATCCTAAAGAGGAGTATAGGGCTGTCTGCTCCCGGCGCGCTCGGGACTCGCGTTCATTGATTGGACCAGACATGTCTTCTCTTTCTCTCTTTGTGCGGGATACCTCGGCAAATACGTTGCTCTTTACTTTGTTCTTCCGTACAAAAAAATAATAATAAATAATAAAATAAATGCATAAACGTATATATGTGTGCGTGTGTGTGCAGTAGAAAATATGGCGAAGCACGAACACAGCGTTCAGATTTAGGTACAGAGGGTCGTTCCTTGCTCCTGTACTAGGACTTGTGTAACTTATTACTGTTTGCTTAAGCCCAATGTATAGGTGGAATGAGTGCTTGTGAGAAGAATGACAGGGACAAATGATTTTGCGCGGCGATGTGCTGAGCATGCGTTCGGCATGATCTGCGTCAACCTAGCACTGATTGTACTTTTTTGTTCTCTTTCTCTCCCTTTGTCTTCTGGGCAGTGTTGAGACGCATATCTTGACAGGCGGTTGAGGAAATTGGAATGTCGAGATAAATATGCAGTATAATACCTTCTCCCGCACTACCACTCAAATCGCTATGCGATGCGAGATTCGCATTGTGTGAGACGTTTGAGAATGATCCGTAAAGTCTGTCGTTTCAACTTCACTTCCGAAAACAAACGCTAGACTATCGCTAGGGTTCGTGGTTTTCGGCATTTTCCGAAAAATGCCGGAAAACACCCCCCGAATGATTTTTTTCAGATTCGGAATATTCCTTAAAAAAAACCGAATTTCGCGTATCTTGACTGCTGCCATTCCTGGAACCGCAAAGGGAAATCCCCTTGGAATCTCCCGTTGTCGACAATCAAATCATTTCTCGAGCGTTGGAATTATCTTCGGGTTGTGCCCTGACATCTGTTGTGCGGTCGGTGACCGCCTTTTGGCAGCACACGTACTTAGTGACACTCCTATCTTTAGTGAATTTACTATTCAGAACCTTTGTGGTCTGTTGTTGTCCGGTTAAAAAGAGATCACAAGTGTATGGAGCTCCCAAACGGTTTCAAAAGCCGATCGCTCATCCCCTGCCTTCTAGTTCATTTTTGTGTTCTTTCTATTCCTCTATCTACTCCCTTCCAGTTACGACTTGGAGTGACCCTTGTTTCCGTTCGTGAGGCACTTTAAGGCACTTCACTGTATGAGGACTTATTCTTATATTGTTCTACGAGATGAATCTCGTATAGATGATATAAAGCGCGAGTTTTTCGAATATGCTGTATGCCCTGCCGCTCAGGTGGATATATCTCCGATTCAGTTTGGACGGCCCGTTCCAGCACATGGCCTTTGTTATCGCAGTGCGCCTTAAGCATACTGGCTATTCCTGTTTCTAGCGCTAATGTTGAGCGCGCCTTCTCTAAACTGCGTGTTATTAATCGCAAGGAGCGAGCCGCTATGACAGATGCGAGCATGATGATGTACGCTTGCATCTATTTCAACAAGAGGTAGTCTCCTTGTTTGCTGGTTTGGCACAGACAATAAAAGACATTGTTAATGAAACCACGAATCGATTCACTTCTTTTCGGTTCGTTGTTACTTGGCGCGCAAAATAGGCTTTCCTTCATGCGAAATAAATAGATGTCCGTATTCGGGCATTTATTTTTTGGGCGGAATATAGATGCCGAAAAAATCCTATTTATAGTCCCTCATATAAATGCCGATTAACACCCCCCGAATTGGGTTGAAAATAAATGCCGAAAACCACAAACCCTAACTATCGCTAACACTAACTAACTTTAACCTACCAAACAAAACACTAACAAATTTAACTTATAGCACCTAAATGGTACTCTGTCCCACGCGAGTTAGTAGCCCGACCACCAGGCGTGCTTTTTTTTGCGTTACTTCCATCTACAGGACATAAAATTTATATTGGAGTTCTCCAATGAGGAAGGAAGAAATATTTGGCATCTTTAGGCGGTTTTGAAAACTAGACATCTGTAAGAAGCACTGGCGCAAACCCTGCTTACTTTGGCGATCCCACTACGTCATATGTGTGTAAAAGACACATTCTTCTAAGATACCTCAATACACCAACCACTTTAGTTGTTACTTTGTCTTGGTTCAGCAAGGTTTAGTCTGCCAGACTCTCTGAAACCTCCTTGTTCTACAAGAGAAAGAAAGAAAAGATGTTGATCGATCCTTGACAGCGAGTTCATAACTTGCTGCGGCGCTCGTGGAAGCTACTGCCTGGGAGGAAAATCTAATTCGTCCGAGATTGGATTCCTCGTGCAGATTGGTCGGCGAGATTTGCCGTCTGTTCGGCAGCGCTATTGTTAGCTCTCTGCGCACGGGTCGTGTACCCTGTCCAGTACATAATGCTATCGAGGAGCGGTCCGGACTCCCGCGTAGATAGGAGTTGCAGATGACGGCGCGTCACTGGAGACCTTTAGAAAATCGTCAGCGCTCTCCGATTCCGACTCTGTGTCCCTGTCAACCAATCAGAGCGCAGTCCTCTGAGACGGAGCTGATACGTTTTACGGGTCCAGGGAGCCCCTTTCCGAATCCGTCTCGTGAAGTCAATATGGCGGCCCGACAAGGCTGGACCACTGTTTCGGGAACATCACGAATTTCATGCAATCGCTCAATGGCGAACGAAGATTTATTCGTCATTAAGTACTTGGATAGAAGAAAGAAAGAGATGAAGAGATGACGCAGGCAGTGAAACAAAACAGCTAAGCGGTCGGAATGTCACAGTGTGCCATTCAGTTCCTCCCATCGTTCATTGGTGCCTCCACGTCGGTGTAGTCGTAATCGTACCATGGGAAGGCGCCCAATAGCGTGTTTTAGTGCAGAAGAAGATAGAGAGTTTTAGCAGACCGTTGTTAACGGTGGCATGTGTCGAACCGTATCAACCGGATCCAATCAGTGGATAAGATTCTGAGTCACGCGTGACTACGATTGGTTCCGATAGACGCGATAACCTTATCAACGGTATACTAAAACTCGCTATTTTCTACGAAAACGATACGATAAAAACGTTATCAAACCCAAGCTTTGCGATGTGATGTCACTCGCTTCAAAGAAAGAGGGTGATTGGCTTATCATATCAGCTTATCATGTTTTCGGAACTTTTATCGTGAACACCTTCCGATGTACTAAAACTCCCTACTAAAGCACTTCGAAGGGCGCTCCGTATCTGTTTCGCATGACGCATAGGGAGTCGGGGTCCGCTTGCGATTCACGACAGGTCTCTATTGTGTTGGTGTTATCGCGCAGAGTGTATTGTATGATCCGTCGTTACGCAACAGGTCAGTGGTGAGTGTTCAAAGACTGTATGTGCTTCTGTGGTCGCGAGTTTTGCAACAACGACTACTGACCGAACATTTAGGACGAGAGGGTCGCTTGTCCTGCGCTCATTTGTTTGTCGTCTCCAGTGAGGAGTCGCGTCATACACGGCGGTTGCAAGAATAAGCCGACTTTACCGTCAGTTAAACAAACCAGTGAACAAAACAACTTGCGGTCGAGCTGTTCTCGATTATTCCTCATGAAGAGGCTCGTACCACGGTTAAGGATTGTATTTGCAGACCATGCGCAAATCCACCCACTGTTTGCGTCTAAAGCTATACACTTAAAATTATATGCCGATGACTCTTGTAGAGAGCATTTCATAATTCACGACTGTGTCTTTCAGTTATCTCTAATTTTCATCAATCATTCGTCAACATTGTGAATCACATATGTAAAGAAACTTTCTGTACACGTAGACACACGTTCACCCGCGTTGACTCAGATACAGGTTTCCTAGATGTGCTTCGGTGTGTATGCCAAATTGTCTTCACCGTATGCCCCTCAACTACTGTAGCTGAGCAAAAAAATAAAAAAGAACAATAAAAATACATAAATGAATCATAAAAAAATATGCAAGATGATTTTGTCCTCCTCGAGTTGGCTGCCTCCCTATTAAAAGAGCGGGAGACATTCCTATGCACGTCCGCGCACTGGGTAAGTCGATTGTCTACATCTGTCAGGGGGGGGGGGGGGGGTATGTTTATTAAGAAAAAAAAGAAAGGAAAGATCAGCCAGACAGAGGTCTGCTTGCTATGCAAAAAAAAAAAAAAAGCTCAGCTACAAAAACTCAAAAACTCAGCTACAAAAGAAGAAGAAAAAAAGGAAAAGAAGAAAGAGAAAAGAAAAGAACACAAACTGAAAAATCACACACACGTCACGTCTGTCAGGTTCACTGCAGAAGGAAATGAGATGCGCTGCCATGCAAATTAGTGCGAGATCCTCGCGTCACATCTTAGCTCACGAGCATATTCGCTTTGAAATTGCAAACCAAGTGTCGGCGCCGAATAAGTTTATGGTTCCACTCAGTTAGTGCCGCAGGAGCGCCATGCCTTAATTCCTTTAAGACAGCTCCAGGAGGTTTTCATTCAGCTACATTTGTTGAGCTGGTAATGATGCAAATGACACGAAAAGGGACTGGGAATAATTTGTATTCTGTGATCACTCGTTGAAGTCCTGCGCTGTCTCGCTCTTGCGTAGGGCTCCTACACTGCTTACGTAAAAGCGGAATGAACATCGACGCAATACGAGTTCGGTTCAAGTTTTCTTCTATGGGCCGCTGCACTGCGTGGCTGCAACGCGTCGTACTCTGCGTGCAATAACTGTTTCTTAATTAATGTACCTCTGCTGACTTTCTTTTCATTATTATTTCTGGCTACACATGATAGGTTAATTACGACGGTTAGGACAGGTTAGGACGCAGTGACTTGTGGAGCCTTTCTACCCCTCGTCATAGCGCAGTAGCTATACTTTATGTCCCTCCCTAATGTATCTTGTCCGTTAGGTTTGAAAATACTCGATCGGACTTAATTTTACGTGGAGTAGTTTCCGAAGACGTCTAAGGCACCACGATACTGAGGCTCTTCAGTACTCGAGACGTGATATGCAATTCAGGGTGTTTGTTAGTTAATTTTTTTCTTGTAGTATCTCTTCCTTCTGGGACACCTGCTTTCCTTCCTTTGTTCAATCATTTACGCCGGCAGGCATGCATGATCAATATTACATAGACGATAGAGCTGCTGAAACACCTTGAACGTGGCTTTATCAGCTGAGGCGAGCGTAGTGGACACTGTGCGTGAACTACATCCCTTTCCTTTTTACTTAAAGCTATCGTACAGCAGCAGAGGCGCAATCTCAGAAGATTTATCTATTTGATAGTACGAGCACAGTGTTCTCTTACGTCACAGTTTTCGTCTCAATTGCACGCAGTTTTTTTTAGAAAATAAAAATAAAAAATTACGGGCATCACTGTTTCGAAGTAACCACCAACTACGCATTGCTCGCCAAGTAAGTATGGCGGGAAATTATATTGCATGCGGACAACATTGGGTCTAAAACGAAAGAAGCTGTCGGCTACGTCGGCTATATGTCGTCGGACGTATGTCGGCTACGTAGTCATTACGACCAGCAAGTCAGTCGGGAACATAGATCGATGTTGCTTGACCAATTGGGGACCAGACGTCGCCCCGTGCTGTTTTACAACAGGTTGTTAAACTGCGCCGACTAATTTAAACGCTTATTCATATTCTGTCAATAATGAATGAGTATTCAAAGTGCAGCCTCTACAATACCTCGCACCCATTACGGTGAGGTTGGTTATCTCCATGTTTACACACAAGTGACGTCAGATGGTACAACAGCGCCGCCAACTTGGTAGACTGGAACTACTATAACAAAAATCAATAAGTCACAAAGCCACGTTTAAATACAACTTTTCACATTGTAAGGTTTTTATGCAATTCCTTACATATTGTTAGTCGTGTGGCCTTGTTCTGCTCCTCTCTCCCGGTAGCCGTATCTTTTCGATAGGCATTTCCAAAGATGGCTACCGGACTGTTCTATCTTCAGGAGCCTGAAGAGCACGAGTTTTTCTCGGAGTGCGTGTGGTGTCTCATACGAAGCAAGCGCGAACTAAGTCGTAATAGCAAATCACATTCCGCTCAGGTTTACGACACTGACTTCCGAGACAATGCAACCAACAATTGGGTGGAGCCAGTACACTATAGGTGGAGCCTTCTTTTCTTTCATCAGTGGACCGGGAACGCGAATGAAGACACCAAAGCGACTAAAGACGTGACCCCATTTGTGTGTACTATTAATACAAAGGATCAACTTTTGACCTCCGTGAAGGAATACGGCTTTTTGAAACGGCGGTGATCTCCGTCCGCGCTGTGTCGGTTTTGCAATGTCTACCAAGCAATGTCAGGAATACTTCACAGTGACATTTCCTCAGTAGAGGTCAATTGATGCAAATATTTACAAATTAGCGGCATTTTTACTCGTAAAAAAACAATAATAATCATAGGAGCCTTCTTAGTAGTCTCGAGCTTGTCACGTATAAATATGAAAGCAGTACACTAAGTCTAACACAAAAATATACTGTGAAATTCAAAAGTCGCAATCGTCTCCCCCCGGTTGATTCGACCCTTCGGGGCAAAATGAGGCAACCTAGCAAAATCAACCGTACCAGTTAGCTTTTCTAGTGGAATCAAGTGAAGTGAACTTCATTATCCCCTATACAATCTTGATGAGCCCATTATCCGTATGCGATGCACTGATCCTTTGCAAACAAGGCACTGCCGGTCGGTTATTCTATCTGTCACGATCATCATCAGTCTGTTCCGACGCACGTGGCGCGTTTCTCTAGCTGCTCTTATTTTGCTGCATCGCCATCTTTCGCTTCGTAAAATCTGTTTGTCTGGCTCATTATCCCATTTCCCACATCACCACCAGCAACGGGGTAGAGTATCGCCTCTGGCGATGAAACTCCCCATTCATCATCATAAAATAAAGTTGTTGTTGTTGTAGTTTCTCGTATGTTCGAAGCAGCCCAGGCAACGAGGTAGAAAGAAACACTCCGAAACAAGCATAAAGCTACTTCGTTGTCGGCTTATGCTTTTCTGAATGACAGATTGTCGCGTTACCTCTACCTCATATCCTTACTTAAATATATATATATATATATTTAGGTTAGGATATACGTATATATATACTTAGCCAGTGAAGTATGTACATACTTCACTGGCTTTGCACTGTGCTCTCAGTGGTGAGTTAGCACACCCTGACGGGAGGAATCACGTGCTACATAACCTTCTGATGCCTTCCGCTCAAACTTTGCATGCCCGCGTACTGCTGACGATGGCCCAATAAGGCCGAAACAGCTGTCCAGTACTGGCATGGCGACGTTTGAGCAGTTACAAACATATGGTATACGTGCAGCCAAAGAGCTCCGGCTATTTTGTCCCCTTACATACTTCACTGGCTTTGCACTGCGCTCTCAGTGGTGAGTTAGCACACCATGACGGGAGGAATCACGTGCTACGTGACCTTTTGATGCCAGCCGCTCAAACGTTGCCTGCCTGGGTGTGATTGCTGCGTCGGCTGCGCATTTTTCACGCGAGGTCCTGCTACATTCTGCTACAAAAAGCCGAAATGTTGAACTTCCTGCCCCACTGTGCGCCCATTCTGATTTTCCCCCCATTTGAACAGCAACAGTATGAAAACAGAAGTCTTCGCTTGCACTAGCTTACACTTCCGGCTAACCCACCTGGCTTTGTAGCCTGTCGAGTCAGTTCAAGCCATGCTAAGCCATCTATCTAATCCAATCCGAGTCAAGCACTCTGACGTGCGGCTGTCACATGGTTCCTGTTGTGCTTCTATTGATACGATCTGCGGGCGCGCTGAAAGAGGTATTGCGATACCTACATGGATTTGGCATTGTCGAAAGTAACAGGTAATCAACTCACAGATTTCTTTTACTGCAACGTGACCTTAGTAGCTGATTACTACAGCCCTACCCACAGGAGAGGGTCTCCTTCATTAATACGTGCGTTGCGTCTCTCGGTCGCACTTTCTTTTGAATCTGGCCTGGCTGACTAGCACGACGAACTTATTTTCGAGAGCTTACAGCAGTTTAGTATTTGAACCTTGTTGCGCAAGAGAATTTCTTACGGAAGGGTATTTTGTTTGGTCTGCTTTTGTTTAATCTATGTCCTTGTGTAAAATTGTATACATAGATGTAGGTCCCATTCATACTCACATTGTTTAGGACTTCTGTTTGTTAAAAAATGCATACTCAATTCATGACGCTCTCAATCAATACAGATCGCTAGATTGTTTTGTTTCCGTCGATATCTCAAAACAAATTCAAAGGCAATTGTATCACTGTGCTTTAAAATGTGCCTTTGTCCTTCAAATTCACTTTCAGTATCCTAATTCTTTACTATGAATTGGTACGAATGAGAAAAATACGGAGCGAAAACTGAGGGATGACATCGAAAATGTAAGAAGAATGTCATGTCATAGCGAGGGTCCCAAACGGTATGAAATCAACAACCTTTAGAGACATAACGAGCGGGCAGACCCTCCTATGATATCATTAACGATACAGGTGGTAGCACAGTCTTCTCTACCCTCGACCTCTGCAAAGGCTTCTTGCAGGTGCCACTGACGGAAGAAACCAAGCGTTACACTGCCTTCGTTACCCCTTTCGACTTGTATGAATACAATAGACTTCCGTTTGGGCGGAAGAATTCGTCCGCGTCGTTTCAAAAATTGATGACGTCCGTTCTCGAGCCTTACATCGGACACTTTGTTCATGTGTATATCGACGACATACTTGTGTATTCTCGATCGATGGATGAGCACAGCAGGCATTTCCGACAGGTACTCCAGCTACTACGAGAAGCGAACCTCACGATCAATCTAAAGAAGAGTGACTTCTTGAAGTCCAGTGTCGTTTTCCTAGGCAGGCTGTTCGACGGACAGACTAAGAGCACGAAACAAGAGTCCGTAGAAAAAATTCGTCTGCTACGAAAACCGACTGACACGCATTCGTTAAGAGTGTTCCTCGGCCTCGCCGGTCACTTCCGAGCATTTATCCAGGACTAAGCCAAACGAACGCGTTGTCTGAACGTACTGCTGCAAAAGGGTACCACCTTTCTTTGGACAGAAGAGTGCGACGCTGCCTACCAGGACATGGTAGAGACCATATCCTCGAACCCGGTGCTCTCTATTCCAGACTTTCGGCTGCCCTTTGAGCTCTGTACTGACGCGTCCCATTATGGCACGGGGGCCGTGCTCTATCAACGGAACGTTTCCAAGGACCGAGCACTGCAGCTCAGCGTGGTAGGATACCATTCTTATCCCTTCAACGAAGCAGAGCTAAACTATCCGACCACGGAGAAGGAGTTATTCGCAGTGGTTCAAGCCCTCCGCTACTTCCGGACGTTCTTAGAAGGGAGGAAGTTTTCCCTATTCACCGACCACCAACCGATCACCCATATTATCTCGTCCGCAGACTTAAAAGGTCGACATGCTAGGTGAGTCTGCGAGCTCCAACATTTCGAGATGGAGGTCTACTATAAGCCCGGCAGAACTCTACTTGATGCGGACGCGCTGTCCCGATTGGGAATCGAGCAGCACACCGTGGCAGCTCTTAACGACATCACCCTTTGGGAGGGCACGGAACAACTGAAGTTTGTTAATGGAAGATTTGAGATTCCGCAGACACTACGGCAAAACGTCCTTCGATTATACCACGACAGCCCCCATTATGGAGGTCACGACGGCTTCTGTCGCACATATAAGAAAATCTCTAAGCCCTTTGTGTGGCCAAAGATGAAGCAGGACGTTGCGAACTACGTACGATCGTGTGACAGATGTCAGCGCTACAAAATCAAGTACCGTCAACGAGCTGACAGGATGACGTTACCAGATCACTCCCGCGTGCCTTTCGAAGTCATTCACCTAGACTTCGCGGAACTCAAGAAGAAATCCGAGAGAATAAAAAGAACGCAGGCATTTCTTCTTGTGATCGACCAATGCACACGTACCGTAGCCACACGCCCTGGTGGTGAAGACGCTAATAGCGTTACTGCAATGTTAGAGCGCCGAATGTTTATGAACACAAAAGTCATTATCTGTGACAATGGACCTGCCTTTACTAGCCGACGTCTTTCAACATGGGCTCAAGAAAGGGGAATCAAAATCAAGCTCACGGCGCCGTACCACCCTGCAGCAAACGGCCTGGCCGAACGCGCCATCCGCGACATTAAACAGTTCATCGGCCTCTACCCCGACTTCCTGGGTGGATGGCGTCTGTGCCTCGCGGCGGCCACCGCAACCGTTCCCACAACACGGGAATCGGCTGCTCCCCGCATTATGCTTCCACTAACAAACCACCAGTTCTGGAGGCTGACAAGGAGCTCGGAATAGCTGACGCACTTCAGTTGAAAGAAGCAAAGAACACATCCGTGCAAGAAGCGAAGTACAGGAGACGGATGAAGCACTACTTCGACCGTCGCCACAGTGCCGGTGTCCCTGACATTCAAATAGGTGACCTTGTGTTTGTGCGCACTGGACTTCCCGGACCACAATCAGTCTTACATGGTCCTGTTCCTGTTGTCCAGACAGCCCATAAGCAGGGCATACTTAAAACGATTGGGTACACACACACCAACGGACAGTTTAGACTTGCCACTATTGCCAATGCGCTTAGATACCATCCCAGGAGGGATGAACCCGTGACCCCCCGGCCCATGTAGCCAGCCGGGAGAGACGAGGAAGAAGAGGAGTAGGTAGAATAGAATAAAGGAGAAGGTTCTGAGACAAGAACTGTTACAAGAAATAGCCACCGAGGCACTTGATTACTAAATTTTATTGTTTTAAGCAGTTTCTACATTGTACGCCCGTTTGACAATGTGCTCATTATTAAACGTTTCGTGAAACATTAACCTCACTGCACTTTTGTCGGTTTATTGAGCTGCTCCCATACTGCTTTTTGCTGCTCCAAACAGGCATTTTCTCTGCTCCGATTTCTGCTCCAAAAGTGTAAACTCCAATCACACCCCTGTAATGTCTAACAGCGTCTGAGGAAAATTCCGGGTACCTCCCAGTCTCGACGTGACATGGCCAGTGCGTTAGCCACTGAGCCACGCCAGCTGGTCAAATAAAGTGGGTAGTTAGAGAAACCTTTCAAGCCGCGCGTTCCTGAAGTACGTAGATGACGTGAAGCAAAGAAGAAAAAGAAAAAAAGGCTCACTTTGTTCCGCGCCTCATTCTGCCCCGACTTACTCTTATACGTCTACGATCGTCGCCTTCGCCTTGATTTGAAACGCTCGGAGGACCCCATAAGAACTCGCCGGTGCAAAAGTCGAGTGACATTGCACACCCCGCTAGGCTAGCTTTTCCTAGTATCGCGCTTTGTCCCTCACTATGAAAAATAATGGCCCAACGGCCGATTTAACTCGTTTTCACCCTCAAGGATTCCGTCATCTTTCACTCTTAAATGCTGTTGCGTCTGCTTCGAAAACGCACTAAAAGCGTGAGAACCGCTGTCACACTCTCGCCCCAACAGCTAGTGCACCTTCGTCTCTCTCTCTCTCTCCCCTCTCTCTCTATATATATATGCAAATAGTCGTTTGTCAATTTTCCTTCTTTTCTAGACGGGAATTGCATTCGCAGCGCGTGTTCTTCACTCTTCTTCACTGGCGTGCTGTGTGGCGCAGTGCTTGTTTTCCCCTAGGAACGAAAACGCGAGGGAGAGGACGTTCCCCGCACCATTCGTAGAACGCAATCTTTAATAACGCGAACTTTTGTCCCGACAGTACGTTAACTGGAAATCTAAATAAAATCTCGCGTTCTCGCAAAGTTCAGGTAAAATGAGAAGTTCCGGCGAAAGCCCCCGCTATCCTTTCTCTCGCTCTTTTCCTGGGTTCCTTCTCTCCCATTCTCTTTTATGTGAAGCACGTTCGAGTTGGGCGTGATCGTCTGAAGTAGAAAGCACTTTTCTTACTCTTTTTCATCTGTTTGCTTCTTGCGACCGTTTATATGAGTTCATGCGTGTGTGCTCTATGTTTTCGTGCTGTTCGAGAGGATGATGCTTAGCGGGCATATTTGGCCCAAGACATGCGTCTGTCCAGGCGAAAGAAATGGAGCGCGTGCCTCGTCTTCCCGATTTCCAGTTCTGTGACATCGCAAATGCGATCCATCACTTTTTGCTGAAGGAGCGCGTTAGTGCGACAAGAGCCCACGTTCCATGTTACCCGAAAGCCCTTTCGCGGGATGTCGTTATGGTAAGACGGATCGGAGGAAATATAACTAAAACCAGAATGTCCGATGGGCATTTGCTCGTCGGCCGATACTATGCCTGATTGCCGGTGTAATGAGATCATTCGCAATAAAAAAGGAAGAAAAAGAAAAACAGTCGCTGCACTTTTATCCCCTGCCGAATGTACGGTGATTAGATGAGTTGTTGCACGTGGATGTCGTCCGGTTTGTGTTGAGCATGCGATGCTAAAGTGGGCGTAGTTAGTCGGCAAAACTAGAAGTATTTCTGCACATACTAATGGGGGTGTTGCTTTGTGTGCTGTGGGGCTGTTGAGTACGACGCGATCGTGAAGGAAAATACAGATCGTTGTAGACAGCGATGCAGACACGCGGACATTTGTAAGGTATTTCGAGGGCAAAAGGGTAGCAGTGAAGCGGCAGCGGGGTATTACTGTAGCTGGACAAAAGTTTATTGAACACGGGAGCACCGTTATTCTCTCCCTCAGCGACAGCCTGGAGGGGGAAGACCCAAGCACGTGCAGCTGTTCATAGCGGGGGTCGGCTAAGGTCCCTGGGGGCTTTAATGATGACCTTAGTGGGATGACTGTAATCCAGAGAGTTGAAATGACGCCATTTCATGCTCCGGGAGTTCTTGTCCAGCGCTGCCATTCACTTGCATATTGTCATGGCGTAATTGTAAAAGTGGATCGTGTAGCATACTTGACATCGAAGACACATGGCACGGCCCTGCCGTATTCATGGACGGTCAGGTGCGAGTGTCAGTTTGCTAATCGGAAATCGCCCTCCCGAGGGCACATAAATGGCTTGCATGGCGACTTCCACATATATGGTTACTCCATATGATGCGAACAATGAGGACCCAACTCACGCCAGGACTAAAACAGTGTTGCACTGATTGCGTCAACCGTTAGCATGTCAGGCAAAATGTCGTAACATGTCTGCAGCTTTTCACTATGGGTATGGGGCGTTTGCCATCCTCTTTATGCAAGCTGAGCTCGTTCAACGCATAATGTTGTAAGAGGAAGCTATTGTTAGCACATCTGATCCAATTGAAAGATTATACGTCGTTAAGATAGCATCCTGGTGAGCATCACCTAAGCGATCATCATGTGGCGTGGTGAAAAGAGGGACTTTTCATGTCCTGAATGCATCAACCGGAATGGTGCGTCGATGAGTCCCGAACAGCCCAATGCAACTTGCGTAATGAGAATCGTAAAAACGAAACAAAGTTGACAAGAAGAATTGCCACAAGTTACGAGCACCTATATACTACGACCGGGGGGGGGGGGGGTATACGTTTATTTCGGAAAGGTCAGCCTGACCCAAGGTCCGCTTGCTATTCCTAACTCAAAATATATCACAAAGAAAAAGTAAAACCAAATATAAGATGATGAGGGTGGCGTGATGTGTAGATGACATGAAAGGTCAACTCATAATTTCTTCATGAGGTCTGCCGTGTGGAGGAAGTCGAGGAAAGCTCGAGTGACGCACCACTGACGGGAGTGTCGCACGGGGCCAAGTAATACAGGAAGGTCTATGTGTGTGTGTCCCCGAGCAGTCAGGCGTCCTTTGAGGGTGTCGCGTGCAGTGTCGTAACGTCTGCAGTGCGGTAGTAGAGTCTAGAGTAGTAGTGTCTGCTTCCACCCTGCACGAGCCTCCAACAATAACAAGCCTATAGCGAACAAGGTATTACAGTCCTTTAGTATGCAAATGTTTTCATGGATTGACACACCCAGAAGATACTCTACCACGAATCCGAGAACAGACAGATCCTAAAAGGTCACCACTCTGTGGCGCACTGCCAAACGCGCATAAAATGGGATAGCATTAGAGCAAACGAAGGACGACGACCGCATTTCAGATGCGAAATAAGCATGTATTAGGGAGTTCTAGCACATCGGAAGCGCTCTACAAAAACTATGCAGTAAAGGATGCTGTCAGGTCAAAGATCATACCCGGCATGCGCGCCCTTGTGCAATTTCTTGTCTCGGCAAACCTCTTTGACACTTTGTGACGCTCTTTGTTTTTTGTGCATTGAGATTTCGCACGTGGACTCTCCTATACACTGTTGCTTTTGGTGCCAAGTTTTGTGGTGATGTTTTCGTCCATTCCGTTTCCGTTCCGTTTCAAAGTGTATAGATTTGTGTAGTTTCCCTTTCTTTTCTGAATAACGCGTCCTGGAGTAGCCAGTCCCGAGTGACTCGAGACTAACATCTCCATTTTTTCTTTTACAAGTCAATCAATCAATCAATCAATCATGAACGTGATGTTAGCGACTTCAAAGCAGCGTTTATCGTGTCTTCGGAACCGTTGTCGTAAGGACCTTCCAATCTACTAAGCCGTCTTACTGAGCCAGGGCGTCCGCCGAAACGGTCTTTCTCAGCCAAGGCGGCGCGATACGGAAACGGACGAGGGGGGGGGGGGGGGAGCGCATTGTAAGAGTGAAAGGCCTCCCTCCGTCTTCAGCCAGTGTGACGCGACGTGTCTACACGGATACCACAAAAGTGCGGTAATTAAATGCTCTGACATTTAATAATCGTGTGTTACGCGCACATGTATAGCTCAGTACTAGCTGCCTTGAATCACCGCGTAAGGTGAGGAAATATATTGCTCGAATCATGCAACGCTTTCTGCTACCAGTGTAATGTTCTAGGTTACACCACACATGCACAACGCCTTCAGCCCGGTTTCGGACCAACTTTTATGCATTCATAATACATGTGTGGAGCTGACAGGTGTGTTCTGACAGGTGTTTTTTCTTCTTTTTTTTTAATGCCTTCCTAAAATCATCTGGACTATCAGCTGGACTCTCGCCTTATCAATATGTCAAAATTGCTTGCACCATGGTCAATTCCAGCCTGCCAACGCTCTGCCCTAGAAACACTTCTAAAGTTTTTGTACATCGTAGGGCTTCGATCCTCACTGTCGGGCGGCTCATAATTCAATTTCACCACATTAACGCCAGCAATGGGGTAGAGTATCGCCACTGGCGATGAAACTCTCCACTCATTATCATTGAAATAAAGTAGTTTCTTTTGGCGCTCTCGCGAGTGTTATTCCTACATTTGGCGTCCTCCAATTACGTCACACGTAAAATGCGTTCAAGTAAGTTCACAGATCTTTTGAACTGCGTTTGACTTCATATCGAACGAGTCCTGAATAAATAGCGATGTTTACGTGTTGTCATTGTTTCTGCGTTTTGGATGTAAACTGTCTATGATCTAGCTGCTGTATGTATGGATACTCTGTAGCCAGCGTAATCTACGAAGTTGCCTTCTAGGTCGACCGAGAATCCCACAAATGGACACGTTAACTAGCTACTCTCTTACTCCTTCCCGGGCGCTCTGAGTTTCGTGCTCCTGCAGTAGCTATTAAACGGCACTTGGATGCTTGAACACGCTCGCGGTGCTGCCGTTTCTCCATTTCTGTTTTTACTCTCTCTGCTCTGCTGCCGCCACACGTCCTGCATTTTCTTTCTTCGCTTTCGTGGAGAGGAGGGAAGAAGCCATGTGACGGAGCACGATAACCCTTTTTCGTGCACCCTCCAAAAGCTGGTGCGTGAAGAGGGCGCTCACGTACGAAACGCGCGTAACCACTTAACGGTAGGAGTGCTAAACACTCGCGCTCCGGAGCAGCCACTTAATGCGACGTCCACACTGCATCATCGAAAGCCGCGAACGCGTGGAACTCTTTCACCGCTGTTACGGCTTTCGCGACCGTCTCGTCCACACTGTGCTCCGAACGCCGCGGGAATGCCGGCACGGCCGGCTCTACCGTCCTCTGCTTCAAAAACTGATCCGTTTCATTCCTCGAACTGTACTCCAGCTCCGCACGTGTAATACGTATAATGTCGTTGTGATAAATCAAGATCACAAAAGACGATTTTCAAAATATGCGCGCGGTATAAAGCAGCATGGGAACTTCGAGGGACGCTGCTCAGCCGTCTGCTTCGGTTATGGTTTACCCTGGCTAACATTGCTGCTGCGCATACCGGGGACGTTGTTGTTCTTCCTCTACCTCCGCCTCTGGCCGTCTCGTGATGCTCTAAGACGCTCGAAGTTCCCATGAGCCCCTGCGTGCCACAGGTGGCGCTTGCTTTTCTAAAAAGGCAGTGCAGTGTATGCCAGAGGAAGTCTGGCCATTAGGAGGAGCCTAAAAAAGAGGCTCGACCTGTCAATCAAACTTAGGCGCATTTTATTGGTTACCGTTTTACGTGGGACCTGCCATGACATGAAATTTTCTCCAAGAAGGAGGATGGTGCTTGGAACCGCGAAGCGGAGGTTTCGTGACAAAAAATTTTTACAGGCTACTTTAATTTCATACTCTGAGTATATATCCGCATGCGCAAAATCAGCTTCAACTTTCGCTCCGCCATTGTTATTTCCGCGAAAATGGGATGTTTCGTCGCTAACATTAGGCCTATAGTTAAGACCGTGATACCAAGAAAATAGCAAGAAGGACGACCCGTATACGTAAGACTTTGCATTATATTAATGCATTTTATTTATACATACATCTTTGCTCGTTTTTGATTCGATCTACTTACGTTACATCATTTAAAACTTCATACCGACAGTCGTCTGCTACGAAGACGAGATTGTACCGCTCTCCTGGCCAATCATTTCTGCAATTCTGAGCCTTCCGAACATGCCTCTCTTTATGCAGATGGCGTTGATAAAAGTGGGCGCAAAATCCGTCGTTTTGGTCTCTCACCAGTGATATCCATTTCAACCCAAATCAATCGAGTTTCTCCAAAATGGCGGCAGCCAGTAAATAAGGGTGAGGTATAAGTACTGGATGGATGTTATAGACAACTGTATGTCGACCTGTGATTTGCTAGATACCTCAAAAAATGGTGGAGCCTCAGGTATAGGCAGGTCCCTATAATGGCGAAACACCCTTTGGCATACACGGCACTGTAAAAAGGTCTATTGCAAAACACGTATTTATTATGCTTTATACAGCAACCTGAAAAGCAATGCCCGCTGCGAGCAGCAGACTGCAATCGTCTACACATGTCTCCATACAGTCGACACACTTACTTCCTCGTCTTTTCTCAGCAGCTGCTATGATGCGGTCTCCATATCGTTTCTGCTCCTCTTGCGTTTGCTGTCGTACAACATTTAGCGCTGCATTCGAGCCATTATTATAATTTCGTAGACCAGCCTGCGCATCCGCCATGTTTGTTGTCCATCATTTTATATAACGATGATAATAAAGATATCCTGTTGATTATGCTGATTATGTAATATGTATATGTGAAAGTAAGATCACGGCCGGGGTTTGAATCACCGTATCTTGTTCTCCTGTTGCACCCTGAAATCACTTCCAAAACGGCACTCGAAATGAACAGTTTCATCAAGTTGTATAGTTTAATATAAAAGCGATATAAAATACAAAACGGTATCATTTGTATATTAGTCACTCAACATAGACTTGTCTATTCTGTCAGCCCTTTCGAGTTCTGGAAGAAATGACCGTTCGCCTTTCGAACTCCTTCAGACCGGCCGTACAGTCTCAGCGCATGCGTATTACCATAATCTGGGACTTAGTCCGTCGAGCGCCTAGGAGGGGAACCCTGTCTGAGTCGCAAATTTGAAGGCCCTGGGTGCATCAGGATTAACACTCACACATCGCGCCGTGATTGGTATGCAGCCTGGAGGACGTACTGAACAAAAATAGGCGATGACATTTCCAGAACTTGACTCTGTTTAAATCGTAGTCTAAACATGGGCGGTGTGCAAAAATCGACGGAATCCCCATAGGCGCAATGCATTAAAATTCATTTGACCAGGGTGCACTAGGTTTATATTCTGCTAGCGCCTTTCATGTCTCCATGGGTTCTTTACATGGTTTTCTTCTCTATTAGACGATGACATCTTAAATATTTTATTCTTCTTTGCTGTTAATTGGCATAAACGCTGTCTCCTATTGAATTCACATCCTGTAAGGCAGTTTCCCGCAAAGCGGCTGAGCATAGTGGCGGAGTGCGCCTGCGGGGGGGGGGGGGGGTGACCACGAATTTTGGGATTGTTTATACTATTTGCTACAATTGGCGACACACAATAACTTGTATTTCTAGCTGCACCTAAGAATTCTATACAGCTACACTACATGATTTAACTGTAGACAGCTACAACACATGTATACTTCTTTCATGATCAGGATTGGTGCAAGGTGAACCTTCCAGGTGCAAGGTGAACCTTGCCTTACCTTACCTTACCTTAACCACAGGTGCAAGGAGAACCTTCCTGCTGATACGCTGTATACATCTCTGCATCTGACTGATCTGGTTCGGGATGATGAAAGGGACGGAGAAATGAGGATTTTATGTCTACTTCGCCATAATACGTATTGCAGTGGAATGTATCACTACTGTTGTGATATTAACTCATAAAGCATTTGTGTAAAAAAAAGTACTGTTTGAGGGAGATAACTGGTGCAAAATAAAAGTACAAGAATGCTGAAGTCTCGTAGCAACAAATATTTGTATTTGTTGACATAGCAATAATAACTTCTGCATGACGGAAAAGACATAACAGACGGTCAGCAACAACAAACCAGTCGTGACTACGACATGGGGTGATTCACCACTGGGGAGCAGTACACTACCCCAGTATACGCGAAACAGACGGTCACAGCTCTGAACAACTGACTGAGAATTGGCTGTGTACCTTTGTGGTTCTTTGACCGGGGTACATTTAGGCACAAGCCTATCATAGAAACTTGGGCAGCTCTTATGACAAGCCATCTTCTATGCTTTGGAGTAGAGCAGCCCATAATATTTCTTTGTTTCTTCCTGAATATTTTTCTTAAAGAACGAGATGAACAAAATTTTGACATTTTAAGGTCCCTGTCGTTCACGAGGCACCAGAAGGTGCGGAGTCAAATGCAACTCCTCGAGCTTGCCAAGTCTGCAGAATTTTGTGCAAAACCTACACTACTATACGAGTGTGTGAACATTCAAATTTTTCGGATACGGAAATGAATATTTGTGTATCTGTTTCAATTCTGAGTTTCCGGGAGTAGCCAGTCCCGATTGGCTCGGGACTAACATCTCAATTTTTTCTTTTACAAATCAATCAATCAATCAATTCTGAATTCAGTGTGAAAAGTTGCAAATGAGATTTTGAATCAAGCCAAATGAGTCTTCCAAAGTGAACACATTTGAATATTTCCGAAACTGCACGCAGGCCCTAGAACGTCGCACCAGAGACTGTTTCCAGGGTTCTTTTTACATAGATGTAATGGCTTTTTACACAGATATAATGGCAAATGTTAGGCGTGGCCCTGAAAAGGGCAGTTTCTTTCATGAGTGATCATTGGTGCTTTCTTGGAAGTTCTTTCAGTGAAGGCTCGGGGTGCATTTGTTACGTCGTATAAATGCTGCGGAAGAGCATCAGGAACACACACACACACACCACTTTCAGTGGCACCTGACCCTTTAGCTTCACAGCAGTGCATGACACTTACAATGCATGTATATATATATATATATATATATATATATATAAAAGAGTGAAATAATAAGACTTGGACTACAGATTACATGAACGTTAACAAAAACTAATTTATTTAATGGGCAATTTCACACATAGATTAAAAAAAGAATGGTCGACGTTTCGACAGTGGCACTGTCTTCGTCGGTATATAATAGTTTACTGGCTTGCACTGTGACATTGAGGTGTGCTCAGTCACCCTCCCAGGTGTATATCTCTCGCTGAGCGACCCCTGGTTTGCTACCCAGAGCTGACGAGCCGCAAACACGTCCTCTGGTGCTGTCGCATCGTCCCATGAGTATCTATCTATCTATCTATCTATCTATCTATCTATCTATCTATCTATCTATCTATCTATCTATCTATCTATCTATCTATCTATCTATCTATCTATCTATCTATCTATCTATCTATCTATCTATCTATCTATCTATCTATCTATCTATCTCTCTATCTCTCTCTCTCTCTCTCTCTCTCTCTCTCTCTCTCTCTCTCTCTCTCTCTCTCTCTCTCTCTCTCTCTCTCTCTCTCTCTCTCTCTCTCCCTCCCTCCCTCCGTCCGTCCGTCCGTCCGTCCGTCCGTCCGTCCGTCCGTCCGTCCGTCCGTCCGTCCGTCCGTCCGTCCGTCCGTCCGTCCGTCCGTCCGTCCGTCCGTCCGTCCGTCCGTCCGTCCGTCCGTCCGTCCGTCTGTCTGTCTGTCTGTCTGTCTGTCTGTCTGTCTGTGTTTCTTTTTTTGGTGGGAATTCAGGAATCTGTCATTTATCCTCTTGTACAATAGGCAGGTCCCACGCTTAGCCTTGTTGTCAATAGCCAACTTCGTCAGGAAACGGTTTCTATTCATATTGCCAGGTGAATCCCCAGGGGACTAGGTACAAGTGAATCCCGGCATTTCTTTCCTTGGTCACTAAAGCAATAAACACGCGCCAGAGGTTGAAAGTCCAGAGTTGACATACACGAGGGATTACGAAGTCTGGGGTAAAAAATATGAACAAAGTTTACTTGAGTTCACCAAATTTCACCAAAGATTACTTGACACCAAGACCTTGCAAATGAAAGATGTGCTTCAGCGTGGCAGATGAAGTTTATTCCTTTCATTTTGCACGTTCTGAATACGAGTTTCACTTACTGCTAATACTAAAGTACTTTAAAGAGTATCTTAAATACTATACTCAAATTACTTTCAGTTTTGAGTATTTTATACTCTATCTTAAATACTTTTTCATGGATTATTTAGTATCTTATTTTAAATACTTTTGCGCAGTATCTTGTACAAGTCTGATTATAATTTCATAAGCCTGAGCTTGCAGCCATTATAAGCATTCTATTGAACCTAACGTTGCAGCCGAAGTTTCATCCTTAAAGGGGCTGGGGCACTTCCATTGGTGTAGTTCATTACGTTGTGGGCGTGTTGTACTGCACGCCAGAATACTGACGAAAAGAGAATTATTCTTCTATGTGTCGTACTTAGCGAGATACAAGCCCTCGAACACACTCCCGAACAAAGCGCCGACGTCAGACAGATCAGAGTTACGTGCATTCCTATTGGCAGACGTATGCACGGGACTGCACGTGCACTCGTGCGCGTGCACGAATGTGGCGCAAATACAATGACACACAGAGAATAGGTACACGATAACGAAAAAACCTAAAAAGAACCCAAAGTTAATAAAAAAAGTGCAGAGAACGAAAAGCTGACAGCAGTCACGAAGCACCAAACGAACGTAGCGGTTTCGACAGATCTGTATGAGAATTGGATCGGATTGGATTGGATATGAAGGAAAAATAAGGAGATGTTAGTCCCGACAATGTTGTAAGCACGTTGTGCTATTCGGCTAAACTCGACCAGCAGCAATCGCAAGAATCACGGCATTGCACACAACACCTGTTCACTTCGGTTATAAGCTATTTTAAAGTTCATTACATGTCAGTTAGCTACCTGATGTACAATGTCCGTTGAGTTTCGCGTCTATATTTTTGAGCGTTGAGCGGTTTGCCATCTGTAGCTTCAGGTGACGCTGTTTTCAACTAAGATCTAGGGTACCTCAACATTAGCTCCCCCTGTAGAGGGGGCTAGTATGTGGCACACCCTACTGATATCATATCGCGCCGTGTAACTTCGAGTGCGGTTGGCTGATCTGTGGTTGAGAGCGCTCGGGGCGGTGGGAGGGGGAGATAGATAGATATAGTCGTGAAGACTATAGCAAAAAAAAAAAAAAAAAACGACGAAGAAAAAACGGATGGAGGATGAAGGGTGGAGATGCGTAGAGGGTACATGAGTCCGTCGAACTTCTGTGGGGCCAACAACGGCTAGCCGATTCAGTCATTACCCCTCCCACACCCGTAACAGGGGGGGGGGGGGGGGGTACAGCGAGCTCTTTAAGCGGTACCACCACCGTAACAGGGGGTATAAGAAACATTGTATAACGCTCAGAGTTGACTGCGATAACTATTTGAAAAATCGGTGTCGAATAGGAAGCGGAGCCAAGACACTATTGGAACTATAACGTCGACCTTGGTGAACAACAATTAAATTATGAATGATGCTGTCACCGGTTGCTTCCCCGCTTACGCTGACCTTGGAGAAGCACTGCTTTGCACCACTTGAAAACAGAGTCTCGCCAAGTGTTCTCCACTGGTGATTTCCATCGATTTAAATTTCGCCCATTCTCTACTTCGTTTGTCATACACTGGGTAGCCAGTTCACTACTTACCGTTCCCCCTTTATTTCCCGTTTATCATCGCCATCATCATTTGGTTTCTTTTATTTACATTACGCTAAAGACCCCGCGAGGGCATCATTACACTAGCGTTGATACGCACTTATTTTATCACCTTCGATTAACCATGAATCATTGATTCTATGTCTGCAAAGGAAGGAAAGGCGTTATGGCAGAGAACGGCGAACGAAATCCTTCCTCATGAGCAGCGACGGGAAACTTCACGTGACTGTTAGGTGAGGTGCAAAATACGCGGCTGGTGAAAAGTGGAAGGAGAATAAGCGATATTGCTCTTTCACGAGTGGTCCGTAACGGGCCATTATGAACCCTCCTGTTCCACGGGAATCGATGAGCCCCAGCCGGTGGAGGGCCTATAGTTGTTCACCTTAAAGCTAATTCCGCCGTCGTAATGCAGTTTGACTCGGCTAATTGAAGCTGCAGTTACCTATTAACCGGTTTAGAAGCTCCTCAGTAAATTATTGGATGATCTTTTTGACCCCTTCCGTGTCATTTTCAATGATTCGCTTGTGTGTCTCTGTGTGTTTGACAGCTGCTTTTTATGAATTTCTTTTTATCCCTAGTCTTATTAAGGACCGGAAGTCCACAGAACGTTGCCACTGGTTGCCTCAATGATAAGTCTTCCAAGTAGTTCTTGCTTGCAGTCTTAAGACACGTAGAGGGGTAGGGGGGACTGAGACCCGATGTCTGAGTGTAGATATTATTATATTTTTGTTTTTGTTGTTTCCCAGTCCATAGCAGATATGTATTCAACACGTTCTAATTCCAACACGAAGCTCCAACACGAAGCTAATTCCGCCGTCGTAATGCAGTTTGACTCGGCTAATTGAAGCTGCAGTTAACTGTTAACCGGTTTAGAAGCTCCTCAGTAAATCATTGGAAGATCTTTTTTACCCCTTCCGTGTCATTTTCAATGATTCGCTCGTGTGTCTGCGTGTGTTTGACAACTGTTTTTTATGAATTTCTTTTTATCCCTAGTCTTATTACGGACCGGAAGTCCACAGAACGTTGCCACTGGTTGCCTCAATGATAAGTCTTCCAAGCACTTTTTGCTTGCAGTCTTAAGACACGTAGAGGGGTAGGGGGGACTGAGACCCGATGTCTGAGTGTAGATATTATTATATTTTTGTTTTTGTTGTTTCCCAGTCCATAGCAGATATGTATTCAACACGTTCTAATTCCAACACGAAGCTCCAACACGAAGCTAATTCCGCCGTCGTAATGCAGTTTGACTCGGCTAATTGAAGCTGCAGTTAACTGTTAACCGGTTTAGAAGCTCCTCAGTAAATCATTGGAAGATCTTTTTTACCCCTTCCGTGTCATTTTCAATGATTCGCTCGTGTGTCTGCGTGTGTTTGACAACTGTTTTTTATGAATTTCTTTTTATCCCTAGTCTTATTAAGGACCGGAAGTCCACAGAACGTTGCCACTGGTTGCCTCAATGATAAGTCTTCCAAGCACTTTTTGCTTGCAGTCTTAAAGGAGCAGTCTAGAGGCCCACAACTTTGTTTCTGTTTTTGGTCAGTATGGAATGCTAGGTGGCCGAAAACAGTTTTGCCACAATTAGTGCAACCGTAGCGGAATTGGGACGCCTGCAATAGCTCCCCGAACCTCCCGTGCGCGAAACACCCTCCTTCGCCTTCACGATAGGCTAAAGCCCCTCTATACTGTAAAAGTAGCGACAACCTCCTCCTCTCACTCCTCCGTTCGACGCGTGCGCCACCTTCATCGCTCCAAGGCGCAAAACTAGCAGATGACGCTTGCGTGTCTCCATGCTTCTTCTGCGGGGGAATATTTTTGTACGGCGAGCAAATAAATGAAGATTTGCGGTGTACATGCGTTCCGGATGCTGCCTTGGCACAGTACAAATGGAAAAACAATGAAATAAACGCTGCAACCTCCAGTAGACTAGCAGTTGCGAGGAGACATAAACAGCCCTTTTTCGTTTTTCGCGAGCCCCCAAACCGCGTGTAAACTGCTAAGCGAGAAATACAATTCAGCAACGTTAGTCATTGCGCAATGAAACACTACTACTTTGATTTTGCAGTCACAGCTTAGCGGTTGGTCAAGAAAGGTTGCTATAAGATGTGCTGAGCAAAAGACAACATAATAAACCGAGTTCTAGTCTCAACTTGATTGCTCAGTGCAATTTGCCATTTTACTTGAGGCCAAGAACTAAAACTTTGTGATTTGGCTTCAGCACAAGCACACACAGTTGATCAAGTGAGTGAGGCAATTGTAATTAAGAGCAGCATGCACAATAAATGGTATCAGACACCACACACTAAGTAAAAATTTTATTGATAAGGACAAAGTATAGTTCTAAGATTATGGTACAATATGCATTACGATTATGGTACAATGTGCATTACACTGTATGTCAGCTATCACAGATCAGCTTGGCACCTCGAATACTGTTTATGCGAGGTTAAGCAGGCTATAATCAAGCTGCTGCTACGGTTTTGAGAAACTGCGAATGCTGTTCTGCTACCTAATTCTGTTTGCATCAACGCGCATGCCTACACTTCGGCTGCCACATCTCTGGGAACTCTGGGAAACGACGAAGTTCCTCCTTTTTACAAGAATTCGAATTCTAGTTTTCAAAAAATTTGCAAGCACCGCGTCACCAACTTTGTGACAGGTTGGGAAACAGTTACCGAAGCTTAGAGCACCTTGTATAGTCCCATTCAATGTAGCAAGAGACAACTTGTTTGCAATGAGCTGCTCCTGGTTGGCCCGAATATAGCCCTCTGCTGCTTCTATTACCTGTAGCACTGCAGGCGAAGGAAACGCTAGCGCACACTTTTCTTTACTGTATGCCTTGAGCACTGTGAGCTTGCTGGCCTCAGCTGTGCCGGTTATGGCAGCGCGACAGTTCTGACACGAGTTTGTCTTTTTCACTTGCGCCACAATGTAGCCAGCAAGGTACTCTAGGGATTCTTGTTCTGGGTGTTCAAGATCAAGGAAATCAGAAGGGTAGGCTACAGCGCTTTGCACTTGAGCTGTCCTTTCTTCACTGGGCAAACCTGTGAGCAGCAAGCAATCCTCTTCGTTGTAACTGCCGTCTTTGCTTGGGCGCAGGAACTGAGCCATGGTTGCTCCGCGAAGTGCACACCTGAACCCAATCACACGAGGCACCGGGTTTTTGCACCGCAGGACAGAGAACAGGTTCTCCAACGAGTCCTGACTAAAACGGCTCAGTAAGTGAAACTTGAAGCCATAGTCATCCAGAAACAGCTGTTGAAGCGGCAGGGCCGTTGTCGTTGCAAGTATCAGGCCAGTCTGCACCGGCTTCCAGCTGGTTCTCTTTGAGCCACCAATTGCCAGTTCCTCAAACAGCTGAATAACGTCCTCCAGAAACTGGACTGCCTTGCCATACTGAACATCATCAAACCTGCTAATACCTAGCTTGGTTGTTCTCGAAGTCATCAAGCGAAACCATTTGAGCCATACAGTCTCAACGAATCACGCAGTTGTCAACGCTGTCTTGTCAAGTGTCCCCTTTGTCGACAAGTAAACGCAGGGCAGCTGCTGTGTCGTTATTGAGCAGGCTGAAAGCTGGCCCCACCTTCATCTTATGGTAGTGGTTGGGCTCTACACAAGAAGGTTTCAGATGGGGAGCCAGCTTCAGCTCAGCATCACTGTCCTCCTCCACAAGCTTCTTGATTGGTCCGATCGACACCTCATTTCCTGGGAGGCAGTACTTTTCTACAAGCTTGTCGGGCACGTAGATCGTTTGGCCATTGGTCAGGCGACTCCTCAGGTTCTTCAACAGATGAGGCACGTCCGCCATGAAGTGGAGCTTCTTGGTTGAATCACAGGGGTGAGGGCACCAGGTCCTTCTTTTACTGTGCTTCCCAACAGTAATTCCAAAAAGCTTCCACAGGCCTTGGTTGCCACCTCCCATATCTGTCACGATAACATCCACCTTCAAGGGTATGGCCTCACATTCTTTGATAATGTGAACGATAAAGTCCTTCACAGTCTGTGCATGGAACGAATTCCCAGAGAGATGATAGGCAATTGTCTGTTTCCAGCGTGTGCTGATGCCACCAAGCATAAACACAAGTCCGTGGGTGGCAAGGGTGTTAGCTGGCAGCGTCCCGTCTGCCAGAGGAATGGTGGGCGATCCAAGAACTGAACCGAGATGATGGGTCGTAGACCAGGCCCGGTGACAGCTGAATCTCATCAAGCATGAGGGTAGCATGCCACTCCTCCGGTGACATGAGATCGACCTGCACAGGGACGATAGTACACTCAGAGGGATGAAAAAGATCCATGTGTGCAAAGGAAGTATGCTGAAGGCCAAATCTCTACTTAAAAAATGTAAATTTACCTTCATTGCAAGGGACCTCATGATGTCGTTGAGCAGCCCTGGTTCGAACTTGCACGTTTCCAGGTGACGTTGCAGAGTGCGCTCAGAAGGCAAGGGCTGTCCAAGCTCTTTGACAGTGCTGTAGCCACGTTTTCCACAGGATAGTCTAACTTTTGACGCCTTTATGACCGTCATCTTGCTCCACTGAACCCCCTTCATTATCAGCTTTTCGAGGCACTTCAACTGGTCATCATTTAAATATTTCTTTAGTCTTGCGACAATGCGCTTGTTCGCAAGAAGTGCTTGGCACCTCTGTCTATGTGCAAGGTTCAGTCTTCGTCGCGCACCTTGAACTTGATCTTCGAGTTGCTGTATCCTGCTCAGCAATGCGGCATGTGTTGAAGCAACTGCAATAACGAAAAAGAAAGGCCAACCATACAAAAAGTTAAAAACCGCTTTGGAACAACATATGCATGTACTACGGGCATTATGTTACTGGGAAAAAAAAAAAAAAAGAAGATGTCGTTTGCCATGCTAGTTGAATTGAGTATAGCGGTGTGCTCCCTTCTTTGACTTTGACAGATGCTTCTCATGCATATTTTGCAGTCACTACCACGGCCAGTGTAGAGGCAGAGACCATGTGTGAAGTGGAAAATAGAGATACTGGTAAGTGCAGTGCCTTACATTTCACGATTCTTTTGTGTGAGTCTAAACTTTATGTGTATGCTCTACGTAGCTGCGCCTGACGGCTTTCTAGACACTGAGAATAACAGCACATTTGGCAGAGATATAGATAAATGCTGTTCCTTCAGGTGCAGTAACTGATGCACTCATCATTTTACTGATGCACGCCTCATTTTAACTGTGGAGCACGCACGACAATGAAAAAGGCTATCTGGAATGTGAAGTCTCACCCGTCAGTGCATTCTCTGGTCCTGATATGGGTGTTTCAGTGCACAGTGTTGAAGCGTCGTTACATGTGTCCGTATCCTTCTCGTGCGAGACTATGCAGTGAAAACAATAATACCATGAGTGCATCAGTTACTGCACCTGAAGGAACAGCATTTATCTATATCTCTGCCAAATGTGCTGTTATTCTCAGTGTCTAGAAAGCCGTCAGGCGCAGCTACGTAGAGCATACACATAAAGTTTAGACTCACACAAAAGAATCGTGAAATGTAAGGCACTGCACTTACCAGTATCTCTATTTTCCACTTCACACATGGTCTCTGCCTCTACACTGGCCGTGGTAGTGACTGCAAAATATGCATGAGAAGCATCTGTCAAAGTCAAAGAAGGGAGCACACCGCTATACTCAATTCAACTAGCATGGCAAACGACATCTTCTTTTTTTTTTTTTTTTCAAAGCAAAGTAATGTACATATGCAAAAAGAGCTTGGTCTGATCTTTTTCATACCAGGACTGTCTTCTCTCAAACGTTTGCACGGCGGCTTGCGTGTCTTTTCGACTGGCCGGTTGGAGAAAATGCTTGGTACAGCATTGGACTTCAGCTTTTTCTCACCAGTTTTCGCGAGTATCAGTGGCTCAAATTGGTCCACGGTGAAATGGTCCTGAAGTAATATAAACGCTGAATGTAACATATCATATCAAACATCTAAAAACGCAAGACAAGAGACTGCGAAGAGCTCAGGCTGATCATCCGAATTTGCAAGCTTGCTTGGTAAGGTAAACTGATCAAGCAAGCTTTTAGGCAAAATCCCACGCATCCCAATTACCATCGCGCCCCTCATACGCGCCGGACTGCAAGCAATTAACTTCGAAAAATCAATCACATGAGCCATGACAGAATATTAGCACCCCGTTTGAGACTGGACATCTGAGACCGAAATATAGCTTTGCGAAATTATGAGCACACACGGCTTACCTCACAAAGTCTGGTATTTCCAGTTGCTGTGAAGTTCTTTCGTCCTATTCTGTGCAACCACACTTTTCTTCTAATGTCGTTGGCTTTGCCCTGCGGGATGGCAAAGAGTTTCTTCCTATCTTCTGTTTGGTTGCGGCAACTTACTGCGCAGCAGCCAGCCATGTCGACTTTCCAAACAAAGTTTCAACTTACAGGCACATACCGAAGGTCTAACTCGGTTGAAACGATGCAGCTAATCTGACAGTTACCGCCAACTGGCAACGAAGACTTTGAGAAATACTCAGAGAAGAGCTGACAGCAAAAAGATCAAACAGCGTGGCACAGCTACCCGCGACTGCTGGAACGATCATGGCAAACGGAGAGGCGGGGCAGGTCACGTGTTACAAACCGGCCTATCGCGGAGGTTGGCGGCTTCCTCAAAGTGCTTCGCTACTTTTAACAGTATAGAGGGGCTTTACGATAGGCACGCGATGTGCGCCACCACGCGCGTCACTAAGTGACGCAAGTGGAAAGGACCCTCCTCATTGGAACTGGGATCACATGATCGAGGTAAGCAACATCGCGAAGGCCGAGCGTCTGCTACCGCTTCGGAGACGCCATGCGTTCTCCGGCTACGTGAGGTCAGAAACGGAGAGTTTGAAGGCTATCCACGACACAAGCACGATTTTTTGGGACCGCAGACACCACGGGAAGAACGAGCGGCGCAGCCCGAAATTAACTACGCTTGTACAGCGAAAACCCCGTGCTACCCGACAGTGTGCAGCCTGTCCGACCGTTTTCACTGCAAAGTTGGTTCAGTGGCTAACAGGTGGCGCCACAATACCGCCGCCATCACTTGCTTTCTGCTACTGTGATTTCTGAGATTGCACAGAAGCCACGGATATATTACTCTTGTGATCGTAATCTTATTTTCTAAGGCTGCACATATGCTTTGTTTGTTTTTTTTAGAAAACGTGATATAAATCATATAAAGAATAGAAGTCAACAAGAAACAGCTCGCAATGTTCGTAGCAGACGGTTTTTCCTACGAACGAATGAGGGGCTCTCTACCACCAACGTCACAGTAGAGTGGGTGTGGTCTGCAGTTGGAGCACTCCGGCCTGTCACCGTGGCAGAGATTTTCCAAATTAATTGCACCGTGGTGAAACAACTTTGGACAGAAATATTTTGTGGGAATGCTTTTCACATACTGCTTTACAAGATGACAGCAGTTTTTGGCCATGTTAGATACCACTTTAATGCTCCTTTAAGACACGTAGAGGGGTAGGGGGACTGAGACCCGATGTCTGAGTGTGGATATTATTATATTTTTGTTTTTGTTGTTTCCCAGTTCATAACAGATATGTATCCAACACGTTTGGTCGGGCTCGCTGACCTCTGAATACGATAAGATGGAGAAAAAGGCCCATGCACGGGGCGAGGTCGTGTCTCAAATAGCGTCGTTAAATGAGCGTGCAAAGACTCGAGAGCAAATATGTCGGAAAAACTAGAAATTAGGATTACAAGCCTTGGGACACACGTTCGCACAAAAACTGCGAGTGTAGCGCGTAATCCTGAAGCGCAAGAGAGCTTTCAATCTCGCGGGTCTGAAAAGGTGGTGGTGGTGATAGGGCTTGCCGTTGTCGGCCTCACGTATGTGGGCAACGTCACAACTCATGCGGAATGTGCGTCCTGGGCCGACTTCTAAGAGAACTGTGCCGACATATGTCTGAAAGCGTCTGAGGAAAACCCAGGAAAAACCCCAGACAGCACAGCCGGCACCGGGATTCGAACCCGGGTATCTCCCAGTCTCGACGTGACATGGCCAGCACGCTAACCACTGAGCCACGGGAGCTGGTGCGGGTCTGAAAACCTGCTCTCCTCGGCTGCCAGTCTGCAACGTCATGTGCCTCGCCAATACCACGGTCCCTATCAAGGGACCGTGCCAATACTGAGGCGAGCGACTTCTTTTTTCTTTCTTTCTGGAAGTATTTTTAAATCCTCGCGCGCAGCCCATTCTTAAAGAAATGTCTATTTTAACCAAGCGTCGTATTATACCGAATTGTGGCTGGAAGCCCAATACAGCCATGAGAGAACCTCGACAACCATTTCTGCTTACTACAGTTTGATGTGCTGAAACAAATAAACAAATCCTACAGCGCATGATGCCCTCTCACAGGAACGCACCTCTCGTGGGAGGTGTATCAATGAGTGATACATAAAGAATGCAAAGTGGCCGAAGCTCCTTTGCTTCATCGTGGTATGGCTCAAATGCGGCCTTGGGGAGCCAGAACCGTTGTTTCGCCCAATTTCAACTTAGGACTCGTTGGCAGCCCTTATCACAGAAAATATTTCAGGGATTGCAATCCAGCAACTACTCTTGTGTCATTTATGATCATGCGACACAAGTCCAAACGTATAGTCGTTATTCGACAGCCGAAATTAACACTTGCGCTGTCAAATTGCTCGCGTTATCACAATTCGTGCCCTCCTGAATTGTCCACCTTCTTGACAGCCGTGTTGCCGTTCTCATGGAAGGCGCACTACTAATAAAGAATTTTACTTCCATGTACTCATTAGCAAGAAGGCAACTTTGATACCTGGCTTCGTCCATACTCGTACCTTCAGCAGAGTGTGCTACTTGTGGATAATCAGGTTCTTATACGTAACTCAAGATGTTGGGAGTGATATGCGCCAAATGCTCATAACCTCCAAACGCTCAAAACCTCCAAACGCCCATATGCACCGAAAAAAAGTTGGTGGTTTTGAGCGTTTGGTGGAAATGAGCAGGAGGGGAGAACCTGCTCATTAGCACCGAAACACCCAGAACACCCGAAGACCTGGGAACACCCGACCTGGGAACACCCGAAGACCTGGGAGCCGAGTGCTTTCGAGCTAGAATCAATTTTTTCGTCCTAGGCTGCCTCCATGTCTATGAAAATAAAGCTGAAATTGGAATCCATAAAGGAGAAGGCGCTATTCGCAAGCAGGACCAAGCTGTTACATAAACTCCAAACTGACACATTAAGAGGCCTTGGTAGTCGCCATTCATTCCACCTTTCTCACCCTATGACCTTGTTCGAAATGCGGGAGAAGAAGACCCGACCTTTGTTGTCTCCCGCCTTTCGGTGCATATGAGCATTCGGATGATCTGGACGTTCGGTGCTTATGAGCAGCTTCTCCACTCCTGCTCCTTTCCACCAAACGCTCAAAACCACCAACTTTTTTTCGGTGCATATGGGCGTTTGGAGGTTATGAGCATTTTGTGCTTATGACCTACTACCACTCAAGAGTGCTGCGTAGTTCCCTTCCTCTGTCCCTCATACAGACCCCCATTCACTGGCTTCGTCATAACGTTGGCGGACTGCCTCATCATAAGACATGGAATGCGGGGTATCCTAAGTGCTCGGAATGTGGCGTCTTCCAAGGACACAGTACCTACTCTGTCGCTTCCGCGGTACTCTTTAGCTTTCGATCGCAGCACTGGTTAGCCGTCTATATAATATTGTGTCGGTTCTGGGTGCTTAGCCGTCACTCCTCTGGTCGTGTGTACTGGGTGCTCTAATAGCGTTACATATATCAGGCCGGACAATGTATTTAGACTCTTTGCAATCGTTTTTTTTTTCCCTTAAGTACTTCGATTTTTTTTTTGTCGGTACGTGCAGCTGATCAGAGTCCCACGTATCTTTCTGGGATGATTTTTATTACTATTGTTCTGTTATTTTTACTTCAACATGCACCTTTGAGCGCTGTGGAGTTGTCGGCGTCCACGTTGATGGAGCTTACATTTCCATGTCTTTATTTTCCCTTCCATTTACAGAAGATTGCAAAGTCGTCTGTCTTCTCTCTTAAATGCGAATTCTGCGCGCCAAGAGGCACTGATTGGGGTTCCGTTTTCTGAAGCTTCCTTTCAGAGATATTAAAACAAAGCGAAAATCAAGGTGGCCCAGTTGGTTCGCTACAACACGCGCACAAATATAGGGTGATGATGATATGGGACTGTTGTCCGCCGCCAAGAAAAACCAAAGCCCATGACCCGATAGCCCCTTTGGAACAAGTTTTGAAGAAAGAAAAACCGAAAAGCATACATCTTTCGTGTAAGTTCTTTGCAGACATGTAAGGTAGTTAATTAGAAGCAACCTAAATACTGTAATTCATTACATTCTCGGTAATCAGCTGCTTCCAGGTACATTTCCAATAATATTTAATTGTAATTTTAATTGATTTACTTTGGCAAGTGAATTGTAATGTACTCGGAATTGCTTGTGGAACCACTTTGCATGCGTTCTGGGATTCAAATTAAGTTTAGAGATTGAATTATCTTCACGGCGCCTGCGATTTTCACTCATTCATGAAAGACAAACATTGAGACAGACATGAAGTTTGAGAATGCTTTGCTTTTGAAAGCTCTGTTGGTCAAGGACAACGGACATTACAAGCTGTGGACATGAGTAGCATTACCTCTATGCTCAGCATCAGTTAAAAAGGCCATTTCCCCTGTGATAACTGTGATACTTTTAAGTAATCCATTACATATTTTTGGTGCTTTTGAAGCCTTAACCTGCAGGCTTGTTCTTGTGTTTCTGGCTAAGAATACATTTTTGTCAGCGTGCTCCGCTAGTCAGTTCATTTCTGTGAAGAAGAATAAGAAGCTTTTCATTTTCCTCTTAATCAGATCTAATCGTAGTGGATTATACATAAAAAAAGAAACACATTGAAATGAATGTAACCCGGCATTTTTTGTTTGTTTAGGGAATAGCAAGCCTGCGTGCTGCATGGCTGACCTTTCCCCTCTCCTTTTTTCTTTTTCTTTTTTCTGCACAATAAATTCCCCCCCCGGCATAACTCAATTATTTTTTTAGTAATTCTAATTGTCATTCAGTTGCAATTCGTATCTTGTAACTGAACCTTTATGGCACCTTTATGTAGCTGGAATTCAAGCACTTCTGAAAAAAAAAACAAGAAAAAAACATCATTATGAAAAGTGCTCTCCTCATGAGTCTGTTTTCCTATAATTGTGCTTGGATTAGTTGCAGTTCATCCGACTAGCTGTTGCTTTTCCTACTGTTATGCCTCCGTAATTGAAGTCACGTCTGCGCTGACACGATTCCTTCGGGAATCTAAACTCTTGGGTACTCTCTGATACCTCCGATATAACTGCCTGCACTGTCTTCATAATTCTTGTGTCTCTGCTGCTTTACCCTCCTCTTGTTTGTTTGTGTATGCTTTTGGGGATAGCGTGCCCACATCATCGATGACCTTTTGCTTCTTTTTTTTTCTGTCAGCATTGAATTCTCCCCGCATGAAATTCCGCATTCTATCCCCCCTCCCTTTGATTCTGTTTTGCGGTCTGGGAATATCAGTAAGTCAGTAGCTTTTCACTCTCACTTCTGTCCTGGTTCTCATTATCGGCTGTGTGATTGCGAAAAGTTCAATCAAGCAGTACTGCAGACGGTGCCGGTGATCTGTGAAGGCATCTTCAGGATAGTTTTCAAACATCCCCAAACACATAATAGTCAAGTTCCTTCGGTTGGTGCATGACCCAATTCGCTATACCTGCAACAGGAACTCACACGCTTAGACTCACACGGGAACAACTGCTAACGCAGCGAGTGGAACGTTCGACATGTCGTACGGCGCGGAAACTAGGAAACCGCCAAGTGTTAGTATTTGTTTGTCGGACATACTTACTTTCCTCCGCGTAATTAGAGCGACGTGCGCATCTAATTGACAACCATGCTGGAAACGTCGGCAGTACACGCTTCCGAGGTGTCGCGCGTTTCCTCTTTCAGATTAGGGACGCACTTGTTGTTAGCTTTGCCTCGTTTTCTGTCTTTGCCCAGCAGAGCCATTAACTTCATCTCCCCCACTCGTTATTAGTGGCACGTAGACAAGAGCGCTCGTGCGTTCAACTACTTGTTTAGAGAGCACCCAAGCGTTGGTCCTGGAACACGGAGCTGCGGTCAATTTGCGACGTAACTCGAAACAAACGCCACTCGACACGAGGAGCTTTCTGTTTTCCTTTGTTTGCTGGCAAGATAGAGTTATTGAAACAGGTTACTTTCGTATAATTTCGCGACATTAATGGATTGCCGGAGAGCGGTTGTTCTCTGACGCGGTTTGGAAAGTTAATTGGGCGATTAGCTGAAAGGGCGACGCTGTTGGTATTTAATTGCCTCATGAATGAAGGATGTCATCGGGCTTTTTGTGTACGACTCGTAGATGAAAAGATTAGACACGCCCGGGCACTCCTTTGTTTTATTTGCGACAATAGTTGCATTCGCAATAGAGTATGTTAATTACTGCAACTTGCACGGGGCGGATACTAAAGAAATGTTTCGGTATGTACAGAGGTGAGGAAGTTACTCAACAAAAGAAACTCGTTAAACCCGACCCGCATTTCGCGTTGTGTAATGGATAGCTGGTTTAGCACAGGGCAAGCAGAGAATGCGGTTCAAACCGCAGATATTGAGATTTCTCAAACCACGATAACAGTAGCAGTTGAAATGGTATCAAGCCTGTATGAAAGCACTCGACCGTAGATGTCGATGATGATGTCGTAGATGTGATATGGCATTGGGGTAGTGGACCACAACCCAGGTGGCGAATTTCCCCATTCATAATCACCAGCGTATTTGTTGATGTTGTAGATGTCGATGACAGCCTTGGAACCATTCGATGTCATGCGACAAAAACGTGGTTCCGTAGAACTGGACATCTTACAGGCTATAAAATGGCCGTGGCGGATTAGTTATTCATCATTATTTCAGGAGGCTTGTCAATAGACACTGGAATTTGTTTCCTGCATCCCTCTTAAATATACAAGTATACTTAAAATAAACAGGTATACGAGGCGCACTTTTTTTAAATGCATTGTGATCCGTTGCCGACGGTAAACGTTTTCAAAAAAACTGTTGTCGCAAAAAAGTAAATAATGGCTCCAAATCGACTGAATATTCACCGCACTCTTTCGCCCTCATGCGATGTCCTGCCGACAATAGCGACACGTCATTTTGACGTCGCGCATCATCAGCCATTTAGGATGCGGGACGCTTATACATTAATTTTGTTGTAATATCGAGAAGTGAAGTCAATTCTAAACATATTCCCACTTGTCAAGTTCAAGATAGTCATTTCAAACCGTATCAAAAAACCCCAATATTCTATTTCACGTGCGCACTATGTTTTCAGTGCTGTATTGCTCCGCGAGGTCACCGCGATGTTCCCGCAGCCGGTTCCCTCGTGATCTGCAGCTTGCCTCAGTGGCGTCCGTCATTGGCTAGGCGAGCGAAATCTCCCCCTCCCCCAGCGCCTAGGATTCTGTGCCACTACATCCAACGTGCCATTACATCCAACGTGCCGTTACATCCAAAAACGACCCGTTACGTCCAACATGCTGTTACATCCATTGTGCCGTTACATCCAACGAGACGTTACATCCATTTTTGGCCACTACATCCACGGGTCATTACATCCAACGAGCCAGTACATCCAACGAGTCATCACATCCATCGGGCCAGTACGTCCAACGATCCATTACATCCACTGACACAGAACACTCAGTCAATGTTCTCGCAGCTCCTTCCATCCACCATCTCAAACTCGGCTCATTCCAACATCGCTGTTCTGTACATTTTTGTCGCACCTACGTCAGTGGCCAGCAAGTGTTGAGATCGTTAATTCCTTAGTTGTTTTCAGACTTATGAGGAGAGCCTATAGGTGAGCGGTCCCCATCCGAATGTTGCTGTTCCGCGCTTTATTGCCAATGATCTCCTTCACCTATGAGATAGCGGCCTGTGTGTGAATCACGTAGTGTGAATACCAGATAGGGTTGTGAAGGTGCACACACCTGGTCACCTGAATCCGGAAAAATCCACGGGTTGACCCAGAAACGGATTATTGTTGCTGCCTGGACGATTCGACGGAGAAGAATTCCTCCGATTCAGAGACTCCACCCTGGCCAGCGAAATGATTGTCTTGTGCGGAGATAGCGACTTGGAAGCGTCGGCCGAGTAAGTGCTTTGGGAACTCACAGGAACTCACGAATCCCGTTGTACACCCTTCATGTGTCGATACGAGGAGAGTGTCACCCTGTAGTGTTTGCGCTCAGCAGGCGACATGACACAGCCGCCCATGAATAAACCCTTGGTGTAATTCGTGACACATTACTCCTACACCGTTTCGGCCACTTGGGAACACTACAAAGCTCAGGTCACTGGATGTTTCACTTCGGAGTTGCAGCTATGAATGCAGCAGTGACACTGTTCGGCTCGGTACGTGTGAGTCAGCCGATAAAAATAAATGGCTGCGCCTTTCATTGTGCGAAGGCGATAAATGAAAAGCGGGACGAGTTTTGCTTGAGAACCGTCTGCAAGACAATGAAGAAGTACGAGAGTGGTTCAGGGTGATAAGGCACCTGCCCTCCCTCCCCGAACATTTCCGTCTCCCGTTCAGCAAGAATTTCATTTCCAATCCACCCTTGCAAGTATCACCTCTTCTGAGCGCTCTGCTGCAGCGCTTCATATCCTACTTCCGCAATTTTGGCTGACATACGTTCCCGTCCGTGACGTATAGGACCACTTTTGCAACTCCGGAGCACGCACCACGAATGTGGTTGAGGGTTGGAACAATGTACTCCATGACCAACTCCCGAACCAGCACCCGGGTCTCGCGAAACTGCTTGCATTTTTCCAGAAGGTGCAGTACGCCGCAAAGTACCAGCTGCGGGTTCTGCTGTGCGACCCTGCAGCTGTGCCCAAGCCACAAACGCCACGAATCCGCGAGAGGAGCGCCCGACATGCCGAAGAGATGGAACTATTTCGCCCCTATTTTTTGTGTGCCCCCGTTCAATATGAAGACGTCGCAACGTACCTGAAACGCGTGATAGACGTTGGGATTTTGCCATGTACATAATGGTATAGTCTGCGAATGAAGCACTGTTTGTAACTGATGTACCTACTAAAATATAGTATGCACTTTGCTATTATCAATTATGGCCGCGCTGCTCAAGGAACTGTGATACCTTTGGTAATGGTACCGTTGCGCAACTATATAGCGAGAGCAGCACACCGATAAGATCATTAAAGACACGTTCATGCTTAATTCAGCTGGTTATGTATTTTATTTTCAATGTCTGCCACATGTTGCAGCCACACGTTGTGGACGTGAGGCTGGCAGGTCAAGTTAACGCTTGAGCAGAGCTCCCGTCGTGACGGGCCATCTTATGCTTGTAAAAGCTTTATTGTGTCTGTATGTTTCTTTTCTTTTTCTTTTTTGGGACTGTCTGCGGTTAGTTTGTACTGGTTCATGTTTCAAGTTCGTTCGGGAAAGAATGAGGTGGAAATGAACGCCACAATTTGATAAAGTTTTCGCATCGCGTGTCCGCGCGTCCCATATGCCAGCGAGACCGGGAGAAAAGAAAGGATTGGCGGAACTAATACTATTGGCCAGGTACCGAAACGCATTATTGATGGATATTCATGCACTGTGCATTGTGGATGCATGTACATCGCCACTGACCAGTAACCGCCTGCGGGTTGTAGTCGTATTGAACACAGGCAGGTCACCGGTTCACTCCTGCTATTCCTAATCCGGGCTTCTCCTCCCGTCGACCTTCTTACCTCCCATCGCCCTATGGCGACCCAGATTTTGTGGCCGTTACGTCCATTGTGTCGTTACATCCATCGTGGCATTACATCCATCATGCTGTTACGTCCAACGCGTCGTTACGTCCATACCGTGCTATCACATCCAATGAGCTGTTACATCCATCGTGCCATTACGTCCATCGATGGATGTAACGACACGATGGATGCAACAGCTCGTTGGATGTAATGGCCCCGTACCATTTCCGTGCCACTACATCCAACGTGCCATTACATCCAACGCGCCGTTACATCCAAAAACGAGCCGTTACGTCCAACATGCTGTTATATCCATTGTGCCGTTACATCCAACGACACGTTACATAAATTTTTGGCCACTACATCCACGGGTCATTACATCCAACGAGCCAGTACATCCAACGAGTCATCACATCCATCGGGCCAGTACGTCCAACGAGCCGTTACGTCCACGGACACCGAACACCCGGTCAATGTTCTCGTCGGTGTTCTGTGTTTGTTACGCAGCGCCTTCCACCGACCATCTCAAACGCAGTTCATTCCAACATCGCTGTTCTGTGCTTTTTTGTCGCACCTACGTCAGTGGACAGCAAGTGTAGCTCAATTGGTAGAGCCCTGGACCGGAAATCCAGAAGATGTGGGCTCGATCCCTACAGCCTGGCGGACATCTTTCCTAGCTGGTCGCATCAGTGTTTGATGACTAATTAACTAAAATCCGATAATTAACTTATTAATTAACGAGTTTTAGGAAAAAAACTGAGATTGCAGGATTAAAGACCTTCGTAGTCGAAAGCTATTCCAGCTGTCGGTGATTTCGAAATGTTTCTGTGCTTCAAGGTACGAGCAGTTTTTGTTTGCTATGCATATGAGCCACAACCAAATATGTGCGCTCAAGTTGTGCAGGAAGGGACGTTCCCTTTTTTTTTACTGATAGGGGACCACAACACGGATCGTATCTACAACGCCGACCTGTTTATCTCTTCAGTGCTGTTAAACCCTGATCCAAGGCCTCGATTTCATGTGCGTCAGAGTTGTTACAGTCTTTGGCTCCCTGAGGAAATATGGGAACGTATTTTCACGTCCCCATTGTCACGCATTCTATGTGGTGTGACGCGCGCATGCGCTCCAAAGGATCCTTGTCTCTACATCAATATCTGGGCCTTGCGTCCTTCGTGTCCATTTCTAAAATCGGGGTTAAGACAAGGAGAATAACCGAGGAATTATTCGCAACAAAGTTCTCTCTCAACAAAGAGCTCGTCCGCTGCAATTTCTAGGAAGCTCTTAGGTAGTACCGGGCTTACCCCTCCCGCAACTGTTTTCGGCGACACTCGTGAAATAGCTGCAGCGGACGGTTATATGCGGCTTTCGGTAAATACCGGAAGCAAAAAAATTCTACAAATATCCTATTGATGTCCGATATGTGAGTGCCTGTTTTCCTCCGTCTTATCGTCAGCATCTATTGGCTGATTGGTTGGTGGTTGGTAAAATAACAAGGGTAGGTAATCACTGTAATCATCCGGAGACTATCGCACATATCCTGACAGAATGCCGTGCATACCATACTATGCGGGAAACGCATCTTCCCCACGCCAGGCGTGGCATACTGACGGACGTCCTCTTCCCCGAAGGTTCTTGTGCGGAACGACTTTCAAAAACTCGCGGCCTCGTGCGCTTTCTTCAAGAAACGGGCCTAGCGGAAAGACCACTCTAGTGCACCTCTCTCCTACAGTGTGCCTCCGTCCCCTCAGTGTCGGTCATCCTGCCTATGCATCACTTTGAAGTCTTCAACTCCCCTATCCCACTTTCCTTTTTTTTTTTTTTGGCTATAGTCGTGACGATGCCCACTTGAGTGCGGCCAACAACGGCAAGCTACCTCGACACCCCCCACCCTCCCAACAAGAGGAGGTGCACCTCACCGCATCCTCATCCATCAACCTCCTCTATCCTCCATCCGTCCATCCTTCTTTTGTGTTTTGTTTTGCTTTGCGTTCTTTTTCTTTTTTTTGCTATAGTCGTGACGACGCCCACTTCTGTGTGGCCAACAACGGCGAGCCTATCCTGCCATCACCCTCCACACACACACACACACACACACACAAGGGGAGGTTGAATTCGCGCAAGCGAATTCTGCTAACCCCCCAAAAAAAGAATGGTGCGATCGCACCACAGAAGGTGCGAGCACACCGCAAAAGTTCACCGGGGCGAGCGTCTCGACCGCGACCAGCATCTATTGTTGTTGTTGTCCTCTTTAGTTTCCTAAATCGTCATGAGGTGCGGCAACAATTAGGGAATTTCGGGCAAAAGCGAGATGAGAGAACGGGAGACAATCCTCGCTGAAATCCACTCAATCTTTTAAAAATCAAGAACAGAGCGCGTGCCGCGAAATATCCATAGCTGAATTTCGGTATGCAAATAAGCCGAAACCGAAAAAACGTGCATGAGGAGCGCATAACCCTCGCCGGCTGAGGCTTCTTTCGGCCAGAAAGCGGTTTAGGCCAGCTGAGCGGCACCTACTCCAATCATCTCCATCGCTCCAAATCACGTGGCCCTCTCACGTGAAATGAGCGCCGTACTCCCTGCGTTCCCGGTCGCCTCGGTGTCGGTTTCGGCTCATTTGCATATCGAAGTGTGTTAATGGATATTTTAATGGATGTGCGTGTTTCAGGATTTGTTAAACGTGAAATGTCTTGCAACTAGGATAGTCTCTCAATCTCACTTTTGCCCGAAATCCCCTAATTAAAAAAGTTAATGAACGAATTTTAGGCAATTAGCCACCTTGTAGTTGCATGCTTTCTTCGAGAGGATGTCCGCCTGGCCGTAGAACGCAACTGCAAAAGCGACATCTCTACTGCTCTCATAGCTTTTTATTAAAAATTATGTAAAGGCTAAAAAAAACACCTTGTCTAAAAAACATGTTGTATTGTATTGGAAACAAGAAAAACATGAAGACTCCAGCAAGATGCATACCAGCTAAACAGCGTAATTTCCTGACTATGCATTGTCGGTGTTGAATCAGTCATTCTAGCCGCGCAATTTACATCGTTTTAACGTGGCAACGAAGCAAAAACGTCAAAGAGCACCGTGACAACATCTGTGGATTCGTTTGGATGCAATTGCCGAGGAAGTACTTGGAGCAATAATTAGCGCTGTTTTTCAAGCCGTTATCCTCAGTTAACGAGGTGCTTTTTTTGCCGACAATCTGCTTTGATCCCAGCTGTACTGGCGTCAATTTGCTGGTTCATCTGTTGCCAGTTGACCCGCTCGCAATTGCTCTTACGTGATGTAAGGGCTTTCGACATTGAGCACATTTGTTTTGCGAGGAAAATATATTGATTTGGTGGCGGTTGTTGAGCGAGACAGAGAAATGTTGTCACGGTGTTGATTTATGGCGGGCTAGGCGAGATTACCATAGTTGATTTGAACTTGTGGTCATGTTAGAGTAATGTTACACGCCAGCGAACTCAGCATCAGGGTTGCCACATGTGGCTACTCTGCGCCCAAATCGGCCACATTTTGAGTGTCGTGGCGCCGGAATATGGGGCAATGGCGACTTGGCTATTTTCTGGCTACTTTTGTGGATACTTCTTCGTACTACATTGCAGACTCCTGTGCACCTAAATCCAGGATAGTTTTCATCATGCTCCACATAATGCCGAAGTACACATAGTGCGTTCATTCCTGTTTCCGTCTCCGAGTCGGTACGATGTCTTTCAGACTGTTTTGTTTGTGTGCTGGAGTTTTAGCACTCGTTAAAGAGTCATCCATCCATTCAATATATGATGCGTGTGCACCACTGGCTACGGAATTGGCTACATACAAGAAAAATTGGCTACTTTTGGCTACTTTCTCATGGGCATTTGGTGACTTTTCAAGATTTTGACCTAGCAACCCTGCTCCGAGTAGTAATATTATGGTTAGCTAGAAATACGGGTGTGCCAATCGACCTATCCAATGCATGGGGAAGGGGGGGGGGGGGGTCCCTCAAATGAAGGATAGATCGAGTCGTCGCTCGCAGCGAACATGCGGATTCGCCACGAACTACAAAGGAAAACTAAGTCTCCGCCTGTGTCTCCGTGTAAGCAATAAAACATTTTTGATGTCGAAGCTTTCTTCAGCGGCAACTGTTCCTTCTGCTTGCATTTATGGTTGTCAATTAGGGGACAGTACGTCGAAGTCGTCATGTGACAACGGCAGACGAGTGTGCCTAATGGCACACACCTGAACGTCTCGATGTGATGACACATGCCATGCTGTGGATGTTCGTTCGTCACCTTATCAGTAAAGCGCGTTGGCGTGTACATGCTTTGATTCCCAAGTTCGGTGAACAAGAAAATAAATAAGGAAAACAAAAACGCTATCTCGTCAACTTCTTGCTTCGACAGACGTAAAATGAAGGGGTTCTCGTGGAATAATATTCCACTGGTGAAAATATTTCTAACATTGCTCCTTCTGCTTCCTTTATCCACGTCTAGATTGTTGATTGAGCAATGGAAAAAAAAGCATACAAGAGGACATTACGTAAACGTTTCTTATCAAAGTGCAATACTGCTCGTAAAGACAGTAACCAGCTTTCGTTATTTCGTGTCCCCCGGGGCACACAGTTATTTGCAGCATGGTTTTTCGAATGGTTTCCTATTTCAAATTTCTATAGTTCCCTGCTCCCTGTGCTCGAAAATAAGTATGCTCAGCACTTGGCTGGTTCATGCTGCTGAAGCTTTCTCGTCGCAGGAATAACAAGTGGAGGTCCTGCATTCAACAGCTAAAGCCTCACCTGCCACGTTTTCAAGTTGAACCCCAGGCGCGTTCAACTCCACCTTGAACCCTCCCTCTGCCATCTGCTTCACTATCCGTTCCCGGGCTGCAGAGAAAGGATGATGTCGCTGCAGGTGTGTCCAAGGCGGTCACACTGGATATGATGAGCGAGCTGTATGCAGGCTTTACTCCTGTTTTTACGGATGGGGGGGGGGATATATTTATTAGACGAAAAAAAAAAAAAAAAACGGATGGCTCGTCCACAAAATTCAGCTTTGCATGCGCCTATATTATTCGGTCCGAAGACATAACTGGTATCTTCCGTCTCTCGCATCTGACGTCGTCAATATGTGCTGAGCTACATGCTTTGCTCTTTGCCATGCGCAAGATCCTGCAGTGTTCAGCTCGGCCATGGGTCTTCTACACAGACTCGAAAGCTGCTATCCAATGTCTCGCAACAATGGGCATTCGAGGTCCTCTCATGTCCATTGTTGCTGACGTGCTTGAAACTTACAAGGAGCTGCTGGACCTGGGCCACTGCATAGTATTACAGTGGGTACCTGGTCATGTCGGCGTACCCAGCAATGAAGAGGCCGACCGGGCGGCCTGCGGGGTCATCATATAGCTTCAGACCACTCTATTATCTTGCCCAAAGGTGATCGTCAGGCCCTCGTCAGGCCTGTCTCTCTGCAGACAAGACAAGATCACAGTGGCTGTATGACATTACACCCTACTCTCTGCTCCACGCAGTGGATCCTTCTCTTTCACTGTCGCTTCCTCATCGCCTTCCGCGACACTACGCATCCCTGCTTCACCGCATGCATTTACACCAGTTATGAGGCAGCGTCTTGGCCGTGCGCCCTCGGACCTTTGTGCAGCATGCAGTGTGCGTGCAGACCTGCACCACCTACTTATGGCCTGCCCGGACTACCAGCGGGAGCGTGCGATCTTGCAGCACGAACTGCATGCGATCGATCATCGCCCATTTACCATGGGCAAGGTGCTGGGCACATGGTCCAGTCCAGCTCATACACGCCAAGGTCTGCGTCACCTTTGGGACTTCTTGTCATCAACAGGCCTCTCCACCCTGCTTTGATTACCGGACCCCTTATCATATCCATCATCATCTCTCATCACGTACAAGTGGCACTGGGGCAGCGCCCAGCCTGCTGGCCGGCATCAGTCCCATCTCATCATCGTACCTCTATTTGTGTGTGTGTGTGTGTGTGGTTCATGGGGGAATCTCATTATTGTGAAGAACGACGACATAGTTTCATGTTTCTGTCGCACGACAGATGTGTGGACAGTTTGTCGGAAATTTATTGTCACTAGAGTGAGATCAGTAGACAGCAGAATTGTTCCTGTTGTGGTTTCGCCGTGTACTAAGGGCCACAACAGATTTTGTTCGTCAGTTTGTGATACTATACGAGCGACCCGAAAGTATCGCCTATGTTTACCTGCTGAGAATCTTTGTCACAGTTTTGCGGCGTTTCGTATGAAACCTGTCCGTCGTGCCGTAAATCATAAGTCGCAAGACATGCCACTGTCGTCATATGGTACTGTGTTAATGCTTGATAGAATAGATTGCTGTATAGAGTTTCTCGTTTCGTCGGGCTGCCTCAGTTCAAAAGCAAACAAATAAAAAAGCAGTGAAGGCCAGCCGCAGTGATACCTGCAACAAAAGAACTGATAACGAGTGACTCGTGTCCTTGTTTGTCCGTACCGCATCTCAAGCACTGACATTCGCACACCAGCGCTCTTGGGCAAAGTGTAGTGGAACCATCACGTGACTTAGGAAAATCCGCCAGAGCGCGGCCCTATCGCGGACTTCAGCGTCCCTGGAGCATCCTTCATTTTTGTGTACCTCAAAAACTTGTCGATTGGCACACCCGTATTTCTAGCTCACCATAGTAAAATGATGCGAGGGATCCGATTTGCGTGCGAAATCACTTGTACATATCGTGCGGCGTAAACATGACGAAGACCGATGTACACTATTCCCCATCGTTTAACCTGTCTTTGCGGAACCGGGTATATGGTGCACTGTGCACGCAGTATATCTTCACTCCCGTAATGGCAGGCGCCTACAAGCAGTAGACAATAATAGCATACTGAGCACGACCTCCGCCACTGGTGGGCGCTGCAGTCGTTTTTGCGGAGAAAGTAGGATCACGTAACCACCGCTTTATTTCGGCGCCTGCAGAGTACGCGCGCCTAACCTCGCTACATCTTATATGCGTAATATAACCCCACTACGGAATGTTGTATGCATATTGTAATCTGTACGTTATCCCACATCCCAAAGAAGAAAAGGAAAATAAATTCACACAGTACTACGGACGAGGCGTAGGCCAGCAACGCATCTCGTGCTGTCCGACGGATGTGGGTAGGACTGTGCGGGTACAACATATCTTCCAATGTGACACAGAGGATTGGAAGAGTTTCCGGTGGTGGTGGTGGTGGTGGAGCTCTTTCATTAGCACCACCACCACCACTACCACTGAAAAAGCTTCCAACTGCGCCATCATTACTTCTCGCGTGACCTGGTGAGACAAGGCGTGGGTGAAACAAGGCTCGCAGCGGGGGGATGGAGCGAGGCCAATCTTGTAACCAAAGGCGGGTGTCAGCACAGCCTTGCATCTCAGTCTGTGACGTGGGGTAGCATGGTTGCGGCTGAGGTCTTTGACGGGGCAGGGTAGTTCGAAATGACGCAATTCTGGAAATTCGGCGAAGCGGATTTCGCGAACGAACTCTGAAAACTGTTTCCTGTTGTGTTCCGGATCGTGGGTTGAAGGGATCTTCGGGGGAAGATTATGGCAGCTGTTGGCGATGCGGTCCACTTCCTCGTTGCCCGAGATTCCCACGTGTGCAGGAATCCACTGGAAGCTCACAGCCAAACCGTCGCACCCGCAGCCGTCGCAAACGGGAACCGGTCCACTCGTCACTGGAAGACTCGTCACAGGATAATTGGTCACACCGGCCCTCTGGTACGAGGTCCTTTTGTCACCGGAACACTGGTTGCAAGGTTGACCCCGTTCCAAAGGGAATGCGCTTCACTGTGTTTTACCAAAGGGATTAGTCCAGTGCCCGACCCGCACTTCCGTGAACCCGGATTCCGAAGACCGCTGACCGTACAAATTTCACGTCTTTGCAAAGGGCACGGAGAGCATGGAAGTGACAAAAACTCAGCACGGGGCTCCGTTGCTGGGGCGCGGACAAAAATTGAGAGACTGACCAAGGTTAGGTCAGGAGAGCCTTTTACGTATTTCACACGTTGGGGACTGGGTCAGTTCATGTAGAATATGCACCCGTCGAAACTGATCAAGGTTAGGTCAAAAGAGACTTTTACTGTTTCACACATTGGAGAGTGGGTCAGTTCATGTAGAATATGCACCCGTCGAGACTGACCAAGGTTAGGTCAGGAGAGCCTTTTACGTATTTCACACGTTGGGGACTGGGTCAGTTCATGTAGAATATGCACCCGTCGAAACTGATCAAGGTTAGGTCAAAAGAGACTTTTACTGTTTCACACATTGGAGAGTGGGTCAGTTCATGTAGAATATGCACCCGTCGAGACTGACCAAGGTTAGGTCAGGAGAGCCTTTTACGTATTTCACACGTTGGGGAGTACGGTGCGGTGAGCAGGTGGCAGGTTCACTGTGACGATTATTCCGGCGTGACAGCAGTTCCTCGTACGAGATGCCCTGTGACGAGTTGGCCTCCTTGACGAGTTCACCTATGATCAGTTGGCCTGTGACGACCGGGCTTGTGACGAGTTCTCCTAAACCCGAGTTCAGCCAGTGTTGAGGAAAGTTGATTGACCATGCGGCCACCCCAGGAGAGCCCTATTGCAGGGAATGCTGCAGTGCTTCCGGACACAGGTCTGGTGGACCCGTCGGTGTATATCTGCAATGCGTCTCCATGCTTCTCGACGACGGCTTCTTCGGCGAGTGCCTTGGCCACTATGAGATTTCTGTCGTAGTCCGCGTATATCGCAGGCGCAGTCAGGACTCTGAAGCAGAAAGGGAGGGTCTTCCGGGCGGATGATTGGCCTTTGGCAGACTAGCATCCTGTAGGGTTCTTTTCCCAGTTCTCTGAACCGTGATCCACGGTGGCCCCGGATTTGGCGGATGATTTGCTGTCCGGTAGGGGATCTGTGTAGCCTATCGTATTGCCCTAGAAAGTGTTCGGTAGCGAGAAGGCGAAGGGGCATTGATCCCGCTTCTCCATAGACCAGCAAACTCGTTGACTGTTAAGGGAGACCCAGTGAGTTCCTGAAACCCATTCGATGGGCTGCTTCCAAATGTGTTCGTTTTGTTGGTGGTGGCAGCGCACGGAGGTGGATAGATCCGCGAGACGGCAAGGACACTGAATGGTGAAATGAATGAAGAATTACCAGACAGAAAGAAAATGAAGAAATTAAAAAATGGCTGCGCCTTTGGCCATTCGGCGATACACGTGTAAATACGGTAGCTTCATATGGGGTCATCTTCTAATCCTGATCTTGGGGCCCCCGCGCTTGTTTCGGAGCCCTCATTCAAAGTTCCTTCTTCTCTTCTCTCTCCCCGGCCGTAACGGACGGACCTACACGGGTTGGTGGACCAATAAAAGCTATTGCTTTAATACCTGTTAAAAATAGGCATGCCCACGAGACATTTAGTAACGACTGCGGTGAAACGCCTCATCACGTCGCCATACATGTAGTTGTTAGTAATGACTAGGTCACACTGCTACTTTGCTACATGCTTTCTGCTACTGTATGTCCGTTTCTGTACTCTCCTTGAGCTATTCAAGGACTGCTTCGTGTTTTAATTTTTTTTTTAGTTCTAGCAGTATTTGCACGTTGCTTAATTTAAACGGCTGCATAACGTGTGGGCTGGTGCTCACTGTTGTACTGCTTTTGAAGGGCAAGTATTCTGCGACACGCACGCAATGAGGTTACTCTAATGTTCCACAAATTTATCAATAGGTTATACCTACATCCAGAAAAGGACACCCACACACACACACACACAAATAGAGATACGATGATGAGATGGGGCTGATGCCGGCCAGCCACACCCACACCCAGGACACCCACATGTTCAGCCATCGGTCCTGAAATTTGATATTGTACTTTGTTTAATGTTGTAAAAACGTATTAATGCAAAACAAAACAGTGTGCAGAAGCTGAACGTGAAGTAGGCGACTCCTAATTAACCGTAAATGGGAAGTGCTAAGGTTTTGTGACGATGCAAATTGTCACAATCCAGACGATAAATATCAACAACACACAACACTCTGAGTTGAATAGTTTATTTACACTTTCATTTTTTTTATTTCTTGATGTGTAAAGGGGTATCAACATGCTCTGTGATTTTTAGGAAGGGGCACCACAAAGCGTACAGTAAATCGTGATCACTAGAACTGTAACACATGTAACTAGTTTGTGTGCATTATCAGAAAATTCAATTCTACATGGAACGATCTGTTTTACTGCATGATAAGTCGCACCAATCAAATCGACAGCTTGCACACGGGGTTAGAAGAGCAGATCAGCGAAGGAAAACCGGGGACATGCGGCTGCGAAAGCGTCGATCGGACACGTGATCCTGGTTTCCACGTTCAGGGGTACTAGAGCACTGCACGGGCCGCATTCTTAGGCCTGTTTCACAGGAGGGTTTTTCTCGTCCGTGGTTTTAACGGAGGCAAAACGGACCCATTGGAACATACGGGGCTCCCTTAGCTTCTATTTTTGTAGCAAACGGTCGACAACAACGGACGTGTGAAAGAGCCCTTAGGCAGGCCCGTCCCGAGCAGGCGGTCCTTTGATTTACCCGCCTGGGCCCGTCCCGACGGCTCCATGCCTGGTCCGGGCCCGAAGAATTTCTAGGTTTCCCTGTCCAGGCTCGGCCAGGCCACGCAAGGGCCCATAATGGTCAAGCCCGGGGCCAACCCAGGCCCGCAAAAATAAGGCCTTACCCGATACATGTTCGTTATACGAAGGGTTATCTTATCACCTTTGGCCATGAAAAGTACCGGCCGAGTGAGTGAGACCAAGAGGGAGAGGACGAAAAGTAAAGGAATGATATGGAAATAGAGTGATTCATAGGAAATAGAAAGAATAGAGAAGGTGAAAGAGAAGCCCATCAGGAGAGGAAGCATTCATTGAACAGCGTGGACAAATAATATAACTATCTGTTCCGTTTATGCTGTTGGTGTTACAATATAGATCGAAAACACGACTTGGAAACAAGGAGTAGTACCACCACTACTACAGCGGAGTTGTGGCTTCAATGGGCTCACGGAATTTTCCGAAACATCTCCGTAAAAACGCTTTCTATGGTAAAATACCGGCAAAACGTTGCCGGTATTACCTTTCAACCGTCGGCCGCCACGAGAAAAAAATAAATCCCGGCCGGATGGCAACCCACTAGCTTCCTTGCCTCCTACCCCTGTGTTCAACACTACATCTTTATTTTTCCGATTCGAGAATACGTTGTGGGGTGCGACAGCAGTATTGCAGAACTTTGTTGAATTTATGATATTGGCTTAGTGGATTCCAGCAGTAAAGTGGATATGGCTGAAATTTCGCAGGGAACAGTGTCTTATTGCTTTCCTCTGCCTTTGATTATGTCCTACGCATGCTCTTGCTAGTAAGCAACAACAGCAAATATACGATGACTGCAGTTTTATGAACAAGTCATGGCTATAGAGGTCGACACTTGCGACCCCTGCTCACCCATCTCAAGCTCAGCTCCTTGTTTTCTGACTCATGATCACTCACTTCCAGCTCAGCTCTCCGTTTTCTCACTCATGCTCACTCACTTCCCGCTCAGCTCTCCGTTTTCTCACACATGCTCACTCACTTCCCGCTCAGCTCTCCGTTTTCTCACTCATGCTCACTCACTTCCAGCTCAGCTCTCCGTTTTCTCACACATGCTCACTCACTTCCCGCTCAGCTCTCCGTTTTCTCACTCATGCTCACTCACTTCCCGCTCAGCTCTCCGTGTGCTCACTCATGCTCAACTCGTTCGTCACATGGAGGATGTGTCAGGAAGTGTCAGTTTTGTCTAGGTATATCACGTTCCTCCAAGTAGCAGCTGCAGGCGGGTTAATTCCTCATTTTTGTTGAGCCAAGTGAATATTCGTCTATCTAGTGATGCATAGCGCAATCTCCCATCGTTTTATGTACGTATATTCTGCCGAAATGACACGTTATACGTTGTCAAATGTTGCTAAACTAGATTTCTTCGCTTTGTTGCCTTTCCGTCTTCTCTATCCCCTTCCTTTGTATCCTTGAAGCGCGAGATTAGGTATTTCATGTCCGGCATAGCCTCAACTGTCTGTCCTTATATTCGCCTGATCTATATTTTCTAGTTCGGTCAGTTAAGTTAAGTATCTGTGTACCGCTGTGTTGTATAACATGAGTTTTGCTTTAATGCATAATTTACTGTAGTGTGCGCCGATACCATGACCCTGCTGGCTGTTCGTGGGCACGAATAAAACATAAATACAGCATAAATAACATATCGTGGGATGTCTCTTCCTAGGAAGCCATTACATATTAACAGGTCAGATACATTGAAAAAATAATCAACATACACAGACGCGGCGAAATCATATTTTACATGCCGATTTTATCTACGCGCCATGCACAGTTTTGTTGAGAAATACCTCAACCCGTCGTCTAGCTGTTCTTTGTTGTGAACATCTCGCATGGCAATCAACGACTAACAACTCCGTATTTTTCTCTTTATCTGAACTAAACAAATATTTAGCGAAGTGCTCTTACCGTGCATAGCAAGCAGGGTTGGGAAATAATACTCGTATTTGGTATTACAATGGAAATACCGAATACTTGCCGGAAATCAGTATTTCAATACTAATAAGTTGTTGTTTTTTTCATTCTGAGGTATTATAATATATAAATGAAATCAAACAATTCGGGAAGCTGGTTTCATTGATTCTTGGGCGTTGAAGGCTTACGTGTTTGTGTCATCCATGTTTGTGGCCTGCCTCGGCTAATTCTGGTTGTTTACGAGTACGTCTGTGTCTTACGCGGGTAATACTAGGAATACATTGATACTCAACCCACGGGTTATCAAGAAAGCGAAAGCGGAAATGTACACATTCTCCAGTCACGTTTTATTCTTGGCAAATCGTAGATGTTTGTGGGACACGGTCTCGGGAAAATTAGCGATAAAGTGCACCGATGACACTCGATCGACAGAACACAGGACCTTTCTCTAAGTATTACACTTCTAGAGTACTGTAACAGATGTAACACTCCACTTTTGTGTATTATGGTACACATGCATATACATATATTCGGAGAATGAGTATCGTAATACATAATACACAATACAAGTATTAGAGAAGTAGTATTGGAATGATTGATAAGACGGCATATATGCAGGCAAGTATAGAGTCAAATACGCGAGAGGCAAGTATGCAGGCTAGTATTACAGTACAGCTTGGGACAAAAGTTTACGGAACACGGCACTGGTATATTTCTTCATCGGAGCGGTCCCCTACTAGCTGTCAGGAAGAGATCGAATAAGAAACGGGTGACCGTATATTCTATCCATCTCTCAGTATGTGTGTCCGCGGCTGTTTGCTGCCAGGATGTCGCTCCGATGGAGAAGTGTGACACCCCGGTGTTCCGTAAACTTTTGTCCCAAGCTGTACAAGGTATACTATTACTGTCCACCCCCAGGTAGCCGCAAAATTTAACGCAATTCAACTCGAAGAGTTTGTGACGACATTCTTTCTACTATCATCATCCTCACTCATCGTGATCGGGTCCAAAAACTCCAAGGCCCCATACAGGTTCGAAAGTACCAAGAGCTACCGCTGACTGAGATTCAGCCATTGCCGTTTCTCCCGTTATATACGAAACCCGTGTTCGCTTCACTGCAACGTTAACAAATTTTCTCCGTTTTCTTTCTCTCGCACTTTCCTTTACCAGTGAAACGCTTCTCTCCCCTGTTTGGGAGAGATTTCTAGAGGGCCTTGAACGATGGCGTGGCTATCGAGGTGACAATTTTCCCTAGGGTTCTCCCGTGATATTGGATCACGCGCCGGTTATTTGTCAGCGCTGTCTCTGCGGAATTCTGTCCCTTCGCAAGAGGTCCCCCTACGCACTGTTCTGTTTGCCTAGCACTGAGAGCTATCTTCGTCCGCGGAATGTAATCGCGCTGACGTGGAAACCTGCCATGTCCCGTCAGCTGATATTTATCTGTCGCGTGCATTAAACTTGCGTTCTGTAACTGCTAACATGATATATGGAGTTCGCGTTTTGAGCATTGCCGTTGTAATTGAAATTATTCTAGATAAATGTCACGGTTCCTTTAACTCTGCATTCAGTAACCTCCTCCTTGTATAGGTCACCCCATGGTGGCTTAGAGGTGTAGTTCGCCGAAGCCCTACCTTGTAGACCCTTTTTCTGCTTTCTTGCCTTTGATTTGGGCAATCAGGTGCAGGTGCTGTCTTGTAGGAAATGAAAACCGCAGCTGAGGGACTGCCCCCTGGAGACGCTGTTTCACCCTGGAAAAGAAAAAGAAAAGAAATTAGCATAACTTGTGACATATTCACAAAGCTGAGCGTCCGTCGAAATGAGTAGTCACGAGCGTGTTGCCCTATGGATAGCTTGAAGCAGGGTTTGCTGGTCTCGTTGTAATATTTGCTATGGCTTGACGGTATAGATGCTAGTGTCGTGCCATCCTTTCTGCCGTTCTCTTGCCCAAGCTCAGGCTTTTTCTACAATAGATAGCTTGACATCTTCTTATGAGGTCATTCGACTATAGCTGGCTGTGTACTGCAGCACGGTTGTGCTAATTGGCTTATCCCGCCCGCGAGCTGCCGTCTATAATAATAATTAAAGCCCGGGACTTTATGCACAAAAATCTTCCAAAATATGCATGCAAATATGCTCAAAATAGGCGCAGCAAAATTCTCACTTCATGAAACGTGCCAAGAGTATGGCACAAAAGCCTATTCTATACCATGAACCTCTTTGTGCAGCAAAATAATGAGCAGAAACGGATCGTAGAATGTCAAACGTACATTTTGTATTGGAGCCAGCTCTGAACTATACAACATTACAGGACGTAACCAAAGCCATTTTTAAGTTTTCAAATTTGAAAGACATCCTGTTGTCGGAAAATACAGCCTTCTATCGAGAAAATGTGCGTTCTACATAGCAAGACGTTATCCTTGCGAACTTGAAATGAGCTAGTTCATCTGAGCTATATGCAGACAGTGCTCGCAGACTGTTCAAAACCAAAGGTGCTCCAGGTGACTCGTGCAGCTGCGACACAGCATGTGTGTCCATTAGCTGTCCTAGAAAAGTGAGTGTGTCAGAGCTGAACCTGGCAGGAAACCTGGGAAGGGGCACCAGAGCAAAAAAATATGTAGTAGAAACATGTGAATATGAAGACATGCAGATATATGCTGGCATATGTACTTTTACGAATTCGGCAAAAAATATACAAATATATGCGTAACGAAACATATTTTTTCGTGCTCTCCGTGCTTGAAAACGCATGGGGAAACATCACGGTACTCGCAGAGACGCCTACAAAAAAATATGCATTTGCATAAAGTTCCGGGCCCTAATAATAATAATAATTGGGAGTAGATTTACATGTAAGGTGAGTCCACCTATATATTTGTGTTGCGACATGCTGCACATGTCACAGGGAAGGACTGCGGATAATATCGACCCCCCCTGGGATTCTTTAACATGCGCTGGAAATCTCCGACGCACGGTGCTCGAAGCAAGGTTTATCTCCTCGCATTGCTGTACCTTTCTTGGCTGGGATAGAACCTGCGGCTGTCTGCTTTTTATGACATTCCTGCTGTAGCTTACGCTTCCAATGATGTGACATAGCCACATATTGACAGGCAGTTGTAGGTACGACACGGGTCACGATGAAATATTACCGTTCTCCGTGTGTACAGTCGAGTGTATAGTACAGTGTTTCATTTAGGGTTTTCGGTGTTTATATTTTCCGATGTATTACGAGAGAGGGCGAAGAAGACAAAGAAAAGTTATCCTGTTATTTCACATGTTATAAGCCAATACAATCTTGTGCTACTGTAAGTTAGTGTGGCGTTCATTTTTGCCGCATTTCGGGAGATCTCAAAAAGTTATAAAAACCGGAGACCTTAGTTTCATTATGTCCTTATCACATCGTATTCATGCATACAAACGATGAGTAGTGCACTACTTCATACATTTATTAACATGGTTTCCAAGAAAGTTGACCTCATACATCGCGTACTTATCCATATACCACGTTCGACCAGAAATAGTGCTTTCACTAGCGTACATGTACGGGTACGTACAGAGCTTCGTTAACACCACCATATACTAACACACACTGCTATTATTCTCACCGTGCTAATTTGCGTAACTTATAACTGGAATGGAACGGATATCCGAAGAAAAATATACGCCCTAAAAATAAAGTACATCAAATCACTAAGTTATCGGTGTAGCGCAACAACACTTTCAACTGCAACCTGAGAGAAACTCGATGAACAAGCAGCCTTGACAGCACTGTTATACAAGTTGTAATCGATACCGCCAGTGTTCTGGTCTCACGTGACACGCTTGCTGCCCGATCTCGTTGCCACAAAGAACTCATCGTTTCAAACGGAGATCGTACCACCATTCGGAGCTCCATGGAAACAACCAAAGCGCAACGCGGCGCAAAGGGGAAAAGGTTGAGAGCCTGTTCCCAGAAATCCCTCAGTCGAGTGGTGCGTTTCGTTTCACAGCATTGCTTGAGGTCTGGCAGGTACAAGTACGGCTCGTTAGCGTGTGTGATGGAAAGGCTGAAAGAGTTAGTTAAGGTATACGTGATGAAATTTGCTCTAGAGTGGTTCAAAAGGCGTTTTCGTCTCCCTTGGCAACACAGTATGCGGTCTCTTGTGCAGTAATTCGTTGACGGGTGACGGTAGAAGAAACATGCGACTGATGAAAGAGTCACATGCCGTGGTATGGTTTGAGTATACGATATTCGCGGAGAAAGAGCGTATTGATCGTACTGGCTGGAACGATTTGAGAAGATGATGTGAGAATGCAGAGTAATGCTCCGCGGTTTGGCAGGCACGCTTTTTAAGTAATTCTTTCCCTCGCAATGAATAGCTGCACCCGCTTCAGAAGTTCGGCAGTGAAGAGATGTATTCGGATGACTGCTGTTCTCAGGTATTATGGGCGGCAAGGACGTTGATTCAAGGACACGTGTTTGTACTGTGTGTAGAGCCTGCATGCGTAGCGGAAGAAAGCACAGCCTTAGTTATTTGGTTGAGGAATTCCTGTGCTTCATTAAGGATCGGACTTTTTCTTCCTAATGGCTCTTCCACACGTACAGAGTCTTGTGCTACACTTTTCGTTCGAAGGAAGACCGAAGTATGGAAGACACGTCTTCCAGTGGTAGAATGCACCAGCTGAGCATAAGAAAGGAAACACATCTTCTGGAAGAGTATATCATCGCGTGAACTCTCGGAGGACGTAGCCGTAGTTCATCGGACTTCTCTTCGTGCTTGGCATAGCCAAGCACAAAGGCCAACCGGCGGCCGACCAGCGGGGCCACGCCGTCATTCCATTTTGTGCATGACAAGACAAGGAGATAATACGGACAGTTGATCGCGCATTCATCATTGCACACTTAGTAAATGGGAGAAAGAGAAAAGAAGTGTCCACCAGCCTCGATGAAACATTCGGTAAGGTGTCCCTTTATTGCATGGGTTTCAAACACGCGGCCCGCAATGACCTATTCTGTGCTCCGAGGGCCCTTGCTCACCACAAAATTGAATGAAGTATTAGGAGTAAAACCAGATTTTCAGGCAATATTTTTACCCTTGCCCCGCGTAGTGCTGCCCCTCTCCATGTTAAGCAGAACATACACATGTGAGCACTTGTAGTGGTCAACCCTCCCCCCCCCCTCAAATCTGCGTCATCTAACCTGACCTGATCTAACTAAGGTACCCTCACCTAACCCAATGTATGTGATCCAACGCTCCTCTACTCTTCCCAAAATGGCAACCTCCAATTCCGTAAGGCTTATCAAGGCCGTGCTGTAGAAGTGCTTCAGATGGTGTTGTGCATAATGCATATAAAAAAAGTTCTAGAGCACACATGTTTATAATTGTTATATTTTTAGGTTCGGTGTATGGTCTTCTTACACTTCCACGCATTATTTCTCTTTTAGACACAATCACCAATTCTTAAAAGCCATATAAGTTTCATTGCTATAGTACAGCCGAAATTCCCCTTCTAGATTAGCAGTAACACAACAGGGAAGGAAAAAACAATCCCAAGCGTAGAACGCTATTCATGAATGTAGTGATGATAGGTAAACAAACAGCCATGTTACGGCTTGGAGTCACCTACAGGCAACATAATCTTGAAAGATGAAGTTCACTTTTATCAAGATACTTATGTGCTACTAAAAGTATTCCAACAACAACAACAATAAATGAATAAGTGATGATGACATGGGATGTTTCCCCGTGGTAGCCACAGGACACTACCCCATTTCACAGTGGTTAATATGAGAGGATGAATTATGGTGAGAATGAAGCAACGACAGGTCGGAGTTCTGTTTAGAGCTCTTCAAAGTATTCCAGAAGATGTAGACAACATCGAAAAACAGCAACTTCTGGTGCGGCTTCCGGGAAGTTAAATACCTACCAGGGGATATAAAACAGGGGGTAAAACAAGAACGGGTGGGTCGATTTTAACAAAAATTGCACGAAAAATAGAGGAACTATGAGCCTTCCATAATGGCAAAGAAAGTGAATTTCGATATTTATAAAAAAAATTTGATTTGATTTGATTTCATTTGTAAAAGAAAAAATGGAGATGTTAGTCTCGAGCCACTCGGGACTCGCTACTCCAGGACGCGTTATTCAGAAAAGAAAGGGAAACTACACAAATCTATAGACTTTGAAACGGAATGGATAAAAACATCACCACAAAACTTGGCACCAGAAGCAACAGTGTAGGAGAGTCCACGTGCGAAATCTCAATGCACAAAAAAACAAAGAGCGTCACAATCTGTCAGAGAGGTCCGTCGAGACGAGAAATTGCACAACGGCGCGCATGGCAGGTATGAGCTGATTTGCGGGCCAGCACCCAAGAACCTTTTCGGTGAAGTATGGCCGATTATCCAGGCGGGTCAGCGATGACACAAGGGTAGAACGGTGTGCACTGTACCTCGGGCAGTCTTGGAGTATATGATCCACGTCCTCAAGTACATCACACAGACCGTAGTTGGGGGACAGGACCATGCCAAGCTTATACAAAAGTCGTCCACCGTGGCACGTTGAGGCGATGCCTGTAGATGAGCGACGTGATGGGTCGAGGAAGCGCTGATGGTATATAAAAACGGAGATCTGTGTCTACCTTGCGCAGGAACGACGTAGAAGGGACAATTCTTCGCCAGTGTTCACTGCACAGACGTCTCATAAGGGTACCAATTGCTTGGTTCGCGTCCGCTTGGGTGAAATACGTAAGGTGCCACATGAGCCCGTCTCGCAAGTAGGTCGGCAGCCTCATTCCCAGGGACGCCACAATGACCTGGGATCCACTGCAAGGTGATGTTATGTGTCTGTGTGACAGCACACGAATACTCCTTGAGGACGTCACACACCAGTGGAGCGAGGGAGCTCGAGCCCATGGTGCTCTGCAGAGCTTGGAGGGCGGTTTTGGAGTCACTGTATATGGTCCAGTGCATCGGTGGTTGACGGGACACAATGAAGGAAAGCGCCATCAGAATGGAATGCAGCTCGGCCTCAGCAGCCGACGTCGGGTGCGACAGCCTTGCGCTTCTTTCAATCGACAGCTCAGGGATTACGAATGCACAGGTAGAGCCGGTCTGTGTCGATGAGCCATCAGTAAAGATTGTAATTCTGCCTTCATCGCGATGAAGCAGGCTCAGACTGAGTTAGCGATGAACAATTGTTGTAGCTGATTTTCTGGAAGCCAAGCAAGGGACATTGACATGCAGAGGTGATACCTGAAGGGCCCATGGTGGGACCGCGGGTAGAGTCAGTTTTTTATGCTTCGGAATGAGGCTGCGGTGAGCTAAAACAGCTTGGCAGTAGCCGGATGCTGGTCGCCCAAGAATGTCGCGCACTAACGTGTGACGGTAATGGCGAGTCGAGAGCATCATGTAGTGCCCAAGAGATTGTACCGTCCGCATGAAGACCAGCGAAGGCTCCTTGGCTTCAGCCATGACAGGGGCAGTTGGCGTTGATTTGTGGACACCAAGGTACTGTTTCATGCTCTTTGCAATGACGGTTTCCAACACTTGTTCGGACGAGGGACAAAGGTTATGCAACACTGGAAGATGGTACATCAACATCTGCCGTATGAGGGACCAGTGTAGACCAAGCAATGCCCTTGTAGAAATTCCACAGCGGGCACCACAGAGGTATCGCAGGAGAAAATATGACTTTTTCACCAGCTCGTAGTGTACATTAACCCGCATTGTCGGCCTTCTTTAGAAGGAGCGAAGACGGGAGGTGCAAACTGTCGGTGTCTTTCGCGCATCAATCGCGGACGACGCGACGGATGAATCCCGTTACTTTTGTATCGATGTCAAGGTAACGGTATCTTTCATCCCACGGGGAGAACGTTTCGCACTTTAGTGCTCCTTCAAGCACGAGGTGCTCTGTGTTGAGATTTAAGCGCACGTTAAACAACCTTGAGGTAACCAAAATTAATCGGCACTAGTACTAGCCACCAGTGATGGCCAGTAGTTAACTACATGTAGTTAAACTACTAGTTAAACTACCTGATTGTAGTTAAAAAGTAGTTATCAACTACTTGCAGAAATGTAGTGGCAACTACTAGTTAAACTACTATTTTAAGTAGTTAACTACGGTAGTTAGGTTACTGAAGGCGCCAACTACTTCCGATTTTGCCGCAACCTTTACGGCACGATTGTGCGTCCGACCTTTACCTTGAGCTACTTGTTTGATGAGAACGGAGGTGCAGAGCAACTGTGTCGTCCACGTGTACTAAATCTTCACTTTTAATGCACTAAAACAGGTTGCTTTAAAACAATGTTTAAAACAGGTTGTTGAACGTATACACCATAGCTGATATGTTCTGTTTCCCACCACTGTACTACCGCACATGCTTTATCTGTTGTTGTTGTTCTTTTTTTGGAACGTCCGCAGTTTGATTCCAAAGCGTAAGGATTTGTGTAGTTTGTTGCAATCCTGTGAATGTGACCCTGTTGCACTTACTGAAACTTGGTTATCGCCAGATACAAGAGACAGTGAGCTGTTACCAGAGTGTCCTGGCTTTACCTTCTATCGCTGTGATGCATTCATCCCAGAATTACACAAATCACTACATCATATATTTCACAAATTCCCAAATTCAAAGGTTATTCTTCTTGGTGATTTTAACTACCCCTCAATCAATTGGAGATCCACCTCAGCCTCTGGCAGTGAAGAACGTTCTTTCATTGATTTGTGTCATGTGTTTGACCTTCATCAGGTGGTTCATGAACCCACCCGTGTAACTCCCACCTCATCAAACATCATAGACCTAATCCTCACTAACGACCCAGATATAGTAGGTTCTGTATTTTCTCCATGCGCCTTGAGTGACGACAAAGTACTACACTTTACAATATCTGTACCCAGCGTGCCCCGTCGTTCCTCGTGCAAACGCATCAGATTATACGATAAGGGTAACTACGACCAAATAAATTCTGAATTATCCAATTACTTGGCTAACTTTCTCGCTAATTTTGAAGTACGAACAGTCGAGGAAAACTGGTATTTATACAACTTCAAGATTAATGCACTTATTGAAGCCTATATACCCTCCATTCTCATCAAGACACATTGTCATGCCCCATGGTACAATCATGAAATCAAACTGCTCGCCCACAAAAAGAAACGTCTGTACAGGCTTGCTAAGCGCTCTAAGTCTGCATCATCACTGCTAAAATATCAAGAGTGCGCCCGGAAATACAAATCATTGGTGACTTCTTCGAAACGCATGCTCTATAGCGAGGGCCTCGTTAACCTCTTGAAGTACAACCCCAAAGCATTCTACAAAGTTATAAACCCAAAATCTCCATCGGTAAACATCCAACTGAAAGACCGTGATGGTAATTTTCTTAGAGATAACCAGTGTTCTCTTATCTTCAATAACACATTTGCAAGCGTGTTCACCAACGAAGACACAACTCCCCCTGCCGCGCCTCCCACATCCATCTTCAATAGCATGTCACCGATAGCGATATCTCCTGCTGGCAGTGAAAAGATTATCTCTTCCGTCAAGGTTTCCTCCTCTGCTGGTTTCGATGGAATAAACAGCAAAATTCTTAAAAACACAAAGGCTCACTCGAGCAGATTTCTTGCTGCAATATTCCAACAATCACTTAATAGTTCATAGATGGGTAGAAATCCAGCGAACCGGTAGAGATGTAGGAAGGGAGTTGCCTCAGGGCAGAAACCGCCGATATTTCGACTGCTCTTCTTCTGGGCACCGTCCTCATCATTGGCATGGTTTAAAGGGACAATTCGCATGAACCTTTAAACACGTCACACCTAACCCTTTAAATACCATGCCAATGATGAGGACTGTGCCCAGAAAAAGAACAGTCTCTGTTCGAAATATCGGCGGCTTCTGTCATGAGGCAACTTCCTTCCTACTTAATAGTTCAGTTCTGCAAGAAGATTGGCGTCGGGGAATGATAATATCAGTGCATAAAAGTGGTGTCACTCATTCACGGTTGAACTATAGACCAATCTCCATTACCAGCGTCCCCTGCAAAATCATGGAACACATTATATATTCGTAGGTAATCAACTTCCTAGAGTCAAATGCTTACTTTTCCCCCTGCCAGCATGGCTTCCGTAAAAATTTCTCGTGTGAAACACAACTAGCTTATTTTATCCACGACCTCCACTCAAATATGGCCAGTTCTACTCAAACAGATGCCGTGTTCCTGGACTTTGCTAAAGCCTTTGATTCTGTACCGCACGCTAGATTAATGGTAAAACTCTCACAACTAGGCCTTGATGCACATGTTCTCTCCTGGGTTCATATGTTCTTAACTGACCGCCTCCAGTCCACTTTCGTGAACAACCATTCCTCGTCCTTTTGTCACGTATCATCTGGTGTCCCCCAGGGTATGGCCTTTGGGGTATGTGAATAAATAAATAAATATTGCTTGTCTAGTGAAGCCTCATTTGCTGTGAAATAATTCTGCAATTTAGTTTATCGCGTAGGCACAGAAAGAATTTCGTCGCAAGCTTTGTATTTGACCATCGTAGCAATGGCTTGAGCCAAAGTTTATCATTGCTTGTGATTCATATTTAGGTGTCCAAGAACACTACAAGGGATTGGTGTTGATGGACAACGTTAAGTAGTTATAGATGTAGTTAAACTACATTGCAGTAGTTAAAGAAGTAGTTTTAACTACTCCCCTGAAAAGTAGTTGAACTACTAGTTAAACTACTCAATCGCAAAGTAGTTAGTAGTTATAGTTAAACTACTGTAGAAGTAGTTAGTGGCCATCACTGCTAGCCACTGCCACGTCGCTTATGATCATAGTCGTCTTGCACTACAGACAGCCAATTATTATTAGTGTTATTATTATTATTATTATTGCAGTCAGTTTATGCGGGTTAGCGCTGCGCGATAATTTCCCGCGTCTTAAATGTTGCGAGATTTGTTGTAATTTACCTCTCCCCCGCCCCCTCTCGAACTATCTATTTATTTATCTTTCCCTCACGTTCCTTTTCATTTCGAACACATCCTCTTCGAGACACGTGGTTTGCTGTTATGTCTGTCCCCAAGGAGAGCAACACGCTTCAGAAAGGTACGTCCCGGAGTACGCTTGTCTCGGAAAAGCGAATCCGCTTTCACGTCTAGATCTCTTCACTAATACCCGCGTCGACTAAAGAAGCGCTGTCAAAAACTTGCTGTTCCCCATTGAAATTAGGGTGCCGCTCTGGGCTTACGTTGATGGAAGGGGAAGGAGGCTCAAGCAACGTCAAACGAAGCTGAAAGTTCTCAGTGAATTGCCACGGGGTGTTTTGGCGGAAATAGTGAGAACAATAGATGTACATTTCCCTCGGGCGAGGCTATAGAGCGGAGACAAAGTCGACCAGGGCGTCATCTGTCGCTGCAATCAGTGGGGTGCACTGAAAGTACGCTCAGCCGATTGCGCTAATCCGCTTACATATTATTTTTGAATGGTAATGTTACTTCAAGTTTTCTGTTTGAACGTCATTCACGTGTCAGGTTGATTTTGAGGCTTGAGTTTTACTTTCGGTAGAAATCTCTTTGCTGCCGATTATATTGATCTCCGCTAGAACTGTGGGTACGATTCGAGTTGCGCCGCCCAGTCATTTTGTGTAATTGGAAATTGTACACCGTCCTCGAGCGCGTCCACCTTTGTTCTGACTATAAAACACAGTGAAATTTCTTGATTAATATCAACTACTAAATAAACTCCCGATGCAAATCCCATAGGATGTGCGTCGGTTTAGCATGGTTTCACAAACAGACGAAGGTACAGTTGAATAGAGAGCACATAATTTGACTGCGCAAGGATGGCGTAGCTGGTGACATATCAAATAGAACTGGTATAATGAGAAAAAGGGATTGAATATTATGATGTATGGTGATATAAGATAGTAGCGGGAACTACCTTCGTTAGTATCTTAACTACATTGTGTTGTTGTTTTTTATCCTTTACACATTTTTCTTTTTTTTTTATGTTTTAAGAGCAGCTCTGATGCCATTTTGCTGGGGGTTGGAATACAATATATTTTTGATATGCAATTGAGCCGAAACCACAACTACGCACTTCTCGAGCGCAGGAACCACGTGACCTCTGGCTTATCTGGGTCGGAAAACGGTCTATCTCGTCATCAGATCTGCGCCTACTCCAATCCATAGATTGAAAAGTTACCCGTCAAAAAGAACTCGTTACAAGTTAAGTTACCATGTGCAAAATGTAACTAAGTTAATAACGAAGTTCTTCAACCTGAAATGTAACTCGCAGTTACTGAGTTACTTGAAAAAAAGAACGAGTTATTTCCAAGTTACTTCGGACACAAAATAGCATTACGCAGGTGCAGCGCGCGTGAGCAGTTGAGTTAGACCTTGTCTGCGGAGTAGTGCAACACGCTTAGATCGTTTTCGTTTATGTCCAACAATAGACCTCTCCCTGTTTGTAAACAAATCACATCACAGTGTTTCATAGCGCCAAAACTTGGTAGACTTGAACTACGCTCGAAGCTAGAGGTGAACAAGGTCGCGCGCGAAAGCCACGGTCTTGAGGAGATTACGATATGGTCCCTGAAAGGGATGGTCTCGTACCCCTGCCCCTCTCACAAAGTGTACCATTCGATTGTCCTTTGTTGAAAATGGAATACTGCGAATTTACGCGACAAAGCACGTCACAGTTATTAAATAACCGAATTTAATTGATAAAGATTGTAGAGCATGCCACGGTCTGTGTTGGCAACAATAAGAACGGCTACGTCGCTCTGCGGGAAAGTCCGTGATTGGATGCAGCAATCGTCTGTTTTTGCGCGCGCTAGTGCCCCAGCGTGAGAAGACGACTTTCAGAAGTGACTGGAGACCGCGGCAACTCTCGTACATCTTCTTTCAGTTCTCATGCAAAAAACGCACATTCCAAGAAGTGGCCCACATGCTGGTTTAAAACAACTGTGTTAATCCTCAGAGACAGGTTAAAAATCGCAGGACAACCCCACCCACAATCACAAATCTGAAGTCGCATGTTATCGGGCGCGCGCGGTCGCATTACAGCTCCGACCAGAAATATATTCCGCGCGCTTCCATTACACTCCCCGTTGCACACTGATGATGTTTCGAAATGAAATGTCGCTGACGACGTAGATGGGGAAGGGGTGTGCGTTTCTTCAAAAACCGCATTAAATACTCCTGACTTAGCTTCCACGTATCCGATTATATGGGCCACATTCTCGGAGACCCAAGAGTCAATGCACGGGCTGCATTCTCCGCTCGCGGAGATATACGTCTGAGCATCCCCATTTCAAGAGCAAATGGGAGCTTATGGGGACTAAACCCAAGGTCCTTCTGCAGCTTGCAACTGCCATCACAACGGCGGCTTACCCGCAGGCCGACGTCATGCGTGACGTAGGTTGAGAGTGAAAAGCAGGATTCATCGTCTGCTATTACGGCACATTTCGACAAATTCGTCGAAAACGACTTGGTTATTCTGAATGAAACTTTGACGGTTATGTGTACAGTACTCGTGAAGATGGTCTTGGCTAAGTTTCGGAATCGCTCGGGCTGCACGAGACGGTCCCTTTAAAGGGACGAGACCCTCGGTCCTACTTTTCTTTCAATGTGAGGCAGCGAACAAGTGCCCGTTCGTGGAACCCAGCCCTCTCCTTCTGATTTGTTTCGGTTTCAGTCTGCCTATCAATGTCATGATGACGTTTCTCTGGTAGAGGCCTATTCGAACGCTTTGCATCTTACTCCCTGTGGGAGCACAATGGTTCAGCTTCATTTCAATGGCGGTGGTTCTTACCTCCTGAATAAAATAGTGTCATTGATTGAATATCACGTTTTATGGCAAAAAAATGCCATGAAGGAACCGGAGAGAAAGCAAGAAAAATATGTGGACGTGAGTGAAAAGAGAGTTAAAAGTAACTTGGAACTTTACTTAAATTACTTTGGCGAAGTTACCTGAAAAAGGAACGAGTTCCTGTGAAAGTTACCACGGCGCAAAAGTACCGAGTTAAGTTACAAGTTACTAAAAATAGGAACTTAGTTACAGTAACGAGTTACCTCGAACTCTGCTCCAATCAGCTCAATCGCTACAAAACATGTGGCCCTCCAATGCGAACGCCTGTGGCTCCCTCTGCGATCGAAAAGTGCGTGGTGTCGGTTTTGCGACATTTGCGTAGCACAATTTAACGATTTATATCGCAAAGTACGTGTTCCTTTAGGATATATTTTTTAAAGAGGGTGGATTTAAATAATCACTGGTTCCAATTCCGCTATCTCGTATTTCCTCGAAAACATCTACTTAATAAGTTTATTAATGAATTTTAGTCGTCGAGTAGTTACATACGCTTTCTATAGCAGGATGCCCGCGTGACCGCATAACCTCCTGTGCAAACGGCACCTAGGTAGCTGTCATTGATTTATTTAGTAGTTAATAGTTCGACTACATCTTAGTGGCAGTATAGTTCTACACTGATACAACTGCAATGTAGTTTAAATACTCTGGACTTTTTATCTTTATTCATTTCTCTATTCATAAGCTTTCCATGGCAGAACAAACAGCACCAAGGCACCTCATGACCGACGCAATTGTAGCTTTGACAGCAACGACCTCCTCTAGATATTTTCTCCGCAATACGCCATCTTCACTAACACCAGCTCCGTGACTCTCACGTGCAATGTAAGGATTATCTTTCCTCTGGTTTATTAGGTGATACCAAAAATTCACAACATGCGGCACCTGCCTAGAATCGTGCATTTAAAAAAGAAGATGTTCCAGCGTGGTCAACACTGTTTTGTGGATTTGTTTTTGTTTCATACATTTCTACTGCTTGCTCTAGTGCCACTGCGCTCGTTGCTTGCGAGTGACCCCTTCTTCCATTGTTCCTATTGGAAATTAGTAAATTACGTATGCTCGCAGCATAATCACACTTTCAAAAAATACATTTGACATTCTGCACTCCGTGATGGCAAAACCTGTCTGACAATGCAGAGAGGCATTCCACGACTGCACTGCTTGGTGGCGATGACTTGAACTTTTGGTAGCATTCGTTCAACGTTTGGTAGCTTTCCAAACTGGACACCTTAGTACAAGGTGTTACGTAGACAACACAATGTTCTACTTGCGTAGGAACACGGCATGCCTGCGCGGGTTCCCTTTCATACGCTGGCACCATGTTTAGGGTAATCGGTGGAGAATTGCTCTCAAGGAGGACTTTGATCTGAAATATGTCCGATTTTTGGAACATCGCATTCAACGTGGGTGCAGTTCACGCGCAAACAAAGCGTCGAGCGACCGCCCGACACGTCCCCTACAAGCCGCCGGAAGCCACTTGCATCATTCGCAAACTCTAAGGTTGCAGCAAGCCAGTCCACCAGCGGGGAAGGTCACCTGCTTCTGATGTCACAACTACTGCCTTCGCCGCGCCGGCAACGGTCGCGTCGCAACAGTCGTTTTTTTTTTGTTTTTTGTTTTTCTGTGGGTTTCAGTTAATATCTCCGTTATTGTAGCCAACGTTTGGTTCATACTCCGCATGGTGAATGCACTAGCGTTCAGGAATGCATTACATACGCTTACGGAGGGATCACTTCATGGTCCCTTTAACGTCTGTAAAAACACAGCCACGGTCACCTAAAAATTTATCGCTTGCTTAATTTATCGCACACGCTCGCTTTACTGCGCCCTGCGAGCTGTTCGTGGGGAACACACGAAAGTTTGAACAGCGAAGCGAGCGCCGTTCGATTTGGTATTCTTCATTACTCAATATGATGCCGAAACGGTCACTCGTGCTTGAAAGAAGGACCTTCATGAGAGGGGCCTATGAGCAGTCCTAAATGTAGGGGGTAAAGAGTTAAACAAACCCCACCTCATGAAAATATGTGGTGCTCACCTTCAGGTGCTTGATGGAGTTGCTTGAGTTCTTCACATTTCCGGATACTGCCTTATTTGGAGATAAAGTACAATACGCGACGAAGTTTTTCCCATAGGGCTTCACCGTAGCGTTTTTGCATGCAAACTTCACTACGAATATCGCCATCGCAGCGTTGTATTCCGATACAAGACATGAACCAACGAATACTCTCAAGGCTCTAATACGTTCGGTTATTTCTGTGATTGCTGCCCTTGGGAAATTCCTTCTGACCACAATCATGTCGTGAAAACCGTGGTGCCGTTGTCTCTGGAAATGCGTCCACATTGCTGTCCGTTATGTAATCTCCTGGAGCTTTTTTTTATTTTTATTTTTCTTTTTTTTCCCGTCTGCATTGTATCCACAACCACGGTTTATTTTTTACACGCAAGTGACTCTCAAAATAAAAAAAAACTGACTCTTCCCCAATGTAAACGATGGCATGGAGAGCCGTGAAGCTAGGACAAAAATGGGAACTAGTACGTGTAGCCTCCAGTGACCTAACTACTGTAATTAACTACAAACAATCTTGTTTAACTAGTTGTTTGTAGCTACATTCCCACAAATAGTTTAAAACTACGTTTTAATTACCAGTTGAACCACATCTACGTTTAGTTGACTACTGCCTATCTCTGGGTAAAACATTATAAAGGCATATTACGGTATTTGCCAGTTTGTGTGAGCAGGTAAGGGTAACAATAATTATCATTAAAGTATATTCTTTGTGCTTATGTTTGTGCAACGTATTTGTGCTTATGTTGCTTCTAGTTTAGCAGCATGTCTCCTGGGTTGACTTGCCTCGCGTTGCGCTCTCGTGTTCGTATCGCGTGTCGCGGAAATGTGTTGCGAATATGACTGCAAAGAGAAATATTTTGGAAAAGTGTTTCTCACTCCAAATTACCACTCTACAATGTTGTGTAATACCCTTGTCGCACCGGCAGCCTTAACCGCGGTTAAGCTAACTAAGATTACGCGTAACTACGGTTTGCCGCAGTTGCACGGCGAAGGCAACCGCGGTTCTTCCATTAACCGCGGCTAACGTTATCTGGCAACCTCGGTGTGTGCTGGGTAACCGACAAGCTGGTGGAGTCCGTGTCGACAGCGCGTAAATCTGATGAGTCCACTTCCCACCGTCGCAAGCGATTACGAAAGAACAACAAAGTGACTGTCGAGTGATGAAGAAGACGACGAAGGCTATAAATTCGCGACGTAGAAAACCACGTGAAAACCACAACGCTCTGAGTGATTCGTGTGTAAGAGCTCAACAGTGTAACCACACAGCGGCATCGCTAGATAAAATATGCAATCATCGGTGTTGTAGTTGAGAACTTTGCCTTGCTAGCTCTTTAACAGAGAAATAGGCAATGCGACGCTGCACCACTTCTTTCCTCGAGGGTGTTGCACGGACGCACATATGAACATGCACGAAGAAGAGACAACGACGATACCGTTTACAAAAAGGCTTCGACCGAAGCCTTTTCGTCGATCATTCTGTCCCACATGGACGTGGACATGATTAATCCTGTTCTTCCCGCCCTCTCATGCAAAGACAATTAAGCGGCATCTAGGGTGCGCCACTACACACGCTTGGTTCGAAAGTAAACTCGTAGTTTGTACATCATCCTCCCCCCGTCCCCCCGTACGTTTGTCAATGTACCGTTCAATATGCGCTTGGCTTGTATCGTCGGCGTGCGAGTTACATAACCTTTTATTTGAGAGTTATGAAATAGGCGCCGCAGTGGGAAATGCTTACCTAAGAGGCCGCAGCCGTCCGTTGTTCAATGGCAACTGAGTTTGTGCAGTGACATGGTTCAGGGTTTGACACAACTGTGACAATTACGAAACAGTGCGCATCGCCCCTACTCGCTCAGTAGGCGGAGGATATGTAATGATACGAAAAATAACTGGACACGAATAATGTCCTGGTGACAAGATTAACCTTATACGCGGAAGTTTTGCGTCTAGAATAGTGAAAGGAAAATGGCAGTCACAGAAAAAGCTATACAGCGCAAGGTTTAGTTTGGTTTGGCTTTTAGAAAAAATAAAATGGAGAGTTTGGCTTCACTAATGTGAGGCCCGCAACTCCGCATCACTTGCACCAGTTACTTTGGTGGAAATCTCCTGGAATGATGATGCCAGCGCCAGGGTTCGAACACACCCTTATTGATTGCCCATTAAGCGCGCTAAAGAATTGCGCCACGCTGGCACGATTTCCCAACGACTTGGAAATGGTGCCTCTTTGGGACACACAGGACAAAAAGGGTAGCAGTGAAATGTTGAGAAAACACAGACGATTGATAGTACGAGTTGTGGAATTGTACTTTATGATACGTGTTTAGGACGCAGGGCAAAACTGTGCAGTGTAGAGAGCCCTATTTTGAATCCGGCACCACAAATGATGTTGCGCAGAGGGCTCACAACCAGTAAATGTGACCGGCTAATGTCAAAGAAAGTAAAACGTGTTATATCAAAAACGAAAACACCGAACCTTCATTACATACGATGTTCCTTGTTTTACGTCCCCGTCCCTTGCCATAACACATTTCCGACCCCACCTTTTCATCTCCACGTGTGTCCTAACTCACTGTGTACCCTGACACATTCAGCTACCCTTTAATTAGCTGCTGCCTCGACGAAGCCGTAGGAAATGCCAGCGTGAGCGGGGATATTGACGCAGCAATACTTTGTGCCCTGTCTTTTACAGCCCTGTAATGACGCTTTGGGCGTAGGTGGTTTGAAGAGTGTGCGGGGCATAAAACAGTGCTCCATCTTATCAAGCGACTGCCCGCGCCCAGACGACACACTTTTTTCGGGAGGTGGTTAGCCCCACGTTGTCAACACAACCACTATCGATCGACCCGTAGCGTCGGCGGCGCTGCGTTGTCCTTGAGATTTACTCGTTTTCCGTGCCCTTGAGACGGAAAGAGCAAACACTGTACTACGGATACGGAACGTGTGGGGCGTCTTAATTGTGGCAGTGAAAAAAATAAGAAAAAATGCATTGAATGGGCTATATTTCTGTGCAAGGTAAAAAAGACTTTGCTAGAAAACCGAAGTATCAGCGTTGTGGTTCGTCAGAAGCAAATTGCTCATTTCAATGCGATACATACAATGTCGGTTCCATTGACACTACAAAATGTAACTCAGTGGGAGACCGCTAGGGTAACCTGTGCTGCTGTGCTCTCTTAACGCAACATTACGGGTGCGTTTTTTTATTCTAGCCCGGTAACTCGGGGGTAACCCTTACTGGGCGAAAAATCGAGGGTGATGGAAGTGACGTCATAACCTACCGGCGAAAATTCAACTCTCGTCGCTTGAGGGTTACTCTGGGTACCTACACTCACTGACCCAGCTCAGCAGGTGGGTAGCGGAGGGTTATGACGTCACACGACGTCAACTGAGATTGCCGCGACTTTTAACTTTCGGATTCCGAGCATATTTCGGTGGCTTTAGCACGACTGTTATTTCATTGGATGCATGCCGTTTTCTTCCTTAGTCATCATCTTCCCCTTTGTCAAATGCGTCAAGCAGCACAAGTGCCGCAACTTCTACAATCATGTTCTCGTCAAAAACGTCGTCTGCCTCTGCCGCCATGTTCGCAGAGACGGGCATAAGTCATAATGGGCGAAAATTTCTAAACGGGGGTACCTACCCACAGGTCACGTGACATCTCACTCCGGTCACGTGGTGCGTAACCCGGGGGTTACCCGGGTAGAATAAAAAAAACGCACCCTACATGTCGCCGCCTTTGAAGAAGGCAGGCCAGGAAACGTACAGGGTTCTCCGACAATCTTTGTAAACATAGGTCACATCCTGAGTAACTGATTGCTGATGAATATACTATTTTTTTTATATAAAATCTTCATATTTTGCTACGATCGTCATTATTTTTTTAAACATTTCAGCTTCCTCATAATTTATATCATGTATACAGGATGTCCAAAAGCGTACGTTACAGTTTTGTATCAACTTACGCACTCCTGATACATGTACCCTGTCGCGTACACCCCGAAAATGACTTGCTGCTATCATAGCAGTGTCAGATATGCTAGAGCGGCTTCATTTCTTCCTAAAGTGACAAGGGCGTGTCGGAGTTATGAGCTGTGTGCAATACCAGTCAAAAGCCATCAGTTCTGGCATATTTGTGGCGGGTTTCCATGGCGCTTGCAACAAACCTTGCCCACCTAACCCTAACCTGCCTGTTTAGCTTTACGCTTCACATCTTGGAGTTGGAGTTGGACGGACTAAAAATAATACGGAGAGGTTGAACTTGTCACCTGACAAGTTCTGCTACTCCGAGAAAACAAAACATAAAGAAAAAAAAAGAGAGAGAGAGAGAGACGATTAGGCTAGGCTGTACGGCGCAGTGTTCACGGGCACATGACCGTCAGAGGATCGCGCCACATCTTCTTTGCTTATTAGCATATCGATTTTGCATCGATGTGAACCTGCACTTTTACAGCAATGGGCGTAACCGACGCATAGAAATCTTTTCTTAATAACGCGTCCTGGAGTAGCCAGTCCCGAGTAGCTCGAGACTAACATCTCTATTTTTTTCTTTTAAAAATCAATCAATCAATCTGCTCCGCCAATAGATGATTTCAGAAAATCCCAGTGCTCCTTGCGTACGCGTTGCATCATGGGAGATTACTGGAATGAACTGTCCCTCACGTTTCGTTTTCGCTGACATTGACTCCTCGTGCACAATCCAGTCGAGAGAGAAGGAACCGAAACAGCTTGGAGACCGTCCCTCCTTTGTTATTGGCAAGTTCCCATAGTTCAAAGGGGCGCTAAGCTCCCTGGGATTTTCTGAAGTCGTCTATTGCGAAACTCGTCCTGCTCTGGCAGCTCGTAATTGGAGCAGCAGACCCCTGATGGGTGTCACCCAGCTCCAGTGTTCGTAAATAAACAGATATTTCCTCCTCCTCCTCATGTGACGTCGCTACAGTCATCTCCACCAATGGGGCGGCCGAGGCTGTCGTTCCTGTGACTCCAGACAGCGACGCCGAAGTTTCTTCAAGGTCTTGTGTCTTACCAACAACAGCACGTAGAAGGATGTTCCTTCAGTTCAATATTCTAGCGCCGCGCTATGCAGTACTTACGTCCTGTAATGAACTCGATACCTGAAAGTGCCACTTATTTTCTGGATTCCAACAACCGGAGAACAAAATGTAATCATTATCTGATTGTCTCTACAGTACGTGTGGATGCCATGACGATGTCAAGCATGTACGTAACATAATCGCGGTTCGAACGAATTTTTCCGGATCATTATTGCTTTTTCCTAGCCGTCTCTCAGTAATGGGAAAAGACGAGAAAAATTACTTCTAGACTTTGAATGAATTTTTTCAATCATACCAGCTTATCGGATGGAAGAAACATAAATGTCTCTTCCATCCCCGCGTTATTTCGCCCTCACATCATAACAGACGCGTTGACAAACAGTCGTTCCATCGATATTTGGTTCCATGATGCTCCGCTTACTGAGCAGGAAACGCGCATTTGGCTTCTTTAAAGGAGCGACGAAATGACAGTGAAGTTACGAATCAATTTTTGAAGTGAATGAAGTGAAGTTTTGCAGGGGGGGAAGGGTACTGGTAGGATCGGCTCGCCGTTGTTGGCCACACAGAAGTGGGCGTCGTCACGACTATAGCAAAAAAAAAAAAAAAAAAGGAGAGAGAGAAAACTACGGATGGATGGAAGTTTTGCAGGGTTCGAAAGCATGCTTCATCCATCAGCCTATCAGGAGCCTATCAGCGGCTTGCAAAAGATTTTCGCTGCACGGTGTCTTGTCAGGGCGCGATTTAAGTTACAAAAACATCTTGAAAAGGTAGCCGTGTGCGCAGCGGCGTCACCTGGAAGGCGCGTCGCAATCTGCTGCCTTGGACGTAACGGGCCCGGTGTGACGTATCAGCGGCGTAACGAGCAACCGTGATCGGCATTCCCAACTATACCTGATGCGTCACGGGGCGACGTCAACCTGGCTCGTCCTCTCAGGGGCTGTCTAGCGGCGTTGAGGGTTTCCTTATCTTATGCAAGGCCACAGATACCTCACGCGTGCTATACGCAAACCGTCGCCATCCTTGTGCAAGAACGCGTGTTAATTGCAGGACCATCCTGCGCAGCGGGAAAAAAAAGAAGAATCTTGGAGAGAAAGGAGCATGCGTTTCACGTTTAAATGTTTCTCATTCTCAATGTTTCTCTCTTTCATGCAGTAATATGTCGTTGGTGAGTTTCTTTCTCGGTTTCTACGGCTGTCTGCTCTACCGTATTTTAGGGTACCCCTCGTTCTCTTTCCCTACATAGAAAGTATGCTTACAAATTCAGTATTCCACTCCGTGCTCGAAAGTGCGTCGTCGTAGTACCGTTCGTGCGTCATTCCTGCCAGCAACTATTCCTGTAAAGGATGCTCTGCCGCACAATGAGCATGACTGAGGCACAGTGTACTTTACAACCTTGTGGGTCTCGTCTGCCTGTTTCGTGGAAGCCTAACAATGTGCGTCGCATCTACCGCACTCTTACCGCTTGAGGAAGGCTGTATTGTACGTCGTTTCACGATGTTGTCGAGCTTGTTTTTCACACGGAGGAGCAGCGGTAGACTCCGTGCGTAGTGCGTAACGTAACGTTAGCCAGAAAGTGTAAGGTCGTCCTACGGTATCCGTTTACCCTCTCCTTTGTGAAAGTGTTCCAGTTATTCGTACTATTCGCTTCGCGTGTTTCCACCAGACACGAGTAACACTGTAGTATAATATTCGCATTCTACGTCAGACCGAGCTATTCACGCGGCCAATTCAAACGATCCAGCGCGCATATGAAAAAGGCCTGTTGACAGTGTGCTTACAAAAAAATTGAAGGCGAAGAAATGCATTGTGGACAAGCGCTCTACTAGGCATGCGTGCGAATCAAATATTCGCACAGACAATAACAAAGAAAAACGTTCCGAATTGGCACGCTTAACGCGGATTCCATGCCGCACACTAGTACGTCAACATCCCATTAATCCCGGTGTTTTTGCAACACGCACAGCAGGCATTCAGCAGTATTTCGTTACTCAACCGGCATACTTATTTGCCTCCGACAAACAGATTAACTCTGCGTTGTTGGTTCTTTTTGCACACTTGCAGCGTGTGTCCTTCTCTACACCACTACATACAAGGTTAGCTCGTTCTGCCGCTGCGAAAGAAACCTCTCTCGCAAGCCGATTTCCTCAGACGGGGTAAAATCTATCGCTGACGCGACGAGAACGTCTGTATCAGCCACGCGGGGTTACCAGGGCAACCGATCATGGCAGGGTTCTCAGATGACATTTATTGGTCTCCCAACCCGAATTCTTTCCGTCAAATTGATTTATGTTGCTTCTGTTCGATGCACTTCTACGTAGCCGACAACGTTCTTATCTATCGTATCGTGTTATGATTTTCGCCGCCGTTCTATAAAGGGAGTTTCGGGAACCAAGACAGGTATATAGTGCTCCACATGAAGGTGCTGCCTTTCAGCATAGTAGGCTTTGAAGTTCCATGGCGGGAAAGAGCTTCAGAGTTCAGCACTCCACATGCATAATTGTGTGTGCTGGCCAAACTGGTTCATTTTTCAAGCGAGATATACAGTAGCTCTTGTTTTAGGTACGTGACGGAGCAGTATTGCTAATGGTGATAATAATGATACAACGCATGCAAAAACGCAGGTTTTTGCTCTGGCTTCCCACGTTGTAGTGGATGTCGTATGTACGCTATCAGGTTTTGTTAGATAAATGACGACGTCGTACTAGACTATGTTATAAGCCTAGAGATTGACGGCGGTCCCAGGAGTGTGAGTTTCGAAACTTTCGTAATTTTTAGAGGAATCAACAACGTTGATTTTCACTGTGCTCAATTAATCGGAAAGATATTGTTACAGTTATTTTTATCTTGGGAAAATAAACTTTTTGGTGACTTCTATTTTACACTTTGGTGAATAAAGTATTGTTATTATTAGTGTACGTCTACAGGGATATAATGTCATTTCTTAACCTCGAACCACCCTCAATGCGACGCCGTTTTCATGATATTATGCTTTGTTACAAGATCTTCCACAGTTTTCTCGATACACCATCTTTATTACATCAGCTTCATATCGTCGTACCTCTCAATGTAACCAGACACACTAATACCTTCTACCTATCCCACCATATGCCTGTAAATCCGATCGCACGTATTCAACCAATGACAAACGCAATTCACCCCTATCTTGAATTCTTTAACTCCCATACAAATATTTTTAAAACTCTCCTCTAGCGTTCACTCAGCAGCATATGAAGCTGTACAGTTTGCTTCTTCTTCTTCTTTTTTTAGCGCCATGCACTGTATGTCTGTACTGTATGTATCAATGTGAATATTTCGTGTTATGTTCCTGTTCCTGAATATGTTCCTGGATATGTTGTTGTTGTTTTTTTCTGCATAATGTGTACATGTATGTGTAAGTCGTTACCTGTATCGTCTACATGCGCCAAGGTTTCGTCTGTTCTTCGGCACGCTAATAAGGATATTATTATTATTATTATTATTATTATTATTATTATTATTATTATTATTATTATTATTATTGTTGTTGTTGTTGTGAAACAATAGCACGGGTGTCTGAACGATATGCCAAACAACATCCGCTGTTCGGGGTGTCTTTTGCCTATCAGTACGGTTTCCGGACGGTGATGCATACGGTACCATTGGTCCAAACAGATTAGGATGTGTGTGTCCCGAAAACTTCGTTGTGTCATGGCCACGCACTGTAGATAATGAAACAATTATGTTTAGAATTTTACCTGACAATGACATCGTCTGACGTCCCGGGAATTGCTGGAAGGCAAGCTTAAGTAATAAAAATAATAAATATTTTATTGAAATCTCAAAACTATTTATGCAATTAGCACGCCTTGGCCATCAAGGGCTTGTGGGCCGGGTGTGTCAGTCAGAGTAGTGGGAAGCAAAAAGACAACATCATGCGAAAGTATAGTTGAGGTTTCGACAATTGACGATAGACAAACACCTCTACTTGAACATCAAACTGCGCTTTATTGTGGCGTAACCTTCGTGTAGCTTCCACTAAATCGCATTGATAATTTGCATGGATTCATATAAATTTAACAGAACTCGTGCTAAGGAGCACGCAGCTGAGGCAATGCATGAGGTGAAGGCGTGTGCTGAACCACCCATACATACGACGTAGCATAATGTTCTTTGCAGACGTTACGCTCAACAGGGACGAGACAAAAAGGTAGCGCATAAATATGCATCTGCAATTTTGCGCATTAATAATTGGCGTTCCTTGAACGCCTGTACTGCTACTTCGGTCTCCGTTGTCTTCCCCGTAGTCCTTATATGTTTTTATCGGACACGGACGCCATTGGGAGTTTTGTCTTTATTGCGGTGCCTTTACATCTAGGGTTCTCCGGCTGTACTACGGCCGTGACGTAACACAGTGCCCATATATGGGCGGCCCATGAACTCCACCAACATCGTCTTGCTCTCTCTGCCGGGGGTGACGTGGGGATTCGAGCGGTCTGCCTGCCTGCCTGCTCTCGCTACCGTTGCCCCCATCCTTTTTCTTGTCCACATGATCATCGTAGTCATTCTCGCTAGTATAGCGGTACGATCATTACAGAACTTCTATTAATAATAAGGCATGATAGGTGAAATTAAGCGGTACTAAGGTTCAGACTTGTGCGCTTTATCTTACGATGACGTTAGCCACGTGCCCATAGTATCTGAAAAGAGGCAACGCTGCAGCAACTGTCCTTCCAGTGAGAACAAATTCAGTTTGGCCATTTGTTGACCGGTGCTGCAAATGTGACATTCATCTGTGCCTCATCAAGAAGCGTATTTGCTTTTACACTTTTCATAGATCAACATCCCGATGTATCACATATGATACATTGCATATTTGTGTATATACGCAAGGACGTGAGTGACTTTTTGGACATATATTTATTAGACGACTACGATAGCAGTAAACGTACTGAACTCCTTATGGATATATATCTTCAGCAAGCGTTCTCGGCGTTTTGCCGTCGTCACGGCCGTAACAGGAAAGGATGAAGGGATGGGGAATGAATGATTGGATATGAGGTAGTCGAGCTTGGAATTATTCATTCCGCAAGGCATGCCAACCGGATGGCTTGAAATGAAGGTGGAGATAACGCTGTGGCATAATGATATTGGTAGCTTGTGGAACTGCACGCAAGCCTGTTTTTCTGATAACCAACACGTACGGCTTCATCAGCCACGTGCCACATGCGCTGAGCAGGCAACCGCAATCCATCTCCACACTGCACGCAAGCGCTGATTGGCGGCCGGCACGACCATCTCGATCAAGATGTTTGCGGAGCTGCCTTTACTTGATAACAATTTGCAAAATCATAATTTGTCACACTAAGACACTGAGACACACACTGAGACACTAAAACCGAAGACGGTTAGAGAGTTTTAGTACATCGTACGCTATCGCCCTTGTGTATGTAAGGGATAGCGTTGATGGTTCTGCGCACGCCCATAACAGAAAGAGAGCTTCGCGTAGTGCGCAGAACCACCAACGCTATTCCTTGCGTACGCAACGGCGATAGCGTACGGCGCACTAAAACTCTCGAATTAGTACTGCGTTGCAATGAGGAGGGTAGGCAGAACACGTGTTTTCCCCTGGCCTATCGAAATGTCCTGAGCACAGTGTAAGATACTCCGTTGGAGTAACGGCGCCTCTGGCGAATTCGAAATTCGGTACGCATTTTCAACAATCGCCAGCAGATGGCGCCACAGCCCAAGAGCGCCAAGCGTGGCCGCTTATAACCACGGATTATAGGATTTCATTCGTCGTGAAGAATACGGACTTTTGGACTCAAAAAACACGGATTTCGGATTTCGAAACTGTAATTCAGGAACGTTAGGGTTTGGGTGCTGAAAGGCACGAATTTATTACAAACTGCGGATTTAAATGCTGCAAACACTTTGACATTAATTTTAGACCATTCCATCGCTGCTGTTACGCTGGCGGATTGTAGCAGTCAGTCGTAAATTCACAAGTGAACAAAGAATATTCTCCGAATATATGCGCAATACCCCTATTCAGGAGCTTTCGCCTCTGAACAGGGGTATTTTTTCGGGATATCCTCGTTCAGCGAATACGCGTTCTCTCTCAAAACGCGACACCCGCGCTTAAAGCCCAAGTCGGGTGATTTTGAAAGGAGATTCAGCAAATTAGGAATTTTGTTCTGCTTCCAACGTTCATGTTTTGAATGACTGAGTACAGAAACAATAAGTAAATCTCTCGACAGTGGAACACGTATTTATTCATTCTCAAAGATAAATTCACGTGTGAAAATAACTGTCACTAACATTTCTTTTTCATTGGGAACACGGCACACTTAACATTACAAAAAGGCACTGTACTCCTTCGCAGCAGAACCAGATAGAACACCACTGCAACACCACTAAGCTAACTTTGAAAGCTTGCGCAACTTTTGTGTTTGTTTTATGCGTTTTTCTTGAGCTGCTTGCAATACTACCGCGCTTGTACTGCAAGGTATAGTAATCCAGCACCCGTGCCATTATGTCCACTTTGTGTTCATGTCAAGAACAACAAATGGCCCCCTGTTTTGTGCGTCGCTCTATAGTGACAACAGAGGGAAGCGCTTTCCAATTTTTCACACGACAGCTCTACGACGGAGGTGCGGCGTTACTACATCTGAGTATCTTACACCGTGGCCCTGAGACCTTCTCTGGTCAGTTATACACAGTTTTTCTCTGTCACGAGTGACCCCGCCTCGCTTCAGTCTTCGCCATATTCATGCATAAATTCTGTGGATGACTACCTGTCCCGTGTCAGAATCCGCGTTGGCATCCTTCATACCTCGTAATTCCTATAATAACAATAATTAATGATCACACTGTCAGTGCCGCAAACAACACTGGTCTGTGTGTTGAGTTTAATGCATGCGATTGCATTATCTTAATTAATTACTCACATGTAAAACTTTAAACGCGAAGAAAAGAAAAACATGCTATCTGGAAGTTACCCATGTTACCCAGTGGACGTCGGTGTTTTGGATACATTGCAGCGTCCTGCGTATGCCACAAAAAAACGTGACACCTTGTTTACTATGCACTTCTATGTTTCGAGTAGCTCGCAATTGTATTCATGAAAATAAAATATATTTCGTATGTATCGGTATACTGCACGGTGTTTCTATCGCTCTGTATTTCGCGGCATGAAGCGCCATCCCTGGTGCATTGTACGAACTTCATCCCAATATCTTGTAAGCATGACAGACTCCTGGCTCCACCACTTGGGTTGCTGGCCATTTACTCCACAAACTTCTTCCCGTTTCCCAAGCAGCCTTCTCTCCCGCCGTGTATCGATTTGTTGGGGGCTCTCTCCCCTTTCGTCGCTGGTTTCTGTCGATCGATTGTAGATGGCACTGTAGCTGTGTCTCCTGTGCGGCAGCTGAGAGGGCTCCCACGCTGTCATACCATTTCCGTAGAAGAATAGGCACAAAGCTTTGCTCCCTTTGTGTATCTGTAAAATCTGGCAGGATAGATTTGTTGTCAGGGCGATGCCAAAGTCTTGCGAGCTAAAATGACATCTTCACAGAATGGAAATGGACCGCACAATAGAACGTTCAACAATGGACGCTTACGTATGCCGCTCGTGCGTCACCGGTTAAATAAACGAAACTGAAGCGTTCTTGATGATCGTATGTCCAATCACATAACAGTCTGACCTTTCCCCTTTTTTTTTTCCTGGCAATAAATTCCCCCTCCCCCTCACAGAACCGTGTGCATAATCAAAAACGTCTGCCGTGTTCACAAGCCGACCCACCAAAGACGAAGCTGTGAGCGTCTCTATTGAAGGGACTCGAGTGCCTGTACAAACAACGTGCGTGTCGAACAAAAAAGGAAAAACGAAAAAAAAGAAGAAGAAGAGAAATATGAGCGCGAGCTCATTGTCAAACGGGCGTAGACGCACCACGAGGTCTTGCCTTTGACGAAGAAGTTAAATCTTTTCGGTCGTGTATGTGACCGACAATCAACAGACTTTTTGTAACGTTTTTGCGTTACATTTTGGTGTAGTGATAAATATTGCAATTAATTTAAGCTTAGCTACCAAAATAATTACTAATGAACTTGAATAATAAAACATTATGAATTTATTTCAGTTAGAATAAGTCACCAGAGTAAATTCTACACCCAAATCATCGCAGACCCCTCCAATAGAGAGAGCCCCGTAAATTGTTTCCCCTTTCCTTCATCTCCTGCGTTCTGGGTTGACCCGCCTGATTGATTCAACATCACCTCGATTCGACAGCCGAAGCGTTACGTACAATCAGAGTAATCAGTTCCCAAAGCAAAACAAATCGCCTTTGCAACAGAAGGTACGACTGCCTTGTAATATCGGATGTGCACGGCCGAGGGTCGCCGTCTTCTGTTCACGGCACGAGTGCCGCGCGCAGCATGCAGCCCCCCTGGGGTTGCCATGCGACCCGCATGGCCCGTTAGCCAAAAGAAAAAAAAAAACTTCATGAAAGCTTCAGCTTCATGAACAGTCGTGGCAGTGTCATTGGGCTCTGTACTCGTGCAGTCTACTTCTTAAGTTAATTAGTGATAGAACAGCCAATGACTGTCTACCTAAGAGACGAGCGGGCCCGTTTGGCACATGACAACAGCGAAGACGACAAAAGTAACACAAAAACAGCCAGAGAACGTCAAACTTTCGACCTTTAATCATAATCAACCTTTAATTCATCATACGGTAGAAAGTTCAAAGTTCTACGTTCCATGTTTGTCTGTCTGTTGTCGTTTGTCTGTCTGATGACTCTCTAAGCCTGTCCTGCGTCTGATTTTTACTTGAGTGATACTGCTACTGTACATTCCTACCAAACTTCTGAGCAAACCCTACATGGTCCATTTGTAATATTGCTGCCCTCCATGCCAACAGAAACGGACCGGTTCAGTCGTAAGCTGAGTTATCTCCTGAGTGAATTCGAGCAAAGATTCTTCGAGTGCCGGAGACTAGAAACGGAGCCTTTTTGGCTCGCCGTCTTCCGCAGTTGTTGACAGCGTTCCTGGGTGATGAATAAAAAATTGACCTGATTCACTTGCTGTGCGACGCACCGATAAGAACAAGTTCGCTGAAGTTGGGGCGGCTTCGTTTGATTCTTACGTTGGAGGAAAGTATCGGAAGATACGAATGTAGTCGCGGACAAGCCTGTCCATGTTCGGTAAAACACGCGTCTAATAATAATAATTCTTGGCTTTACTTCGCGAGACAACTGTTTCAACATATGTCTGCGAGTAGGCTTTTTCTGTGACGAACCTGAAGAAGTTGAAGTTACGCTCATAATATGGCGGGCTTACCCACAACTAATAAGCGAGCCCGTCAACGCAGTCACAAAATGAACGGATTGGATTGGATTTGAGTTAAAAGGTGGCGTTAAAGGTTAAAAACAGCGTACATCGTAAGCTAATAGATTACATGTACGTTAGACGTCTGCGATGCTTATCTTTGCGGATACTCGAAACTGCTTATCATGTACTAATATGGTGGCCTTATTACACTTAACCTTCTTTGAAATTGAAAGGAAACTGCGCGGCTTCTTCTTCGTTCGTCTGTATTATTTAGTATTCACATATAAGCTTGACAAAAATACGCCTTCTCGGTCCATTCCCCTTAATTAGCCGAAATGAACAAATAAAGAGCAGTCAAGTGAAAATGGGTTAAAGCTTGGACGTGTTTGTAACTCATACTTAAAACCGATATAAAACCCTGAGTGTGGGGACGAGAGACGAACGACGAACACAAAGAAGACGACAACACACTGCATTGCACTATGGTGGGCTGCAGTGTGTTGGCGTCTTCTTTAGCGCTGGAGTGGATGAGGCAATTAAACAGGGTACATACAACACGAGCCTCACAACGCACATGTTGCATACTTCAATTTAATAACGGCAGTTAAAAAAAGAAACCAACAGTGGGATTCGAACCCACACCCTCTGACTGCAGGTCATCGATGACACCAATTCACCATGCTAGCTATATCCTCTTTTCAACCCACCAAGCCACTGCTTCAACGTGGCTTGGTACGTTGAAGAGAACCGGTAGCGTCGGTAGAATCGAAGAGTCGGTAGCGTGTTCGCCTTCTGATCCCGAGATTGCGGGTTCGAACCCGGCCGAGAACGCCAGCAACTTGGTGGCAGGGTACAAGTTGCTTAGACACGCCGTCTTCCGCGAGGGACGTTAAATGCGGGGTGCCGTGTGATGAGCTTTCATCGCACGTTAAAGGACCCTCAGGTGGGGAAAAGCAATCCACAGACCGACCGCTGTGGCGTCGCTCATGATCTCAGTTGTCTCGCGACACAGTTATTAAAAACCCAATTATTAAAAAAAAACGTTGAAGAGATGGTAATTGGCATGGATACCACTGTCACACGGCAAATTGAATGGCATTTCCAGCGAATGACATTCGTTCCGTGTCACACGGTGAAACCAAATGGCATTATACGGCAATGGCATTCGCCCAGCGAATGAATTCGAGGAGCTCATTCGTTTTCCCTGTCTCACTGACTGCGTACCCTCGTCAGCAGAGAGGTAGCGGAATCAACAACGATAAACCGTTAGGAGAAATTAAACACGATTGAAAAGTTGTACTCCAATATTTTGTCAGGAATTTAATGACTTTTGACACGAAGGAAGGAAGGCTTAACCCTGTTTTTGAGATAACTACTCTCGTTCCCAGTCGCCATGTTGTCAAGTATTGTCCGGGTAGGCTTCTTACTTGTCTTGGATTGTTGCCACTTGGATACTTTGCCAACCAAGCGTCGCGCAAAACACAACGATTTTGCGAAATAATGTAATGTTTCGCCAATTTCGAGTAAAATAAATAAAAAAATAAAACGAATGTGCCAGTATAGAGCTTCATATGTTCGATCCTGGTGTATTAATCATAGACACCGACATCATTTGCGAATGATATTCTTTTTCTTCGTGTAGCTCGGCGCAATACAAACGAATGACATTCGGTGCGAATGTCGTTCGCTGGGAATGCCATTCAATTTGCCGTGTGACCAGGGTATTATAGAATCCAAAATATATTAACTTCGTTCTGAACAATTTTCTTCTCAGCAAATCTTAAATGATATTACTAAGAATATTGACCATTCACAAGACAGAGGTTCACCTTAGACCATGCCTGTCTCAAGATAGACTGATGATAGTGTTCCATTAGTCCGCGTTGCTTACCTACCCTTCCTGGTGCGCAACACGGAAAGTTTCTTTCCCGTCTCGAGACAAGTCCTAGAGGAGATTGACATGTGGTCGACAACGCCCACGTGCGTCTTCGTCCGTTAACCTCATTCCCCTTTAGAGCTTTCTCTGGTATCGGTATTTGTTCTCATTACTCCAAGTTACAAATTACTGGCCTGGTGCCCTGATTACTGCCTGTGACTTTTCTTCTGTGTCGCATTTATTTCTGTCTTAACCCTGTGCACTTCTTTCCTTGCAGGTGAGTTGCAGTTGAGTCACACATTTTATGTTGGACCGAGGCGGCGTGATGGGTGAGAAATATTTCGGCACGTGTCCTTTTCTTTATTTATTTTTACACATGTGTCTTGTTTCATGACGAAGAGGGCGACAGTGGGATGATGACTGGCTCTTGCGGTTTCCCTATGGCGAAAAAGCTCAGCTAATATGCATTTCGGGGGAACCAGACGCGTGAAATCTGGAATGACGCGATCAGAGTAATCAGTTTTTCAGGGGGAGTTTCTGGTTATGTTCTCCATTTGTCAGGTATTACATCTCTTACTTTTACAGCCCTTCACTACAGTTTTAACTACCGCTATAAAAAATACATAAATAAAACACTATGAATACAAAGAATTAAGCACTCCGGAGCAGAGATGCGAGGCGTCGAAAAAGAAAAAAAAAAACAAGGGAAAAACACCGGAAATATTGAGGAAAAGAACGGGGTTCTTTCTGTTTTTTGCGTAGGCGTCGGGAAAATTGTTCAAAATTTCCAATCCTGAAAATTAAAAAAAATATCTGTCTCCCTGTTGATGCAACGTGGAGTAAAGCGATAGCAATCGTTGAACTGCCAAGAAAATGCGGGTATAATTCTAAATTGCGCGTAATGGTTTGTAGATATGGGTCAAATGTAGGAGCACTACTGCAATGAGTTATGATGTAATGCTAGAGAGGATAAAGCGTGTGGGGCTTGACGTGACTCGAATTAGATTCAAGCCGATCTTGTTTGTTCCTTCTTCGTTGTATACACTGGTTTAGCATAGGGTAGGGAATAGCAAGTCGGCCTTGGCCTGTCTGACCTTTCCCCCTTTGTCTATCTTTAATAAACATATTCCCTCCATACGCATAATAACGGGGGGGGGGATATGTTTATTAAGAAAAAAAGAAAGGAAAGGTTAGCCAGGCAAAGAGCCGGCTTGCTATTCCGAAAAAAAAAAGATAAAGGAGAAGGGGAAAAAGAAAAGGAAGGAAAGACAACAAGAAACAAAACGAAAGGAAAAGGAAAGAAAGAAAGAAGAGAATAAACACTAGCACAACGTTACGTGCAGTTCACGAGTCCTGAGACTCGGAGAAAACCGAGGAGAGCGGCAGTGACAGCCCACTGGTTGGGGTGCAAGACGGGGCCAAGAAGAGCGGCCAAAGAAAAGTCGTTACAGCCAATCTGGAGCAGACGGCAGCGGAGGGTGTCCCTATGTTGAAGGTGCTGCTGGCAATACAGGAGTTGGTGTGGGATGTCAGCTTCCACCCCACAGACATTACAGTTTGGTGAATTTAGCCGACCCATCTTGAAGAGAAGTGAGGGTGTACGGGCAACGTTGAGTCGTAGGCGGTGGAGAAGGGATTCTTCTTTACGGCTGCGGTGGCAAGTAATGATGAACTTCATCAATGGGTCGATAGACCGTAGGAATGAGTTGTAAGTCGTAGTTTCGGCACGGAACTGCTGAGCGCATGTGGCACACCGACGGCGTACGTATAGACGGCATGTGGAGGCTGTAAGCGGCAGAGGTGCCAGGGCCGAAGTGTCATCAGACCCGGCGCGTCTCGCTACTGCGTCTGCTCGTTTGTTTCCATACACGCCTACGTGGCCAGGGATCCATTGAAACGTGATGTTGTACCCAGTGGCGAAGAGTTCATTGAATTTTTGAAGCGTCATGGTATGCAAATCGCTGCTGAAATGCCGAATCGTGCTGAAATGCGTTATATAACCCGTGCACCTCAGTGTGTTCAGTGATCTTGCAAACGGAATCGGTACGTTTCAGCGTATCAAGATCACAATCAAACTAAGTCGATTGTGCTAACTAATCAAACTAAGTCGAAGTCGTGCTGTTGCCAGTGGCAGGCACCTAGGTTGAATGATGCATAATTCGTACTGAAGTTTTTTTTTTTTCGGTGTATTTCGAGAGCCATTGATTTTATTCATCTGAATCATGCACATGAAAACTGTGGGGATGACGACAGGCTTATCTGGATTTACTGCAACGCGTAGACAATGGCCACCAAGGGGGATGTCCGAGAACGACAGTTTGTCCATGCCACGACGAAGACGTCGCTCTCCCGCCATAGCAGTCTCACTTGCAAGATGTAATATAGCGTCGCATCCCAATACCCGAAACTGCCTCGTGATAACCTGACTTCGCAAACACGCCCGGTACTACGCTTTACTAGGCACTCCTCGTCTCACAGTTGCGGTTTTGTGAGGAGGGTTTGTGTTAACACTCTGACATACACCAACTCGGAGCTGAGCTCGTTTCCCTTGTAAGCCTCTGCAGATTACCTGTAATTGTTGGAAACCCCAGGGTTCGCACAGGCCCTTGAAATCCCTGATTACGCAATATTTTTGAAATATTTTAAATGACGCTGCAACCCCTTAAATGTACACTCACTCCTTGTATTCCTTGAGAAAGCGGGCAGAGCTAGTTAATTCACCCGAAATCAACATGCTGCAAGGCGCGCGCGCCTTCTTGGGTACTCTCATGATGAGATGACCCTGCGGGCCACTTTTAGTTTCGTACACACGAAAGCTTCCGCGTCGTGGTTCGCTTCTCGCTTCAACTTTTAACTTTCAACGTGGCTCTTGTTTCGAATTCATGTCTAAGCAAACGCCTGGTGGTAAGTGCGTGTTCCTAACTGCCTGGCCAGTATCGCCCTTCGCAACATCACTATTGTGATTGTTTTGAATACGGAATTAGTACCTTTGAAATTTACCAGCATCGCATGTCCGTCACAGATTTATGTGTAGACAACATAATGGTCCACCTGCATTGTGTAATTGCCGAGCATGGCACGCCGGAATGGGTACACTTCTCAAGGCCACCACCCCGAATGTAGTGTATCCACATCTTCAAAGAGTAAAGGGGAAGCGAAACGACTCGTACTCGTGTAATGTTTCACCTGCTTGTTTTCCCAAGACGTGTGTGACTAGAACACTGAAGACCCTGCTGCTGGTCTCGTACTACAATGAAATACAAAAGGGAGGGGGCGCAGACTAGCTGGTACATGATGAAAGTCACGGGACATGCAGACAAAATGAAATACAGTTGGCCCTTGGCTGTCGCGAACTTTATTACTCGTTTTTTTTTCGTGTTTTATTTTCCTGTTTCGGTTTTACAGTTGCCTATACGGTTTCGTAATTTCGGACAGCTGTGATAGCAGCGCTGTCAAGTTTGTCCACACAAGCGTCGTGTGCAAGGCTGCTTCCAGTATAGGGTACCTTGTTTCTTCGAACCGACGGGACTGCTAATTATGGATCCAAAGCGTCTATCGCTTCTGAAAGTGCTCCCAACAGGCAAAGATATGCTGTGGGGACCCATACAAGAGCACCTTGAATTATTAGATATGCTGCAGAGGGAGATGTCAGCTTCTGCAGTTGCCCGGCACTTTGGCATCAAAAAGTCAACTGTACAGCTTCATACTGATCGGGAAGTTCGACTTTCGCAGGGTTCATCCGCCGTTAACCCTCGCGACAGTAAAGGGCCAACTGTACGTCGATCAACCCACACGGAAACCCCCCATCGGAGCGCTGCGGCTGCCACGACGGCATGCCCATTTTGCATGTAGCCTATTTAGGAAAACCTGTGCAAACGTCACGTCCTGAGGCACTTCCCCTAACTTTTCCTGACCGGTTCGCTGGATTTTCTACCCTTCTTCCTGCACTAACGTAGCACGTTCTGTCGGAGCGGTTCACAACGAAGCCACTACACTATCATTATTTTTATGCATATTTCGTAACATATCCAACGGACTGTTGTCGTGTAATGGAACTGCCTACAAAGCGTAACTGAACGTAACCAGAATCTTGTGTGAGCATCGGAGGAAGGCCCGTGATATTACAAAGTTCCGACGACATGTCATGTGAGCTCAATATTAGCTTACGTGCTGCGGACACACTGTGTTTCCAGCGACTGAATACAGACGCTGGAAGGAGATTAAGGGCGGACAATGGAGTCGGTGAAAGCTCCTGGTAACAACGCCGGCAGGGCGTCTGGAAGGGGGGGATATATTTATTTAAAAAAAAAATGCTAGGAAAGCTTAGTCAGGCATAGGCCGACTTGCTATTCCTTCCATAAAAAGAAAACGAAAAAGAAGAAAGAAAAGAAACACACACACACAAGGGCCTTGGGGGTGAAGTTTTGTACCGACCGGCGACAAGCAGGGCACGTGTTCCATATCTCACATCATCTGCCTTTACGGTAGTGGTGGCGGCGGATCCAGCGAAAATATCAAACACGAGGTAACTAACTTGCAGAAATCGTTTGATCAATTCATTTAGCTTGGTCCACGAGTCCAGCAGTATACTCAAGAGAGTTTTATGCACATTTTACGCTTTGCACTAGGTATAGTTACCCGAGACGGGAACGAAATTCCACACTCTGTCGTTTGTGGTCGCCCCAAGAACTCGAATTTGCCTACGAATTTCGTAAATATGCCTTCTCAGCAACGTACCCTCCCAGACACGTCGATCTACTTCGTCGGGAACAACGTTGTAGAATGCTCTAGATAGGGCTGAGAAAGAGGGAGACCCTTTATTCATGTTTCGTGTAAGTAAGTGGCCTTCCTGTTTTCAGCATACAGTGAATCAGAGAATCAGACTTCTGGTACATCAACTGTGTTGTAGCTCAGATACTTGAACGATTTGAGGTATCTGTGCTACAACACAGTTGATGCATCTGAAATATGATGCGCAACGACATCAACGCGTTGCAAGGAGGTCTCTCATCAATTCCATAATGAACTCAACAGCAACAACAACTACATCAATGACGATGGGATGAGGTGATTCACCGCAACAATTGCGGTACCATACCTCAGTGCATGCGGGTTAATATATGAGCGGGATGACGATGAAAAAGACTCATTTGCCCATAACATAACTGAAGCTGCCTGAAATGTGCGTTTCTCTTCGTCTTTTTCTAAACACGGCGCATGGTGCATCGTCTGTACATTGACAAAAACTGCCTTGAAAGCCGAAGTTTTCGAAAGCAGAGTGGGTAATTCGCAAAACTTATTCATCAACCCTGAGATCAATAAAACTTCTCGTTCCGCACTGCCACTCTGACTGATTGTGTCCACAAATCGAATTTAAGATTTCCAAACCGCTTGTTCGCACTATGGGGCACAAAAGATACGCCAACATTCACCCCATCTCGTCGCTGCCATACAGACATTCTCGAGGTCTTTAATTTTATCGCGTGCATTGAAATTCGGCGGCCGACTGGGTCATTTCATGGGTACAGTTCTGCACTTGGCCGGGCTAATCAGAATGCCTTTGTCGATCGTCCTCTTCAGACTCAAATTAAGGCTTCACTAATCGGGTTTCGTTCTAGCGAGAGCATTCGCTTAATTGGGCGGCTCGTTTTGCTGCGGGTTCTGCGCCATTGTTTGCTGTCGAGGGAAGTATTCCGCTGATTTTGGCACAAAGAGGCCGAACCCCGATTTGCAGCCCGCATTTACACACTAGATTGCTTTGGGAGCAGATGCTGCTGTTGTCTTATTTCTCGTGCGGCTAAAAGTTTTCGCAAATGATAGCGAGATTACCACGTGCCGCCCTTGCAATCAGAATGATACGCGGTGCGCGTAATCGATTCATTTTGCTGGTAAGGTTGAAAACCGTTACGGACACACGGTGGCTACCTGCGCGTAAGTTACAAAATGTGCTGATCAGTTCAACGTATTGGTCGATGTTGAAACGAATGATATTAGTAACTTCCATGGTATTCCCCATGAAGATCGTTGACGCACTACAGGGCTCTCAGCAACATCTGCATCATTTTAGAAGTACATGTGCTATCGTATGACACTTACCTATCAGGAAATATGATGTTGGAACAAATCAAACCCCATCGCTGACCGCTGGCGGCGGGAACTTTAATTGAGGGCAGAAGTATTGGTCGCTGCTCTGAGATGGCGCCAAGTTACCGCCGTCGCAGGGTAAAGGAACCTTGGCAGTTCCTCGCTGAAGATGCTGGCTTCTGCGTGCAACCCCATCGATGATACCCAGTCCGTCTTGTCCCGTGCGACCAGTAGAGTAAAGGAAAAATGAGATGGTGACAAAATAAAAGTAAAATAAAATAAAGGAAATGGACGAGACCTACAAGAAGCATAGCTGTGTAGCACCCTTTTGCACACTGACGTAGTGAGTTGAAAAGAGGTGTGGGTTTACTTCTCTCAGATATGTCTGAGTTATTTCTTTCTTTCTTTTTATACAAAGCTCGTGCTAGCGATTATTTGGAAGAAGGAGTTACCTTTGTATTTCGCCATTCCGTATTCCAGAACTTGTGCTACCCTACCCTGGATCTTCGATTCATAATACTGGCCCGACTTAAGGGGAGAAAACAAAATAATTTTTTTCTTTCTTTTTCTTTTTTTTTTCTCGCGCTGTGTCAAGTCGGTGCACTTTATCGATACAAGATCATGTTTCCTGGCTTTTGGTCTATCTTCAGCTACCGTGAATATGCTTCAACCAGGGGGGTCGGACTCGCTCAAAAAAGCGCGACCACGCGGGAGCTGCCATTCGTTGGTCATGGAAGGCGTTGCCTTCCGTTGGCTGCTTCATTCCGCTAAACTTGACGTACTCGGTTTCCTAAATCCGTCACTTGCTATCTAAATTCGGCGTACTATGTGCGTATCTCATATGTGTTCGTTAAACAAATAAGCAGTGAATATTTTCCCACTACATCACTTGCTTGTGTGCTGCCGTTCGTTCGTCAGGAAACTCGATAGAACAGATCATGGTATGGCGGGTGGTTTCGTTTTTGCCGTTTCCGGTTTCTGTTGGTTCGCAGAGCAGCATGAAAATGGCGGTTACTGTGTGTATTCATCTTTGGAATTCTGTTGCCTTCCGAAATACATGCCTACATCTGTTACGATGGGTAACAATTTATTGATTTCGCTCGCAAAGCATACAAACGCCACTTCAACGTCACGTCATAGGCGGTAAACATCTTCATCCGTGTCGGTGGAAACCAAAGGGTTGGCGGTGTCGCAGGTAATCTCATAGATAAGATATGACAATGTTTACCTTGTGATTCCGATATGCACTATACTCAATTCTGCACGTATCCCGAAGGTTCGTGCGTACTCAACACAATTACACGGCTGGCCTCGCTTCCTAAGGTGGACGCCGTTGCCTCCATCGGCTCGTTCCCCCGTTTGTCATCCCACGTGACTGCACAGGGTTGGCAACAAACGGAGCAGGTCTGCTGAAGTTAGGGGGCTGAAATTCGTCCACTAACACTGTCCATGACCAACGGATGGCTGCACCCGGGCGGTCACGCTCGAGGATAGGAGAATCCCATTGACGGCGCGCCAAGTACGTTCTGTAGAGTCTTCCTATATTAACTCTATGGCTTCAACGACACAAAAACGCGATTTAGTGATCTCACTAACAACAGCGAACTGGACTGAACTGGGCTGTTTGTTCTCAGCGGCCACAAAGCCTGAATGGTGCCTTTTGCAGCGTTTGCTGGAGTGTGCCTGCAGCGTATCGAGCGTCAAGAAACGTCCATTCTACATCGACTACGCCTTAATGCCGCCAGGACACCTCTACTTCTCTGTAAAATGGGTCTTCTCCAGTCGCCCAAATGCCCTACTTGCGCTGTTGAAGCTGATGTTCCACACCTTCTCCTCGACTGTCACAGATTCGGCACCCCTCGAGCCACTGACGACGCTGAGACGACGCCTACTCGAGCTGCGGTGCACGGACTTTTCTCTGGCCACTCTGCTCGGCCCGGTACGAGATCACACACAGCGGTCTGTGACCAAAGCAGTTCTGACTTTCTTGAGAGATTCAGGTCTTATGAACAGCCTGTGAACTCAGTCGTGCAATCTCATTCTTCTGTGCCCCACTCTCACCCTCAACTCATTAACCTCATGCTTTCCTTTTAAAGTCATCTTCTGTGATCCATCTCATCATTCTTTCACGGTTTGTTAGTCATCTTTTTTTTTATCATCTTTGTCTTTAATCTACCTCATCCTTCTTTCATCATTTTTTAGTTTATCCTTTATTTCCTGAGTCTTCTTTTTATTTATTTCTTATTTCTTAATTTTCTTTATTTATTTATTTCTTATTCCTTCCTATTTCTTTCTTTCTTTATTTATTTCTGGAATAGCAAGCAGACGTTTCGTTTGGCTGCCCTTTCTCCCGTTTTTTTTTTTCCTTTTCGTCTAATAAATATATCCCCCCTCCCTGCGGCGTATCTTTTACCGGACATGTTCATCCATTTCAGTCGAATCTAACTAACATAATAGCCCATAATTAATAAGGTAGGATACCGTAGTTCCTGTGGGAAAGCACCCATACATCATCGTCAGAATGATTTCGATGTTGTTCTACCACCAGTACGCCTACACAGGAAACACAGGAACATACGTTTTAGTAACCCAGAAATCGCTTATACCTAACCCTAACTGGTACTACGTGTTGAACAACTTGTCCACGGAATCTCTTGGAGAGTGCCTGTTAAGCTATCGAAGCTATCAAATACTTCTTTCTGCCCACTATTCCTCTCGATGTGGGCAATCAATTCACCTCAATGTGGAAGCAGGACATTATACGCAAGAAACAGCGGGCTTTATTTGCGAATTTGGCAGTCGTGGCTCCCCTGAGTAGAACAAAGAAGCGGCACTACCGTTAATTACGCCACCGTTGAAGGACAAGCGTGAAAAAGTGCCCCGACCCTGATCTGTAACAGAGCTGCGACTGCGTGTGCGGCTTTGCGCTTGGTCACCAGATTGAACGGATGGTCAGCCCCGAGTGGGCAAGGAGTAAAGGTTGACCGGGACAAGATTTCGTGTTGGCTGCGCCAAAATGAGGTTGTACTTTCCCCTTTTTCCGGGGAATGGTCGCGCAATGTAATTGCTGTAAAGTTAGCTCCAGCTTGCATACTAGCTCCAGGTTGTTTATCCGAATACTTACGAAGGTGCACTCGTAATTCCCCAAACGCCACAAGAGAGGTAGTGAAACAATGTGACGGTGTTTGCTTCATATCAAGATCCGCATACATATATTACGTTTATATGCTGTATATCTGTATATGCCCCATATGTGTGTTTAACTGTCCATGTGTGTGTAACTATATAAAATTGTTACTCGCACAGCCCTAGATGACGCAGTTGAGAAAAATAAGGAGATGTAGGCCCCACTTAGCGTAGGACCAGCTACTGCGCAGTACGATTACGAGCACTTGGCTTGTGAGGTGTTAAAATGATGTCTGCTCCTATGACCTTCACAAAAAGATGTAAGTGAACGATGTGCAGTCTGTCGATGGAGAGCAGTAGATAAACCACGCTGCTGACATTTTATTTTACAAATTCATTTATGGTCAACAAGTAGGGGAAGGTGGGGCAAGATGCGACTGAAATGTGCAATTGAATGTGGAATTTTTATTTTTTGTATTTTTCAAAAAAAAGAAAAACTAGCCATTGGCACATTCTCAGAAATCTAGAGCTTCTTATGTGTAAGCCAGAACGGACGTAGCCGGTTCTAAAATAAACATATAACAAGGAACTCAAAAATGCAGATTGTCTCGTCTTGCCCCATACCTCGGGGTAAGACGAGACATCGCGTGGGACGAGATGAGACACGCCGTGGTAATGAACTATACAAATTAGTTTTTTTTTTTTTGCAGTCCAAGCACCTACAGAGCCCCTTTGGGCCCACCGCCCACATGATGTACGATAAAACCACACAGAACCTGGTGCTATTTCCCTCCACCGTCCTCTGCAAGCAAGGCACCGCCAGTCTGGTGTGTCGCTGGTCGCTCGCTTTTGAGTGCGCTTCTACTTTGCTGGAGATATCCTAGGAAACAGGAAGATTTGCTGGAAAATCCTGGTTCATATGCATAAAAAAAAAGGAATCTCTGAGGAACAAGCATAAAGCCACCTGATAGTTGACTTATCAGTTTCTAAATTACGTTAAATTTAAATTGCATTAAATTTAAATTACATTAAGTTGTCACGTCTTGCCCCGTGTATATCATCGGATGCATTAATTTTTCAGTTAAACACCGGATAACCAACCCAGACAACACGTATCGTTGCAGGGACGTCCCAAAAACGTCCCTACGTCCTTCGTTCCACCGGGGACATTCAAAGCACATCCATCGGACGTGCGTTCGTAAGACGTCCTACACGCGGCCCTGGAGGCACGTAAACGGGAGTACGGGAATGGTTGTCGGAGAAGGGGGTGTGAGAGAGAGGGAAGCGGTGGTAGCGCCATCTATGCAGAGCTGTGCAAATGTATGCAAGGCAAACGCTTAGCTCCGCGCCAGTCGTTTGAACCAGAGAGCTATCGTGACTCATGAGGTTGTGTTCCAGCAATGTGCAAGTGCAGCAAGTTCCAGCAATGTGCAGTAAGTGCATATGTTGCGTCCTTTGCTATACGTTATATTGTACACTGTTGCATTGTTGAACACTGGCCATTTCAAATGAAGCGAATACAAGGCGTTCTTTCTTGGTGTGGGCTGTGACGCACATCGCCCAGGCGTTCCTTCACAAGAAGCTGCTATAACTGCCATGAAGAAATGTAGGCAAACAGTTCATCGTCAAGGAAAGCGGGCAGTTCAAGAAAGCCTATCTCGCATTCACCCGTCATCAAGTCCTCCACACGATTTCACCCTCAGTGTACCTCTTCAAGATGAACCTCGTTTTGTGTCCATAGATGATGTTGACATTGATTGCTTCGTCGCAGTATGGTTCTGGAGTGTCAACGCTATTGCCCTTACCTTCCCGCGGCAAGCGCTCTGCATCTGATGATACGGCGGACGTTTTCACATTTCAAGAGAGCGAGGAAAGTTGCGCGGTAGCTAGTGTTTCTTCGCTGCCAAGCTTCGAAGAACAACTGAAAGCTTGGGCGCTCGAATCGACCGTTACACATTTGGACCTAACTAAACTTTTCAAAGTATTACGGACGGTTCCCTGACTTTGTGAGGTTCCAGTGTGTGCGAGAACCTGCAACGAACTCCCTGTGCTGTTCTGGAGTAGAGCAGGTGGGGGATGGAACGTATTGTCAGTTGTTGTAAAATGGTACACATTTCATTCATGCAGAAGCGTGCCTTCAGTTTTGAATAAGACTACTTTGCAGAGATACTATCACAGTATAGCAACGGTATCTTTATGTATTTTTTTTAGATTTGTTGTGCAATATAATTGAAGGTTAATTATATTCAGTGCAGAATTGTACTCAATGATTTCTGAAGTGCAGAATGGGCATAGAAGGTGGCTTACAGATCTGATATCTATTTTCTAAATGACTAAGCAAGCTACTGCTGCCAAATATCGCGCACAGGTTCAGCTTCAGGCCGGGCAACCCACAAACGCAAACTGCATTTATGGAGCTTTTGTCTTTTTACTGTAAAGTGCTGTAGGGTGATTTCATGCCGAATCAGGCAGGGTGGTCCGGTCGACCTCTCCAATTTTTTTCTTTGAAACATATACTGAAGCCTTGTCCCTAGGAGGCAGATTGGCACTGAAAGTAGTTGAAAGTAATTGGTGGTTATTTTTTACTGAATTATGATTCAGATGTGGGCATTTTGAGCACTGCGCTTCCTACGAAGTTTGACGCCGCGTATCTTCATAACTATTCAACATATTCAGCTTATTTATTTTTTACTTATTGTCAGGGGTGAGTACACTTGCATCGCACGTTGGATGTAATGGCATGGATGTACACCATGCCGTTACATCCAACGTGCCATTACATCCAACGAGCCGTTACATCCATCGTTGGATGTAACGACTCGTTGGATGTAATGGCACGTTGGATGTAGTGGCCCGATACCTTCCCGGCATACGTCCCATGGAGAGCTGGAACACGTCCGAACGGCATCGCGCAGTTACGTCCGCTGAACGTCTCTGTGATGTATTTCGGCGTTGCATTCGCACGTTTTTGGGATTTCTGGGGGATTGAATTCGGACGTCCCAGGGATGTCCCCAACGTCCCCCGATTGACGTCCCTGCGATGTGTTTCGGATTCGTTTGTGTTGTCTGGGAAGAGTGTTCATATTTTGCATATATCTAGATGAATGAATAAAGAAATAGGATGTGTACTTACATTGGACCGAATAAGCCTACGACACGCCGCTGCACAGCTGATAAGAAAAAGGACTACAGAAAATCGCGCCTTTCTTGCTGCGGGTCTTTACATTCTAGGCAGAAGTAACCGATTTTTTTTCTTTTTAACACAAACACCAATCCGGACAGTTCTCACGTGCAATAAAGCGGACATACAGAGCCACCTATGAGTGAAGTTTCAATCATATGGAGCAACGCGTGTCTGAGACAGGCGGCGTCGAGCAAAAAATGGCGCATCTTGCCCCGTGTCTCATCTTGCCCCACCTTACCCTAATTCTTGAAAAAACCATTGAGTGCCAGCGCCAAGGGTTGAACCTCCTGATTACCGGTCAGGGATACTATACCTTTGCAACACATTGGCATGTCCTTCTCGCGAATTGGAAAGCCTCTGTTCTCCACTTTTGTATTGTCTTGGTGGGGTGCTTCCGATCTTTTAAAACTTCCTAATGACTACCGCAGATGGACCGTGGAGAACAACGGTAGGAATGGTTTAACAAAGTACAGAAAAAAAAGCGAAAAAAGAAAAGGAAAAGAAAACCCCGAAGATCAGTGGCTGTGCGTAAACAGGGATTAAGCAGTCGTTGAATTTTTGGGTACACACAGTCATGGTATAGCCTACAGGACGACAAGTGTATGTGTCCGTATAATTATATATTAAACAGACCATAACGTCGACATACGAGCCGACCACGAAGGAAAAGGTGTCGGGTAATATTTCTGCTGGCGTATCTGAAATCCCGCAAAAGGAAAAACAAAAGAAGGAGAAGCAACCTCTGCGTTTTCGCGAACAGGTAAGCAGCAAGGAGGGGGGAAGGTACATCTGGAATGAAGCGAAAGAAACGCACACAACGCTCTGCGCCAAAAAATAAAAATAAATTAAATAAAGTGACGACAAAAATGGAGTGCGAATCTTTAAAGAGGCAGCTCACTGAATGCATTTTCGCTTGCAAAAATAGCCTGGAGCTGCTTCTTTGTATTCGAGTGGGCCTGTGGCTCATTGTTTGATCGAAACTGGCTGATGCAAATGTCGTCCGTGGTAGGTTTTCGCAGCGTTTTGTGTGGGAGGCTCGGATCTTGAGTGCCCAGATACAAAGGATGGCGCACGAGCCAAGTCCTTTAGGGAATAATGAAGAAGGAAATTTGTAGTTGGACTTGGATGGACTAAAAATAATACGAAGGAGAAGAAGGAAAGTTCGTTAAATGCTAAACAATTGACTGCTTTGATGATGGAGGTCCTCACTTCGTCGTTGCAGTTACGGACATGTATGAAATATGCTGAGGGCTGCTCTTTCAATTCCGTGGCTTTGATAGCGGCCATGAAGTTTCGTTTCAGATTGGTGAGAACGTTTTAGTTTACGATGCATTGCGTTTGAAATAATGACCGCACTTCGTTAGACAGAGTGAAGAAGCAACATCAGCCTCGTAATTCAAGCAATACTTTTCCATTTGCTATGGCTGCCTCTTGTAACATATCGAAAGGGCGTTTTATGTCCGTTTTTTGCCGAGGTGTACGGGCAGTAGATGTACAGTGCCGTCATGACCGATCCATTCTTTATCGATTATATTTATTCGGATGCTGCTGGCAAATCTATCGCTGCTATCCGTATCGGAACACGTTGGACGACTATCGGCGTTAGCTTGGTACACCGATGCTTTGGGGAGGGGCAATCGAACAAGTCCTCAGCTCTTCCCCGGCGACGTCACCCCATGCCCAATCCCCCTGCCTCCACTCGGGTAAAAACGCGGACAGCTGTAGACGCAAAAGAATATGGCTTCGTTCTTTTGAGGTCCTGAGGTTCTATCTATCTTCTAACCTGAGGTTCTAACTATCGCCTTGCTGGTTAAGTACAGCTTAAAAAATGCAGCATAAATCAGCATTTCGTTGAAGAACTAAAATGGTGCAAACGAGCTGACGAACCGTCGAATGAGCTAATAGTTATTTGAGTTTGAGGAACACAGATACAAAACGGTGAGAAAAACAAAAGACTCAACTAGCAATGAGGCTTTGATAGAGCTAGTATAGTAAGAAGAAGAAAAACAATAGTGTGAGGCGGACAGGACATCGCTGTCTCGGCAAAGCTGGGAGTGAAGCAATGGGAGATCGTCATTAACTTTCAGAACGACATTTCTTTTATTATTATTATTTTTTTTTTGAAGCGTCTGGACGGTCTCAGATAATTGAGCATAAAGAGATTATGAAAGCGAACTGATGACGTAAGCCACATATCCCTGAGTTTGGAGCAAGCCGACGTACCGTAGGGTTGACCTTTCCTCGCTTTTTTTTCCTTTGTTCTAATAAATATATCCCCCCCCCCCCGAGTTTGGGGTTGAGACCAGGGCACGAACAAACAACAAGTGACCCGTTTGCGAATGTATTGCACTTTTGTTTGTTCTTCGTCTCAGCCCCAGACTCAGGGATATGCCGCCTACGTCAGAGAATCTCGCGTGTATGTTAAACTAGGGAGGAGGCAGTTGACGATTTAGTACTGTAAATATAAATTTCCTCTCACGTGTGGTCTCCGCAACGCAGTGTAACAAGGCAGTACACCACGAAGGCTACGCGGCAGGGAGGAAGTCCGGCTAACAGTTAGGAAGGAAGAAACGGCTGAAAACCCGTTGGATGTCGAAAAGTACCGTTTCTTTTATCATCGTGAAAAGACAAAGAAAAATATCATACTATCCGACCTCCATACTGGTGACCCCATGTACAGTAAATTATGTGAACACGGTCGTCCAACAATTGTCGGGTGACTAAAGGAGGCGGAAAAGTATTTGTGACTGAGAAAGCTGTACAACTGAAAATAGTAATAATTAAATAAAAGTCGTGCAAGATACAAACACACACACACACACGTACATTGGATGGTGATGAGGTGGGCGATTCACCGCCGCTGAGGCGATACACTGCCTTATTTCGCGTTGGGAGAGGATGAAGGGATGATGATGGGGGCTTTCAAAGAGCCGTCGCAAGACCGGTGGAGCACAAGTACTCCGCCAGAAGACGAAGGCCCTGCGTCTGGTGGGCAGCATTCGACCACGGGCCGAGGATCTTCGCTAGGTTGAACGGCCGCTTGTCAGTGCGTTGCATAGAAACTTCCATTAGGGCACGCTCGTGGTGGTATTGCCCACAAGCCAGGATGACGTGGCTGAGGTCGCCGTGTACTCCACAAGTGGGGCAGAGGGAAGACGAGGTGGAGCCGAGACAGTGTTGAAAGGCAGGTGTAAAGGCAACGTTGAGCCGCGTGCGATAGAAGAGAGCAGTTAAGGGGTGCGGTAGTCGCGGAGGAAGGACGAGAGAAAGCGTGGGGTCTACATCAGAGAGGAGGGAGTGAGCCATGTCGTGTTCCCACTGAGCCTGCATCTTGGGACCGGTGAGTGTCGAGAGGAGGTGTCTTCGGTCGCCCGACGACATCATTATCGGGGAAAAAGCTGCGTGCTGATGGGCGCTCAATGCGGCTCTGTCTGCTTCTTCGTTGCCGCTGATACCGACATATCCGGGGATCCACTGCAATACTACAGTGTGTCCTGCAATGGTCGCCTTCTTATAAGCTTACAGGATGTCAAAGACAACAGGACCGAGGAATCCACGTATCCCCAAGTTGGCCACACACTGAAGTGCGGGTCTTGAGTCTGTAAAGACGACCCAGGACTGAGCTGGACTGGCTGATATTTTTTGCATAGCAAATAGAATGGCGTAAAGCTCGGCACACGTAGACGATGTTCTGTGAGAAAGACGGTGACCACAGGAGACTGACTGAGATGGACCGACAAATGCCTAGGACGATCCACCCCGAGTAGATGACTCGTCAGTGAAAACTGACGTTGACGCCGTGTAGTTGTCGTTCATCATGCCCAGGTAAGCTGCTTGGCGACACATGGGGCTGTATCCCTTTTCCTTCCATGCATGCCAGGAACAGTTAGGCGGGTGACTGGACTTGACAGAGACCATGGAGGGGAACTGGGAGCCACTGACTTCACTCCTAAACGCGGGACGCTAGGCTTCATCTGAGTCATCACCGAGCGGACCTTGCAGTGCTTGCGCCTCAAGATCTTCGATGCGAGCGGGTGCCGCCGAATCTCGTGCGCCACGGGTGCCACAGAGCCCGTAAATACCAGGCGCTGTTCCAAGACATTGCCTCAGTTCGTATACTCAAAGGAGGAATAGGCGTGTGCCCCTTCTTGCTTCCCTCCCCCTTTCTTGCTGCCCTGCTAACACATGAAACGTGAGAGAAGGTGAGGCGGTGTCATGTTGCTCTTGTGAATAGAAATTAAAGGAAACCAACCAAAACGATATGTAGACCAGTAATAATTTTGGGAAACAAACATCTTTTTAGGCTCCTAGGTAGCCAGACCTCGCTACCATGAGCGTACTGGAGTAGCCGACCCAATATAGAGTTGGACCAACATCTTCATGTTCTTTTTTTCTTTTTTATACCAACCAACCCGTAATAATAATAGGGAGCAGATTAGTTTGGTAAACCTATATTTTGTGTCGTCATGCTGCACGTGGCGCACAAAAGACAAAAAAAACCGGACACTCAACTGAACTCAACAACGTTTCGTTTGAGATCTAGCTCGAAAGAAACGTTATTGAGCTTAGTTTATTTCCCACAAGCAAGTAGAGACCTCGTTTTTGAAAGACGCTTTGTTTACATATCCGTCGCGGCATATGGTCCCACAAGAAAGCATTACAGTAGTCACTCGTGACTGACGACACCACATTTTTCTTTTTCATCTAACCTGTCGTTACACGAATCCGTCACGTGCAAACACTTGCACGTCAACACAAGAGGCCGAAGCTATCTTTTAATTTGGACACAGGAAAGGAACCTAGCTTTTTTATATCGTTCCGTACCTTTCTATTCCCCAGTCCGTGCTTCGAAACCAGAGAACGGAGTTAAAAGAACACGTCGAGTTCCCATTCTTTTCTCCTTCATGTAAAGAGCACCAGCCCTGGATCGTTCGTATAACATTAAGGAGAGTTACATTAATGGGCACAGGACACGCTCAATGCTGCACGACCAGCTAAAGAAGAAAGAATTGGTCCGGTTTCCCGTTTCCAGCGAAGGCTGATCCCATATTTCGCCACTCACGGCGCAACCCGAATCTTAGTGGATTTCTCGGTAACTGTGCGCACGTGCCTCGAAAGCAAGGCGAACTAATCAGTATTTGCTTGGCTTGCTACGTGGAATTAAATGGCTGGGCCGTAGCTGTGCGCTAGAGAGGTAACACGTAGCATTATCTATGAGGTTTTGTAGCACTGACGGCTGATCTTTGTGGCTAATTATATAAAGGGACAACGTAGGAAGTGAGTGTACTCGATCCCGGAAATTCCATACTGCTGAACGTTTTCCGTCGAACATTAGAGAGTTTTGGTGCATCGTACGTTATCGCCTTTGCGTACATGTGGTCGAATGTCGCAGTCTGTTCAGGTTCGCTATGTGAAGTGAATCATGTTTTCCTTTTCTGGTGTCTGTGTGGCGTGAATACCACGTGTCCTGTTAAATTGAGGTCGCACGTGCTCCCGGGGTGTCACCGCACGACTACAAATCAGTAGCAGTTTTTCGCACCCTATGTGGCCAAAGTATTCAGTGCGACAACGCTGTCCACTTCCATCTTTTCTTTTTGCACTTACCGCATTGAACCCCTGTGTCGGTCAATCTTGAGATATACGCGTGCTCACGCTTTTCGAATGCACGCATTCGAAGTTAGTCTTTGATGATGCAGACAACGCAGCGTTATTATGTGGAACGGTCGTTTTTATTTTTTGGAATCGTCATTGGTCAACACCATGTCTTTGTGCCGTGCTCACATATTGACAGCCTTAGTAAGAAAAAAAAAACTAGTGTAAGCATATTTTTTATTTTTAAATCGCTGCATAGCTTCTTTACGCGTACCCACAAAAGGAGTAAACATCGAATAAAACATAACCGTCGTTAAACCTGTGACCTCTCTTTTTGTTCGTTCTCGGAACAGCTCGATATCGACCGTAGCAGGAACTCGATGACGATGGTGCTGGCCGACTCTGAGCAAGTAAGTGGACGAGTGAGCCTCGAAATCCAGCCTTCTTTGGTCACCGCTTTCCTTTCTTTCTCACGTCATTCTCGCCTTTTTTTTTTCTCGCGCGCAGACGGCCAGTATAACGGAGAGGAGAGATGAGGGAGAGAAGGAGAGATTTAGTCTACTTGGGGCAGATTGCCTTTTCTCGAGATCGTTACTTATCTCACTTCGCTAGAGCACAAAATAAACCCCGAAGAAACGTCCATAAATGGAAGCGCCCGCACCTTTGTATGCGCGTAGGAAAACGTCATATTTTTCACCGCGCAGAATGGTCTTTGCCTTATCTCCCTTGGAAGAGTATCAAAAGTAAAGCTTTCCATTGGCAGCTCGAAAACAGATGAACTGTTTTATGTGACATTCTGTAAATACGGCATATAGTGTGTTGAGGTGCTCGCGTATCGCCCATTGGTAACACATCAGTTGTATGCAGGAGTGCTTTGCGTAGAGCAAGGCGTTGGTTTGGCTGGGGGTGGGGAATATGTTTATTAGGGGGAGGGGGAGAATGAAGAGAAAAGAGGAAATGTCAGCCAGACTGATGCCGTCTTGCTATTCAAAAACAAACACAGAAAAAAAAGCAATCAGACAATCAGGGCAACTAGAAACTTCTTATGATTAGAGCAAACAGTCAGACCAGCACAGGCACAACATAGCCAGAGAAAGCCCGGCCAGAGGGTGGACGCGAGGCCCGAATCTTGCAGGAAGTGGAGCAGGGCTGTGGTGAAGGCCCACTGGGTAGACCGAGGGACGGGACCAAGGAGGGCGGCCATGGTCACTGCGCTGCACCCAAGCTGCATTAGACGGCGACGGAGGGCTTGCCCTTGGGGAAGTTGCTGCGACAGTGCAGGAGGAATATCAGCCACCACGCCACAGCTGGAACACAAGGGGGAGCTTGATTGGCCCATTTTGTACAGAAGCAACGGAATGACAGCTGTTGGCAATCGAAGGATACCATGCCTCTCACTGATGTTCCATCCGGTCTAGCGTTACTACTTTGCCACGGAGTCTATCTGACGCGTAGCCAGGGGAATGCCCCTTGAAAATTACTAGAAATAGTTATTTAACCAGCGCCAGCGCCAGTATTTTGAAATCTATACATATAAATATCTAGACTTCCAATGAAATTTACATAACGTTACATCTCTGGAAGTCACTTTCTGGCTGAATTGTAATGGTAATGAGTCCTAGTATGGTAATGTGGGGCTACTTGAAGACGGGGGCAAGTTGAGGACAGTTTGGTTTTTTCGCGTGGCATTTTCTTAGCAATAATTTTTTTCTCGTCTGTGTCACCAGGGTGAGCACAGCCGTTGTCTGGGCTTTGAAGTAACGTGTTAGCGTTCTGCACTTGGCTTTTTGGAAAGACGTCAGACGCTGTTTTGCAGATGTGGTCGAGGTAAGAGGGGCCTTTTTTTGTCTCATCTGTAACCTTCGCGAGCATTGACTTCCAGTTGGGTCACTTCTGCTCCTCGGCTAATAAAATATGACATCACCTTTATGATGCAGTGTCACTGCCGAGTGTTTCATTGTGCATTACTCGTGACTGGCCGTTTCGGCTGGCCCATACAAAAGACAAAATTTCAATCCCGCATTAATTTTTTGATGTCCTTAATTTACCCAAAGGATGGGGTAAGTTGATGAAAATATGTAGCGTGTCATTTTTGGCTCGTACGAAATAAATACCTGGTTTAGCATCACAATAATTTGTGGATCATTTCTCAAAGGTTTGGGGATTCGGTTAACGAATTGTGGTACAATTTAGGCAATTATTCTGACTGCTATTAACAAAATAGTTCAACTGTCTTCAACATAGACCGCATAACCCTAAAGGTTGGCCATTCAGCGACAAATATGAATTGCGTTCCAGAAAAACAGCCACCATTACCACTGTTCATTGACATCACATTTATTAACGGTAACCAGTTTGCACACTACCAAGTCACATATTGAACCCTGCACAAAAAAAATAATAAAAAAAGTAAAGAGGACACGCAGTATTATTCATCCAGTCCGGAATAAAACAAGTAACTAAGCCTGGCCAGCACGCCGGAAAGGTAGCGCACTGCCAACCTCAAGCATGGATATATACCACCCTTCTCCTATGCGATAACAGAAGGACACAAGTCTTTACAGAACCATTCCCCGTGAATATCACTCATAATCAGCTAATCTACAAAGAGTACGGGGGAGAAAAGAGAAAGCTAACTCGGAGTTTTATCTCATGCGTACATGGCATCCATCACTGCGTTGTCAACTAGGCCAGAAAAAGGAGCAAAAATCGAAGGTTCCAGTGGAGGAAGGCGACGGTGGCCCATCGTTTACGCCGAGCACGTCATGACGCCCAGCGCAGCGGGCGACCTCGCCCCTGAAGAAGGATGGCGCTCGGTTGATGAAGAGTCTGACGGTTCTGACACCTCCACCCGATAAAGTATCCTCGTTCTGTTTGCCAACCAATATGAGCCGCGCTCGATACTTCCTGAGACACCAGAACGAATCACGCGCATAAGTGAAGGCAATCAGGGATATCAGGAATTATAAAGATTCTTTATATGGTTCTCCTGATTCGGATCTGGGGCTATGCTGTGTATGTTGGCGTCTTCAGTTGAAGGACCGCTAGTTCGTTGTAATTGGTGCAGAGTGTGATTTAATTCTCCTGAATGTCACCGTGCGTGATCTTTATGTTATTTTTTATGATGAGCATGCAAGAACGTGATCGAACGTCGTAACACGAAATAGGGGCATCGCTGGAAGTGGATATTATACTCATACTTGTGTCTTGTTTGTTTGCTTGTTTCAACTGCAATCGTTTTATAATCTTTGGATGGATGACCCGCGTCGTGGAAACGCTTATTATGTGACCTTTTTGACATAAATGAGAATTAAGAGCGATTCAAACCCCAACAAAGAAAGACCTAGGCCCTAGGGGAGGGGGCTATCAAGTGCAGTCCTAAAAGCACATCATGTTCTCTGGTGAACCACCGATTAAACGATGTTTTAGCGTGCTGTATGAGAAGATCCTCTGCAGTCAAAAGATGAGATTTCCCTGCAATGGATGCCCTCTTACGACGAACATCTGAGGCAAAGCAAAAGCAGACCAGCTAGCGTCTGCAGTCACCTCAGGAGCAGCCCAAGATTGCCAAACCCAGGAAAGAGTGGCAGACAAATGTCCTAGCGAACCATATTGAATTTGTACAGGCACAGCACCAGTGGATCAGCTGGACCCTGCAAAATAATCTGCTAGATTTTCCCTTCAAAGGACAGCCCTGGAACAAATAAATCTAGTTCTATAGGTTGCTAACGGAGTCGACATTCACTAAATAGCAATTGTACATTAATAACGCAAACCTGCGCAACGTAAATTACAGACACTGTGGGCTGATGGATACAGTTGAACACATCGTAAGAGCTTGTCGTTCATGCAATGAGATGTCCACACTTTGGGGAGGGGAGGGGGGCGTAGAAACTGTACGCTGGATGATGCTGTACATCCCTTTCACCGACCGAAAGGTACTTACTTGAAAAAAAAAAAAAAAAATCACACTACGCCGCTTTCTTTAGGAAGCGCGCCTTGCGCGATGACTCTAACTTTGTGTTCAAAGTTACTGACCCCTACTCATTACACAAATGGACTTCCTACTAATCTCGACGTCGACCACTCGACCACCTGGTGAGACTACCGAGGGCAAGCCGCCATCACCACCGCCACAATCTCCGGCATCGATTAAAGGCACCCTCAATCACGTAATTTGGCGCGCATCCGAAATTGCTCGCCCCCCTTATCTTACGACTGTGATGGCCCAGTGCATTGATATTGGGCTGTATCAGATCTACGTGTTGTAGCTAAACCGGAACAACACACAGCAATACTTACGCAGCATCGAAGATATTATGTTCCCAACATATTCAACAGCCTGCCATTACCGATATATACCAGACTGAGTCAAAGCACAAATCAAAATATCATTTAAGTATGAAAGAACAGATGTTCTGAGGCTGGGAACAACATAGAAGGGACAAATGAGTGAGAGTCTGTGGCTGGTTTGTCCCTTCAGATGACGCACCCTGGAAGTCACTCAGAAGGCGTGTTAGCTTAGCTCAATTGGTAGAGCCCTGGACCGGCAATCCAGAAGATGTGGGTTCGAGTCCTACAGCTGGCTAACCTTCTCAGTGACTTTCATCTATCATCACTTCAGTTTTTTTTTTTTTTTTTTAAATTCTAGCCATGCTACGTAGTGACGTGTTAGTGTGTCTCGTGCATTTAATCTCTCGATGTCCCTAATGGCTGTGGGCTTGCAAAAGTTAAGTGTATTAATTGTAAACTCTATTACATTGGATTGTAAAACTGTAAATTGTAACTGGGATTGTAAACTGCTGCTGACGCCGGGCCCAGCGTCAGAAGTACTCGGGCTTAGGCGGGTCTTCTCAATCATTATAACGGAGTTCATAAAACAGTAAAAATGACAGAACAGACTTCTAGACCCCTGTCACCTCCAGTTCTGACCTCTCCTATTTTTAAGTCACTGACTCCATTCAGACAGTCCATCGTGTTAAAAACTGCATCGGGAGACGCATGAAAATTTTAAACTCCACTACAAGTCTCCCGACAACGCAATCAATATTAATTCCCTCGTCGCTCGAAACAGACTGCTCCATCCTGCACCCGATGACACTTTTTTTCTGGACACAGATTCTCTTCTCGGACCTGAAGCAGCGACCGAGAGATTAGGGATCGAAGCCTCGCGATGACCACATCCATCTCGGAGACGTATGGCCAACGGCGTTCAAGATGAGGTGCTCGAGCCGTCAGTGTACATGTAGACCGGCACTTGCTCCGCGAAGGAGACCCCCTCGGGAATTGCGGTGTATATCGAACTCTGGAATGTCGTACGCCCGCTGAAGAACGAGCATAATAAAATAACCCACGAAGGCACGCCACGAACGACAATTTCTAGTGCGCGTATTCCCAGCCGCGCTCCCTTCTTGAAGACAGCTCTTGCTTTGCTGGTTCGCACACTATATGTAGGTCTCTGGAGTGCTCTAAAACCGACGCCTTCAGTATCGCCCACCATATTCGCAGTTCTTTTGGTATTGAAACTGGTGAAGGGACTGTACACGGTGTGGCGTTTTTCCTTTTGTATGCGGGTGGGTGAGTGTTAGTATGGATGGGGTGAGTGTCGATTTGGCGAAGCAGAATGAAAAAATCGATAGGTTAGAACGCGATATTTTCTATTTGTTTTCATCGGTTTCCTATATGAAGGTAGTGTGGTTGAGTAAAATTTGGGCCAAGTGTAACGCTTGAAGGAGTACAAACACAGGGGTGGCACTCAATGTATTGCTCCGTTGACGAAAGCGTGCTGGGCGAACGCAATGCACCCTGGTCAGGTTCTGGTCGCACGTCACAGCAAACATCAAGGCACACGCGACCTTAAAGATGGCGGCGCCCGTGATCAGCGGTCGAACCGTTTGTAAACAATGCGGTTCTCGTTTCTGCGCGACGTTTTGGATGTCTTTCGATCACGGTAATTATTTTTATCCGATAGTCTCGAAGTAAAACGCGCAGTTTTGCACATAAGGCCTCGTACTGTTTACGACTTCCAAAGATGTGATGACGACCGCGCGTTAAGACTCACCGAGCCGATGCGATGTACTTAAACTAAGGAGAAATGGGATACCATGTTGCGGAAGAAGAACCGCATGGTTTACTTTAGCAAAATATATTCATCGCTTGGCTTTATGACGACGGAGATATGTCGGTAAGTGGCAAAACGACATGAAAACAAAGTCATGTGACCTCAAAATGACGTTTTCTATGACGTGCGACCAGGACAAGATGGCAGTTTTGCCAAAGGCACCCGCTTGAGGGTAGCTACAACAATGGCGGGTTTGTGTCACCCCTGTGAGTGCAAACAATATATATCAACCACCGTGGTTGCCTATAGTTCCCTCGTTAATATGTCCACTGCCATTCCCGCGGATTTTGGTCATAAAGTGAATCGTCATATTACCGACAGACGCACCCTCCGCGGACCAGACAGACCGATAGGCACAACAAGAGCCTACGTAATTATGATTTATTTTCCGAAAAAATTATTAACATTGTCTGCCTCGAAGAATTTTCAGTAATTAATTTTTCTAACTGGACAAAGGACGATCAATTGCGGACACGCTATCAATGTAATTTCTTTGCTTACAAGATAACAAGGCAACCTGTATAGGGCTTCGCTTGCCTCAGACCCCTGATGACTTCTAAAATCGTTGATCACGGTATTATACTGATATCGCTTTTTTTAAGCCATCGAAGTGCTTAAAAAGGCGTTGACCAGTGGACCAGGTCACATAGTGCTGCTGTCCTCACGTAAGGTTGGCCGGAAGGAAGCAGAAGATTTCTGATTTGGCTGCCCGAATGAAGAGTGTCGTTACTTGAAGGACTTCAAGTAACGTCACTCTTCATTCCGGCACTCCGGACGCCGCGGCGCCCCCCCCCCCCCCTGAAAGATCACTGTGATCACCATCTCCATCTTCAGTATGCATATAGAACATCCGTCTTCTGCTCGTGCCATGCATAACACCGAACTGCACCAGAGACTACTCCTCTAGTTTCTCGGCATCTTGTTGACGATGAACGAGTCACGGCACTGTAATTTCGGAATCGACTGGGACGGATGCGACAGTCCCTTTAAGAACTTATGGACAGAACAGCTTTTTCACAACAGAACAGTCCGCACTGACAGTGCCACTGTCGAAACGTCGACCCCTTGCCCATTTTACTTTTTAACGTCTCCCTATGTAATAAACTAGTGTTTGTATCTTCCCTAAAATCTGTTTCCGCGTCTTTTTTTGAACTTCTCTAAAACTTCGTGGCCGTTTGATAATCCTTTTACCTCACCCTATATATATATATGTATTTACAAGATGTCAACGCTAATTATAGAAGTAATTTTTAAAAATAGAAAACTCACCTTTTCCCAGTTTTACCCAATGGCGATGTGCTCTACGCACAAAAGGCCCACCTTAAGATGGCTCAGGCAAGCTTCTGTGACGATGCATTAATTAACTTTAGTTAAATAACTTTTTAATTATCAACGATATAAGACTGACCCAATGAGAACATCCGATCCCTTGGGGTTACTGATAACGTTGCAATTTTCAAAACAAAAATTGAGGCAGCTATAACGCGAGAAAAGGGCCTGGGGCTTATTCGCTTCATCGTCGTTACGGTCGTTACAAGCTAACGAGGGGCGGGAAATTCAAAAAGGCTGGCGGGAGATTTTAAAAGGTGGGCACGTGATAAAACACGTGCACGGCAGCTCTTCGCGCGATACGTGAAGGCCGTGGTACACGACACGCGCAATGTGTCACGTGCTCACCTTTTTTTAATTTCCCGCCACTCGTTAGCTTGTAACGACCGTAACGACGATGAAGCGATTAAGCCCCCAGGGGGCTCTGGTGGTCATCCAGTCTTGGGTAGTAACTAAGTTACTTTTAACTTGTAACTGTAACTAGTTACTTTTGGGGGTAACTAGTTACAGTAACTAGTTACATTTCCAGAAAAGTAGCTTTTAACTGTAACTAGTTACTATTTCTGTGAATGTAACTACAAAATGTAACTAGTTACTCAAATAAATGTCCTTCCTTTTTTTCTTTCACCTACCTTCCCCTACTTCCCCCTAACGGTGTCTTCCTTCCTTTTATCCGTAATCAGTATGTGCCCCCTGCCTTGGGCTCTTAACCAAGCAGGGAATTCCAGCTTTGCGAAGAGAAATTAGTTGAAGTTAGTGACCCTCAACGGTCCCAGTGAGTCATATGTGAGCAATAGTGTTGCTGCCCTTGCACGGGATCCTGCCTCCTGTGGATATGGACAAGGGAATGATTATACACAAAGAGAAACTTTCCGGTCAGCTCACTTGCGCTCCGACCAGTGCAATGGCTAATCCTGCTCTGGTTGTTTCTATCATAAAGCTTCCGTAGCCGCTCAATGAAGCAACCTTTGAGTTTTTATCATGGGAGGACGAGAATAATTTAATTGTAAGGTGCAAGCTATTAAATAAGACGTACTCTGCAAACAGGACATCAATTTCAAACCTGAAAAAGCATCATGAGGCGAGTTCCTTGTTCTTGTGTATGTCTCTCCCTCTACACGCTAAGAAACGCGTGTCACCGTGCTCTTCTTTTTCACCGCGATACGCCAGGTCGCATGCACGTGTCGTATTTCTCCGTGTGGATTAACCGCGTTTTAACTTATACTGCTTCTGGTTCAATGGAAGACGACTTTCATCGCACTTCAGTAAATGTAAATAAGTGTATGTTTTTAACAATTGTATCACCCTCTCACGGTCATTTTTATAAAAAGTAACTGTAATGTAACTGAGTTACTTTCTCTCGGTAACTGTAACTGTAACTAGTTACTCGACCAAGAAAGTAACTATAACTGTAACTTAGTTACTATTTTTGGCAGATAAACTGTAACTGTAACTCAGTTACTTTTTAGAAGTAACTTACCCAAGACTGTTAAATTTTCGACGCTCAAGTAGAAGCGCTCCCGTTTCCATTTCCTGTGTATGCGGGGGTGGGAAATAGCTGTCGCACCAATCTGCCCCCATGTAATCTGTTCCCCCTTCGACAGTGTTTTTCCTAGCCCGCGTACAGAGGAAAGGAAAACGCGAGCGTTTCTACTTGAGCGTCGAAAAACGACTACCAGATCGACTTATTTCCTGGCCCTTTCCTCGTGCTATAGCTCTCTCGTTGCTTCTCTCGATTTTTGTTCTTAAAACGGTAATCTTACCAGTGACTCCAAGGGATTCGATGTTATCATTGGATCAACATGCATTGCTTTCGCATTAATTAACGAAAGTTAATTAACGCATCGACACAGAAGCTTTCCTGTGCCTTCTTAAGATAGGCATTTGGGCGTAGAGTACATCGCCACTGGTTAAAACTGGGAAAAAGTGATTTTTCTATTTTTAAAAATTACTTCTATAGTTACGGTGGACACCCTGCGTGTGTGCGTTTTTCTTGTCCCATCTTTGCCACCAGCTCGCTCGCTTTCTGACCTCTCTTTCAGTGTTTTTCTGACTTTGTGGAATGCTGAAACTAGCGCGCGGATTTCTGGCACGACTTGGTCATTACGTAGTCCAAAGTAATTCGCTCGTAGGTGCATTGCAGTCGGGAAAATACAAATATATGTGAAGCCTCCAACTCCAAGTCAAAACAAAGAAAACTTTCTGCCGGTAAAGACAGAATCACTGTGCCGTGAAAGTTATTGGGACGACGTTCTCATATTAGACCTTTTGTGAGACGACGCCGGAAGCGGATGAGGCGGCTCTTCCCGGAAGCTTCACATCAACGAGCACCTGATTCTGTGATCGAAGAAGGGGGGGTTGTTAGGGGAAGAGGTGGAACTTCCACCGTCCCCTACGGTCGGATGTGCAGCCTAATGAGCGTTTCTGACGGGGGGCTAAATCTAGAACGTAAACGAAGCAACTTCTAGACCATCCCAAAGGACGCAAAAGAAAAAAGGGGGAAGAAAAAGCGAATAGCCAAAAAGCTCCTCAGAGATCACGACTTTATTATATTTATTTCTCTTTTCTTTCCGTTTTTGCGTTATAGAAGGAGCATGTGGTGTTCTTTCTCTCGTTTGCGTCTCTTTGTGTCCACGTTCGAAGCGTGTACTGCTTCATGTACGACTTTCTTTTAGATATTTTTCCACCCTTCTGTCGGCCGTATTTAATTTGAAAAAGCAGCGTGTAAGGTGGTACAACGTAACAGGGAATGTAGGCGGGGGCTTCTGGAAGCACTATAACTTTTTTGTCTAGAAATAATGGTGCGCTTAGGTTACTGCCTTTGTCGTCTTTCGATATTGCTTTTTTATTTTTGTATTGTTTTTTACGTGTGTCCTCCATATCGTTAGAAGCATGCTGTGGAATAAAAGCGTAGATAATTATCTTTGGGAGGTCAGTGATGAAGTATATGTAGAGTGGGGGTGGAAGGTCACGAATAGGTGTAAGACCTCACTAATCATGTCTGCACAGAGGAAAGGACGCATGTTCAGTTCACGGCAGTCGACAGAAAAAGTATGGCATATCTGATGACTGCATGATTGCTGCGAAACCAATGGACGTGTCTCCGAACCATGTCGCCGACATGGATATCGTAGGCTCGCAAACGGTTGAAAATAACGAGGCGGTAATGGGTAAAGGATGCTTGACGGCGAAGTGTGAACGTCGTTGCCCTTCCCGGGACAAGAGCAACATTTCCACACGAAGAACTGTTATGCGCTTCATCGGCACAAAAGGGTGGTACAGATTGCACGCGCTGCACTTGGGTCCAGCTATACACTGAATACACCGTAGCCTCGGCAGAGGTGTACCCATGGATCCAGGTCTTGCGACTTATTGAAATTTACAGAGGCATGAAGCGGGTGCAGTTTCTTGACGGGGTCGTCACCACTGATAGCCTACCATCTGCGTTTCTGCACGCAGGGCAACGAGGCAAACATATACAAATGTATGACATTTGGCCTCTCTTTCCAAGAACGGCCTCGTTAGGGACATAGAAGAAACTGTTACACAGGATCCGATCCGTCTGCACCCACACGCACACACACTCTCTCTTTCTCGGTACGTGCTCAGAGAGAGATCGGCACGCAATGCTGCTCATTGACCCGCCGCTCTGCAAGGCAGGCCCAGTGGATGTCGTTGATCACACATAAGTTCGATTGCGTTCATTACCCTAGAATTCATTTGCTAATGCTATACAGTGTTGTTTGCAGACGAAAGCTTATTGGGGAAACAGAGGAAACTGTTCAGTGTCTCATTTAGGTTATAGTCCTTTATTTGCAAGACATAGCGTCGTGCGCATTTTTACCAGTCTATTAGCTACCCTGTCGGTCGCACGCATCGGGTTTGACGCGATCCTGTTCGGTTATTGTTAAATAGTACAGCAGCCTCCCATATGACGGGATGTGGTCGATGTTCCGCAGTTGACAACAGCAACAATAAATGACGGAGAAGTGATGATGACAAGAGCATGATTATTGCAATATGTATTTGTGCACAGAGACTGCCCAGTATAGGACTAGTCAAACTTCCTTTTAGTGATTGCGTAGTCTCCGTTTAACGCGCGACTTCCTTTCCTGTATAGACGATGTCTTCTCATCTGAGACCTCAAATTTTTCTTCCACGCTGTTAAGAAGAAAATATACAAATGATAGGAAAGGAACAATCACAGAAGAACAATTGCTTGATAGTGCTGTTCCGCAGCACGTGTTTTGTGTAGAAAGTTTGCTAACCTAGAGCTTTGTACCCCCAAGTGCCTTATGCGCCAACGTCGGACTGCACTTTTTTTCGGACTAAAGTACAAATGCAGCACCGCATATGTGTTGCTTATACGCGTATATCCATGCAGCACGCTTGAATCGTAACAGTGCGTACAGTGTGAGACTGTCCTTTGAGAGTACGCTAGTGGCGAAACTTATATTTTTGTGACGTCGTGCTTTCATTATTTCACACAGCTCCCCGCTGTGTTTCTGCTGACGTTCCACAAGTCGCACGTCCGATGTTTGAGACAGTGAGAGTGGCGCAGTGTCACAGTGATGATGATGGATAAACAAAAAATAAAATAAAAACAATGGGGGCGTGAGTCACGTCTAAATCGGACTGACTACTCCAGTACACATACAAAGGGGGAACAAAAACAAAGGGGAAAGGGGGAATGGCGGTACGAAGAGTTCCGTATGTGAAAAAAAAACGAAAACCACAGTCAGAGCAAAGAGTCAAAGTGAAACCATTTAATCCCATTAATAACCAATCGTATTGCTTTGATGTTTTGACGTTACGGTTTAACCTTAAGTGCAGGGCGATTTCAACTATCATTGAACATTTTTAGCACTTTGCAAAAATGCTAGAAGGGGCTTAACTTTCTTAAAAGACTACAGGCTAATTTCAGTTGTCCGAATCTGTCACTTAATTTTCTTTTTTTCTGTATTTTGTAGACGACGTGGTTGTATAGGAACGATACAAAAACATTAAACAAAATTTTGTTTCATGCTTGTTGACTGCCTATCTCCCTTTAAAGCTGCCATTGTTTCGCGTGTCAGTATGAGGTTCATCTCACTGCACGTATAGGTTGCCTTCCACGATACAACGTGCGGACGACAAACGATTGAGATACATGCGTGATACCCTTCTACCTTTCAAAATGGTAGCGTTTCTTGGAAACTGAGGGGAAAGAGAGACGCAATACAGAACACGAAGTACACATGCAGGAGAAGACACATCATGTGTTCCATCTTATGTCTGTCTTTCCCTCAGTCTCAAGAAAATGTTAGCTTCTTCAAATCTACACCAGCATGTTTGCATTCTGCTTTTAAATTCAACCCCTGCTCGTATTTCTCCGTTTTTTTTCTACGCTACGTAGCTTTGTCCTCGCTTTCTATGTTCAATGTGTTCGTCCTCGTCGGCATTGCATTTTGTACACGTCTTTCTAATTGACAAGCAGACACGCCGAGGTCGCCTCAAATACAACTTGAATCACTGCAGTGAGGTCATCCATCTAATTTCTTCATAAAAAAAGTCATGTTCGCGTTTCCCAGAACATGACCCGTGAAGACGATGGGGGGGGGGGGATATGTTTATTGCGAAAAAAAAGAGGCAGGTAGAAAGGAAAGGTCAGCCAGGCAGAAGCCGACTTGCTATTCCTTGTAAAAAGAAAAGAAAGAAAAGGAGAAAAACAGAAACAGAAAGGGAGAAAGACGCAGGTGGCACATGGGCAGCAGGGGGGCATGAGCACACGACCGCTCAGAGGCAGTCCAGGAGCCCAGTGTCACCCAGGAAGCATATGAGCGCTCTGGTAACAGCCCATTGCTTCTGCCCTACGGGGCCCAGTAGGGTGGCCAAAGACAGGTCTCTGTGCCCCAGGGCAGATAGGCGGTGCGTGAGTGCGGTCCGAGGAGCGGCATATCTTGGGCAGGTCATGAGCAAATGATTGGTGTCGGCGTCGGTGGAGCAGGAGGGGCACGCCGAAGAGGGACGCTGCTTGATCTTGAACAGGAACGATGGAGTACGGGCGACATTCAGGCGAAGACGATGCAGAGCTGACTCTTCCTTTCGAGACAGCCGTAGCGACACACTGAAGGCCATCTTCGGGTCAATGCGGTGGAGGAAGGTGTTGGCTGCGACAGTGTTTTCCATGAAAAGGTGGGTGTCGAAGGAAAGGCGCCGGCGGATGTGTATGCGGCAGACGGATGGTGATAACGGGATCACAGTGTTGCACTCAGCTGCGCCATGAGCGCGCTTCGCTGCTGTGTCGGCACGTGTGTTTCCCGGCAAGCCAATGTGGCTTGGCACCCACTGAAACCACACGGAGTGGCCGGAGGTGACGAGGAGGTTGTGCACAACCAGGATCAGTGAGCGGATATCAGTAACCACTTGCGAGCGAGGCGAAGACAGTGCCTCCAGCGCCGACTTGCTGTCTGTGACGACTGTCCAGCTTCCAGGTGGACGAGCGGATACAAGCTTCAGTGCTTCGTGAATGGCTACAAGCTCCGCTTCGGTGGACGACGTTTCGTGGGGAAGCTTGAAGGCTTGTTCGATGTTTTCGGAAGGGAGGAACAGTGCTGCTGTGGAGGCGCCCGCGGAGACCGAGCCGTCGGTATATATTTGCAGTCGCTGGCTGTGTAGGGCGTCCAGGTGCTCCAGCACGAGGTACCGCAGGACAGACGGGGGATGGTCGTTTTTGCTCGTGATGCCAGGGATATGTGTGTACACGGTGGGTGGGACCATCGACCACATTGGTGGGGTGTAAGACGAAGTAGACGCAGTTGATGGGACCGACACCTTCAGTCGCCGGACAGTGGCACCGAATGCCGACGCAGGGCAGTCATGGTCGATGTCCCGCAAGTGGTGGGCGGGATGACGAGTAATGTATCGTGAGTAGGCGCGGAGGGTTTCCACGTCGCGCAGAATGTGTGCTGGAGACTCCTTGCCCTCTGCTAGAACCAGGTATGTGTCTGTCGTTTTGGGAACACCCAGGCAGACGCGCAGGCTGCGGGCCTCAGGGTTCCGGTCACCAGGGAGGTGTAGACGAGCTTAAGGTCGGTGCAGGTAGGGCCCCATGACGTTCCAGAGATCCGTCGCAGGACATTGACGAGGACAGACAGCTGGGAGGACAGAGCTTTGATATGTTTGGACCAGGTGAGGCCCAAGTCGATGGTAATGCCCAGATACTTGTGGTGTGGCACGAACTCCACCGGCAAACCTGCAACCCGTAGCGGGAACTGGCGGAATGATCTGGGCGTAAACGCCATGGCGACCGTCTTGGATGGTGAAACAGACAATCCCCGGTCGGAAAGATACTGGACAACATCATCAAGGGCTCCTTGCAGGCGACGCTGAATCGCGTGACGGCGCGTGCCGGAGGTCCACAGGCATATGTCGTCGGCGTAGATGGTGATACTGACGTTGCCTCGGAGGTGAGCTGGTAGGGAGGCCATGATAACGTTGAAGAAAAGAGGGCTGAGCACACTGCCTTGCGGGACGCCGCGGCGAACAGGGAAGGATTGGGTGTCCCCTTCCGTAGTGCGCACAAACAAAGACCTGTCCGATAGGAAGTCCTGAATCCACGACAGCATCCGGCCCCCCACGCCGGCCTCTTGGAGTGTCGCCACAACAGTACTGTGGACTATGCTGTCGTAGGCCTTCATCACGTCGAGGAAGACAGCGGCGGTATGTAGGGCTTCAGATCGGGCTTGCTGCGCGGAGGAGGTGACGGTAATGACATTGTCAACGGCAGATCTACCTTGTCTGAATCCGGCCATCAGCTGCGGGAAGAAGCCCGTACTTTCAAGGTACCAGGCAAGGCGCGAATGGACCATTCTCTCGAAAGTCTTCCCGATGCAGCATCGCACACTTCCATTCTGTCGGGACGGAACCGGCTACCCAGGACGCGTTGAAAATGCTCAGAAGAGACTGGCGCGCGCAAAGCGGTAGATTTCTGAGCGCCTTGTGAGACACACGGTCCGCGCCTGGCGAGGTATGCACAGGTGCATTCTCCAGGGCAGATTCAAGTTCAGCAAGGGAGAATGGAATGTCTAGGAGAGGTTCGCTCGACGACTCCAGAACTACGGGGATGTCCTTGGATGAGGCTAGTGAGTTGGTGGGGGCTGAGGCGAGGCGGTCGCAGTACTCCTCCGCTATTTCGAGTTCCTGACGCCCGGAGGCAAGCGAAAGCGATCAAAATGGCTGGCGCTGAGAGACGGGCACATGAAGCCCTTTGAGCACCGACCACAGCCGAGACAGCGGCGTGCGCGGCGACAGTGAAGTCGCAAAGTTCCGCCAGTGGGTACGTGCCAGTTTAACCAGGTGCCTATGGAAGACGATAGCTGTGTTGCGATTTTTCCTTTTATTCCTTCAAGGCGGTTCAAGCACTGCTTTGCGAAATCCCAAGTCTGCGTTAAGTTCGGGCAAACTAGAAACAACGTTTTTGAGCTGATCCGTGAGCTAGAGCTTTTCATAATCGAGCAGCTCGTTGGATACCTTTCCCATAGCTTCGGATCAGCAAGCCCGCTTCAGGACTGCGACTCTGGTATGCTGTTGTGTTTGTAGTTTTGCCCGCGAAAGACGGCAAATTAGGATCACAGTCGCTATGGTTGATTGTACCGTTGTACGATCACAGCACGTTTGGTTAACGCGAAGGTTTTACGGCTACGTGGTATAGTTGCAGTAGTGCAGCAGGACAAACAATTCGTTATGAACGGAACAAAACGAAAAGTTTTATCACGAAGGTAAGCTTTAATAAAAGTTTTAAAAAATCAACAATGAATGAACGTTGAATGAACCGAAAAGAACGTATACAAAGCGAAACTCGTTGTTGTTGTTCGTATAGCAGGGAGGGAGAAATATTGTACGAGTGAAAGCAAAATTCGTAGCATGTGAGAGTACGAATGCAGTGATTTCATCATCCTTCACATGCTTTGCTTCTTGCGTCCTGTAAAGTACTCCAAATGATCATGTTTCCCTATAGCATACTAAAATACAGGGCATGTGGGTTGTTGTGCGTGGTGTGTTCCTTTGCGGCAGCCAGGAAGCACGCGAAGACCGCAATCATGCATAGTCTGTCTGGAGTGAGGACAGTCGCCCGTGCTTGTCTTTTGTAAGACTTTCAGAAATTGAGCTAGCTTTTGGAAATGGCTTAGTCACAATGAGTTTGTTTCGTCTGCCTTATGCTGCGCCTGTGTGCAGCGATGTAAACATGAAGTAAACACAAAATAAATAAAAAATTCAGAGCCGTGTTTTTTTACGTGAAAACGTTCCTTTGCTCCAAACCCGTCCGCCTTGAACCACACGGCGAAGGCGGCGCGCGCCGCCTCCCCATTGTAGCTGCACCTGGGGTTATCTGGCGGGCTCTGGCTCCGCCATGGTGCTGAGCCCCCCTTCTGGATCCACTCCATTTTTTTGTAGGTCGATTTCACACACGCACAAGTCGAAGTTGCCCCGCTGGTAGAGGGTAAGGGCTCTCTGTGTGCGCCGGCAGTCTAATTTGCCTCCGACGTTTCTTCGGCGCTCCCGTAGCTCTCCCGATCGCTCGGTGCTGGACTTTGGGGGCTTTTTTTGGATTCCTCTCGAGCCGTCCTTTCCTCTGATTGCCGTTCCCTTCGATTCTGATCATATTTCAATTTCATATATGCTGACATTCTGGCAAAATTTTGATATTTCAACGTTGCAAATTTACGAAATTTTGGTTATTGCTGTTGAAGCCGATATCGATTCAGGTCCATGTAGAACCTCTGAAACGCTTTCCAACGACACCTCGATCGGCGTCCTTCAATCGTCCGCGAGGGAGACTGCCCGCAAGGTACCCGTACCCTATATTTCCCAGTGATGGCCACTAACTACTTCTACAGTAGTTTAACTATAACTACTAACTACTTTGCGATTGAGTAGTTTAACTAGTAGTTCAACTACTTTTCAGGGGAGTAGTTAAAACTACTTCTTTAACTACTGCAATGTAGTTTAACTACATCTATAACTACTTAACGTTGTCCATCAACACCAATCCCTTGTAGTGTTCTTGGACACCTAAATATGAATCACAAGCAATGATAAACTTTGGCTCAAGCCATTGCTACGATGGTCAAATACAAAGCTTGCGACGAAATTCTTTCTGTGCCTACGCGATAAACTAAATTGCAGAATTATTTCACAGCAAATGAGGCTTCACTAGACAAGCAATATTTATTTATTTATTCACATACCCCAAAGGCCATACCCTGGGGGACACCAGATGATACGTGACAAAAGGACGAGGAATGGTTGTTCACGAAAGTGGACTGGAGGCGGTCAGTTAAGAACATATGAACCCAGGAGAGAACATGTGCATCAAGGCCTAGTTGTGAGAGTTTTACCATTAATCTAGCGTGCGGTACAGAATCAAAGGCTTTAGCAAAGTCCAGGAACACGGCATCTGTTTGAGTAGAACTGGCCATATTTGAGTGGAGGTCGTGGATAAAATAAGCTAGTTGTGTTTCACACGAGAAATTTTTACGGAAGCCATGCTGGCAGGGGGAAAAGTAAGCATTTGACTCTAGGAAGTTGATTACCTACGAATATATAATGTGTTCCATGATTTTGCAGGGGACGCTGGTAATGGAGATTGGTCTATAGTTCAACCGTGAATGAGTGACACCACTTTTATGCACTGATATTATCATTCCCCGACGCCAATCTTCTTGCAGAACTGAACTATTAAGTAGGAAGGAAGTTGCCTCATGACAGAAGCCGCCGATATTTCGAACAGAGACTGTTCTTTTTCTGGGCACAGTCCTCATCATTGGCATGGTATTTAAAGGGTTAGGTGTGACGTGTTTAAAGGTTCATGCGAATTGTCCCTTTAAACCATGCCAATGATGAGGACGGTGCCCAGAAGAAGAGCAGTCGAAATATCGGCGGTTTCTGCCCTGAGGCAACTCCCTTCCTACATCTCTACCGGTTCGCTGGATTTCTACCCATCTATGAACTATTAAGTGATTGTTGGAATATTGCAGCAAGAAATCTGCTCGAGTGAGCCTTTGTGTTTTTAAGAATTTTGCTGTTTATTCCATCGAAACCAGCAGAGGAGGAAACCTTGACGGAAGAGATAATCTTTTCACTGCCAGCAGGAGATATCGCTATCGGTGACATGCTATTGAAGATGGATGTGGGAGGCGCGGCAGGGGGAGTTGTGTCTTCGTTGGTGAACACGCTTGCAAATGTGTTATTGAAGATAAGAGAACACTGGTTATCTCTAAGAAAATTACCATCACGGTCTTTCAGTTGGATGTTTACCGATGGAGATTTTGGGTTTATAACTTTGTAGAATGCTTTGGGGTTGTACTTCAAGAGGTTAACGAGGCCCTCGCTATAGAGCATGCGTTTCGAAGAAGTCACCAATGATTTGTATTTCCGGGCGCACTCTTGATATTTTAGCAGTGATGATGCAGACTTAGAGCGCTTAGCAAGCCTGTACAGACGTTTCTTTTTGTGGGCGAGCAGTTTGATTTCATGATTGTACCATGGGGCATGACAATGTGTCTTGATGAGAATGGAGGGTATATAGGCTTCAATAAGTGCATTAATCTTGAAGTTGTATAAATACCAGGTTTCCTCGACTGTTCGTACTTCAAAATTAGCGAGAAAGTTAGCCAAGTAATTGGATAATTCAGAATTTATTTGGTCGTAGTTACCCTTATCGTATAATCTGATGCGTTTGCACGAGGAACGACGGGGCACGCTGGGTACAGATATTGTAAAGTGTAGTACTTTGTCGTCACTCAAGGCGCATGGAGAAAATACAGAACCTACTATATCTGGGTCGTTAGTGAGGATTAGGTCTATGATGTTTGATGAGGTGGGAGTTACACGGGTGGGTTCATGAACCACCTGATGAAGGTCAAACACATGACACAAATCAATGAAAGAACGTTCTTCACTGCCAGAGGCTGAGGTGGATCTCCAATTGATTGAGGGGTAGTTAAAATCACCAAGAAGAATAACCTTTGAATTTGGGAATTTGTGAAATATATGATGTAGTGATTTGTGTAATTCTGGGATGAATGCATCACAGCGATAGAAGGTAAAGCCAGGACACTCTGGTAACAGCTCACTGTCTCTTGTATCTGGCGATAACCAAGTTTCAGTAAGTGCAACAGGGTCACATTCACAGGATTGCAACAAACTACACAAATCCTTACGCTTTGGAATCAAACTGCGGACGTTCCAAAAAAAGAACAACAACAACAGATAAAGCATGTGCGGTAGTACAGTGGTGGGAAACAGAACATATCAGCTATGGTGTATACGTTCAACAACCTGTTTTAAACATTGTTTTAAAGCAACCTGTTTTAGTGCATTAAAAGTGAAGATTTAGTACACGTGGACGACACAGTTGCTCTGCACCTCCGTTCTCATCAAACAAGTAGCTCAAGGTAAAAGTCGGACGCACAATCGTGCCGTAAAGGTTGCGGCAAAATCGGAAGTAGTTGGCGCCTTCAGTAACCTAACTACCGTAGTTAACTACTTAAAATAGTAGTTTAACTAGTAGTTGCCACTACATTTCTGCAAGTAGTTGATAACTACTTTTTAACTACAATCAGGTAGTTTAACTAGTAGTTTAACTACATGTAGTTAACTACTGGCCATCACTGATATTTCCGTCTCGCTCGCACGCTAGAATCTTACACGTGTAAGCTATCTGGATTTAGCCGGTTGGTTGCTATCGGTTTATTAACTCACCGAGTTACTGCGTCATGCAATTCAGCATAATTTCGTTGCATTGTAAATTTTGACCTGGCTACCAAACCCAACTTAGAGACGTTTACACGTCAAATGATTCAATCAGTCAGTCAGGATCGTGAGTGAGATAGTTCACACAAATGCATGAAGTAAGATATTTCAATATCTTACACGACTACAGTATCTTCAAAAAAAAGTAGTAAGGCTTCAAACAAGTGATTAACAGTCTGCAAATTTTGAAGTGAGTTACAATGTTACTTTGGCTCGCAATTTTTCGTCGTCATCAACGTCTGCAAACATTTCGACATTCACATTGTAAATTTATAATTTTTTTGTTATTGTTGTTGAAGCTGATAGCGCTTAAGGTCCAGGTAGAACCTCTCAAACGCTTTCCAACGACAGGATAATTTCGACAAGATAATTCCGATAATCTTTTTCATGACAAGTGCACACCAGCCTGCGGTTCCATAAAACCCAAGTTGAACATTTTTCCGGAAAGTTTTTGCCAGATTGCGGCCAAATTAAGGGAAATCTATCAGGGCTGGGCTTCGCACATCAAGTAAATGTGTTGCTAAGTGTTTCCGATAATCAAGCCCGACGCATAGCCCTTCCAATTTGTTTAACTTTGCGTTCGGGAAGTTTCAAAATGCATGTCGTTCCCTACTGGCCGTAGTACAACTGAAACCATTGTTTGAACAGGGAGCTTGAATGGGAATGCTGAAATTAAGTGTTGTCCGTTTAGATGGATCAGACGTTTCTAACGTGCTCTGTGCGATTGGCCTTTTCAGGTTGAGTTGCTTTCGCATGACCGATCGCAATGCAGGACGTTGTTTCAATCGAAGCAAAGTTTGAATTCGCATTATGGAGCTCGTGGAAGTGTTCGCGTTATGTGGACAACAACAACAAATATGTAATGATGACGTATGGGATGTTACGCCGCTGAGGGTCTCGAGCTAACATTCCATATGCCACTTACAAGTGTAATTTTACATGTATTCTGAAAACTAATAGAAAAAGAAATCTGCAGTGGCACCTAACCATGTTGTGATATTAATGAGATCTTCTTAGCTTTCTAACAACCGTTCAACGCTCAACACAGGCATAACGAGTGAAGGCGATAATGCTGAGGAAAGGGACAAACGCAGACGTTTCTTTTTACAGAGATGAAACAGCCATAACGAAAAAGCGTCTCCACTCGAAGTTTGTTGTCGTTTACTGCGAGAAATTATAATCAAAACTGTTGTAAGCCATGTACGTTAACACTGGTAGAAGTGTGCGCTCCTCATATGACAATGTTATGCGTGTGGTCGCGTTACTTGCAAGGAACAGGCCAGCAGGGTCTGCTCGTGGTTAGAAAAGACATCACGTCTTCGTGACACAGATCATAATTACGTATGATGCAGATCTTTGTAACGTAAGCTCAACCATGATGCTTTGTACAGGGTGTCCCAGAAAACGTGTCATTGAATTATAATTAAAAAAAACTACGCCACCTAGACTCATGCGGTCAACGGCATTTGTCCTCACTATGTGTTTTCCACCTCTTGACGTGAATCTCATCGAACTTAAGGTTTATTACGTCAATGTTTACGAACCGAACTCGGAAAATTTGCAAGTAAATGGCCTTTTTTCCCCCACCATTGTGAAGCGCGTACCGAATTTACTGAAGTTCATGATAATTGACACGGAAATTGAGGGTCTATCCCATCGGAAAAAATAGCCCAACATCGTGCTTTTTGAAGCGCCCAGAGCCTCGCTCCACGGCTTTTTGCGCCCCTCGTTGTCAGTGCGGCGAAAGGAGGTTGCTAAACTCAGCCCACACAGGGATAGTAAAGAGATATAAGACAGGTATGGGTTATCGCGTCCGGCTTCCGCTGGGATCATGCCTTCCTTCTCCCTATTTCACTTTTTCTACTATCCCTCGGTAGGCACTGTGTAGCAACCTGTTTTTGTTGGACTGAGAACGGGCACTCATAAAGTCATGGAGCGCTAGGCTCTATATAGGCGCTGCAAAAAGCACGGTGTTCGGCTATTTTTTCCGATGGGATAGCTCAATATCCCTGTCAATTATCATGGACTTGAGTGAAATGTGGGCTTCTTTGTGCTCACCATGCGCTTCACATTGGTGGGATACAAAAGCGACCTTTACTTGACAAATTTTCGAATTCAGTTCGGAAAAATTGACATAATAAAGCTTAAGTTAGATGACATTCACATCAGGAGGTGACAAAAGGTTTGTAAGAACACATGCCCTTGACCGCATGATTCTAGATGGAGTAGTTGTTCTGTTACAATGCAATGACACCACTACTCTGTGCTACTGGTGCCGAAGCTTCCCTCCTTCTCCGCATCCGTTCTCGCAGTGCCTACACACGTGCCCACGTCTTCAAGCTCGGCCGTACCCCGAACCCTGAATGCACACACTATAGGGAAACAGAAACGGAGGAGCACGCTATCGTGGACTGCCCAGCCACATCGGATGCAAGACCCAGGCTGCAGCAAGCTGTGCAGCCCACCGACACGCCTGAACTCGAGGAGATTGTCTATCCTCGTGGCAACCTCCATCGTCGGAAGCTCATCCAAAGAGCTCTTCTGGACTTTTTCAAGGTCGTCGAACCACAAGGGCGGCTAATGGAACACATGATACCTACCTGCAACTAATATAACTCCTCTCCCCTTCCCCTCCCTCCCTTTTCTCTCTCCCCCGAACAATATGACACCATAATATACTGTAGAAGTTTTTTTCTTTTTCTCGCGGAATTATTTTTCGCGTTTTTCGCTCATTCCTTCAAAATCGCGAAATTAAGTTCCCGCGAATAACCCTGGCCATATGAGGGCGAAAATCGTGCGGCGCTCGACGCTGTACCATGACTACCTTGGCTCTTTCTACGCCATACAGTGTAGGTAGTTTAACCAAGCCGCAGAAGACTTTTATCCCATCAGGCAAGATGTGAAGAAACGAAACTTGACCACGTTTTTGTTACGCCTACAAACGCATTCCACTGTATGCCTTTCCCCGCCTTTTCAAAAATAGCTTGTATGTTAGCACGACATCTAAACCGAATTCTTCATTGTCCTGAGTGATAATGAATCAGAACTGCTAAAATGAGTTGACTGACATACTCACTGCCAGTACTAGGGCCTCCTGCAAGGTCCCTAAAGGCCATTGTACAGGGCTTTTGCGAGGAGGGCTTTTACTTGTACAGGGCTGTGTCTGCGAGGACAGGAAAGGGACTGACGTAGAACGCCGCCATCCCCGTGAACAGGAGACGTCTCGGTATGTGCCGAAATATGTCCGAATATTGACCTCGGCACGATAGATCGGAGCAAAGCACTCCCGGAAATCTGTGTCGCGAATTTAAGTTCTCGCGAATCACTCCTCGAACCAGCTTTGTTCAAAAACGCGAAAATATTTTCCACGCGGAAAAAACCACTTCTACAGTAGGCAGGCAGAAAGCTCGTCTACCCAACTTACCCCCCCTCCCCCTCCCCGTATTTGCCCGGCAATGACCGTTTCAACCGTGACGGAATCTTTAGCAAGCTGAACAATCTTTTTTATCGGCTTCGGGTTCTCGCGATTTGCGGAATGAAGTAAGGCGGAATTTGCGTGATTTCAGGTATACGTATAATGCATCCAGTTTCCTAAAGCTGACTGGTAGATGTTAAATTACGAAATCTTGCTCTCGAAGTCATGCAGCTTATACAGATGTTCAGTACTCAGTTTATATTTTTATAACAGTTTACTTTCGCCTATGTATAAAGACTACCGACCAACAAGAATCAGTTAAAGGCGTCCTTGTTGCTTTCATCCACCTTCCACCTTCTACGATCCTCTGTGCATGATGTTGGGATAATTGTGAATAGTGGACTTCTAGTGAACATGTGAATAGTGGACTTCTTAATAGCGAACATATGAATAGTGAATAGCGAACTTGCGAGTAGAGCACATGAGAAGTATTTTGGGGGAGTGGGGAGGGGGGGTGAGAATTTATGTTTGGAGTAGCAGAACAAGTCGTGGGACGAGTTCAATTTCTGCTCTCTTTTTTTCTTACAAACAAACAATTAAACTTTCGTGTGGTTGTGTTTGTCCTTTCTTTTGTGGTCCAGCCTCAGAACATCAATTTCTATCGTGTTCAAACTTTCATAGCCGATAATGAACGTCTGACTATTTGATACATGATTATCCCCAAGCAGAACCTTCAAAGAAAGTGCGAACACTGAACAATCCCATCAACACTCAAAAGCCCGCTGAATTTCGTGCTTTTGTTTTCCTTTTTGTTTGGTTGTTTTTCTTTTTCCTTTGTCGTTCTTTTTTCCTCTTTTCCTACGAATAGCAAGCCGCCGTAGCGCAGGCTAACCTTTCCCTCCTCAGACTTTTGGGAATAGCAAGCCTACGTCACGGCTAACCTTTCCCTTCTTTCTCTTTATCAGCATTGACCATAACCCCCTCCCCCGCCCCGTTGAATTTCACGAACAATCTCTCCTTTCGCATCCATTGATTCGTAGATTTACAGAGATAAATAGCCGCATGTATGACGGGCGTACGCGCCTCGTTTTGCAACGACATGCGTCCATTTGTCAAACACGTGATTACGTTCACCATTTATACTCCCATGCAACAGTAATGAAGGCGCTGTAGCAGCTGATACTACGCCGCCACCAGATCTATAAAATGACCAGCAACAGGCGGCGCAAATTTATGACCTCCGCAACGCAAAGCTGCAGGTACATGCAAGCCGCTGTCTCTGTACATAGGGAAGCGTCTGAATATTTGATAAGATTCTGCGCGACGGGCAGTGCGGGGCACGCTTCGTCGAACAACGTCAGAAAAGGCCGTGCGCCATTCACACTCTGAGTAAGCCCCACTGGCGTCAGGGAAACCTGGGCTGGTGTGAACACGTGGGCTAAAACCCCTTTCTAATTGAATCTCCGCGCGTTGACGATCGTTATTCACGGTTGACGTCCGCCAGTTCCGATTCAGCGGCTCTGCTCGCCTGCTCCTATCCAGCCTTCGCCAGCTATATTGCGAAGTAGCGACCTGTGCGACCAGACGGAAACACCTGCAGCACTTCAATATTTACTTCCGTGGGCCGGTTTTTGTGCTCCTCAGTAGTAGCATAAGGCTGTGTCTGTTTTCTGCTAACGAAGTGTAGGTTGGCGCTGCCTAACTGGCGGTTGGTGTAGGCGGAAGACGGCTGCTAGTATAACGTATTTTTCGAGACCTCTGTCTAAACTTTTTTTTTCTTCTCTTTTTTGTACAGTTAGTGGTTCACGTATGCCGAATCCCTGCCAATTCATTACTTGAGAGGGGAAACAATATGTGATGTGATGTGATAGAGGAAGAAAAAAATTGGAAGGTATAAATCACGACGAAGTCAGACTGACTAAAAAATATGACTTATGTAGAACCGGTTCAGCAGAGCAGTATTACCCACTAACTATTACGCTATACATTAAGCTATTATGCCGTGCCGCACTTATGTCCCCCGGCATAAGCCTTTGCCAGTGCACTCCAGCCCTCTTTGGACATTGCTGCAGCCTCGGGTGTTCGCGAAAGTACCGGGTCTCATGGGAAGAAAGTTCGTACCGTCAAGTGTTGTGCGTCAGCAAACTCTTCAGGTAATGCACAGTCAAAGGGACAGAGTGTGCATTTTCACGGATGCGTCTACAAATGAATCAGGATCCACGTGTGCATATGTCGTCCCTGAGCTCTCCATTGAGGGCCGCGTACGATTGTCTCATCGCACTTCGTCCACGGCCACAGAGCTCCATGGGATGATCATGGCGATGCAATTTATAGAAGCACATGAAGACCCCAAATCATGGGTTGTTTACTGTGATTCACAGACCGGATTGCGAGCATTACAATCGCCGGGCCGATCAGCAGGTCTTGCTTCAATCGTACACGACGCCATTAAAACTTTTAACGCGTGTGTGGTACAAGGACACGACATCATCCTTCAGTGGATCCGTGGCCATTCCTGCATTCCTGGGAATGACGCGGCCGATGCAGCGGCTTCCCGGGCACATCAGTCCGGTCCCGTTCGTAAGGTGTATTTTACTCCCTCTGACACCCGCTTAATGTTGTCTACTTTGACGAAGAGACTAAGCAGAGACCCGTGGCACAGTGATTCTGGAAGGCCGCCACTGACCAGCATACACCCAGACTTTTCGTTCGTGGTCCCAGCCTCGCTTCTGCGGCCCATGGAGACCCTAATCCACCGGTTTCGTCTGAAGTTCCCATACAGAAGTAGCTTTCTACACATGATCGGGATAGCAGCCTCCCCAAACTGCTCCATGTGCGGTTTTGTGGAAGACGTAGAGCACATTTTGATGTCCTGCGTACGATATAATGAAGCTCGTCGCCTTCTACAGTCAGAGCTGGCAGCAGTGGACGGGCGTCCGCTCAGCGTTTCAAAAGTACTTGGGCCCTAGAATCACAGTGTCAGACACCGGGCGTTATCCGCCATAGTGAAATATTTCCGGGACATTGATGTAGACAACAAGTTTTGAGCCTGTGTGTGTTTTGTGGGTTTTGCTGTTCGACTGTTTGCGTGTTGCGTGTTTGCGCGTTCTGTTACATCTCAGTGTGTGTGTACTTGCTTTCTGTCGGAATCACCACCACTACCACCACTAATCATCATCATCAGCATCATCATCGCCATCCTCCTGCTCACCTTCATTGGCATCATCATTCAATGAGTTTTCCACCAAACATCATCATCGCCATCCTCCTGCTCACCTTCATTGGCATCATCATTCAATGAGTTTTCCACCAAAGTAACTGGTGCAAGTGATGTGGACTTGCGGGCCTCACATTAGTGAGCCCAAAATATCCATTTTATTTTTTCCTTAAAACCAACCAACCAACCCACTAACTGACACTCGCTAAACGCAAGCATAACACTGGCAATGTTAGTATTACCGAGTGACTGACACTCGCTAAAAGCAAATATAAATTGGCAATGTTAAAATATGAAAAAAAAAAAAGAAAAAAGAAAAATATCGTTTAGCTTAAGAACAGTTTGGCACGAGATGAAGCATTCGCTGTCCTCTGAACTCAGCCGACCTTCAGTCATCCTTGAAATCGTGTCGCGAACAAGCAAGTCTCTTTGCTTGTTGCAGAGAGTTTGTGATTCGTAGTGCACACTTGGAGAAACACTCCACTGAACTACGGCACCATGTAGGACTGGCGTTGTTCTCGTTGTCCTGCTCCTGCGGGCAAACTTATTAGCCTACGGCAAGAGGTCAAAGAAACACTGAAAGACTGAACCGACTACTTAGGCCTCATAACTCGCAGTTATAACATTTACAGAATGGCTGTCTGCCGAACGGGTGCCCGTCTTCGTACCTTGTTAGCCTTTTCGTCAAACGCCGTTCGTGAGTCTTGCGCACTTCTGTGAGTTCTCCACCAGTATTGTAAAACACAACTCATAAAATTATGGCTGGAACGGGATAGCGGACTTTGTCTGGAAGGACGCCATAGGTTGGTTTTACGAGGGAAATGTTTTATCGGACCAACATGAAGTGTACTATTCGATGGGAAAAGAGATATTCGAAACTACTTTGTGCGTGTTACTGTTTCTAGTGAAACAGCCACCGATTGGTGGATTCAAAATATTAAAACGTTGTTTATTACGTGATGTGGGCGCTTAATCGCATACACATCTGACGAACTAACGTGGGAGCCGGGCGCTCATTAGGGCAGGCACGTGACGTATGACGCGCACTTCACGTATCCCGGTCCTTCTTGAAGAGTGCCCCGCCCCTCGTTAGCTTATTGGACGAGTAAGCGATCAAGCCCCCTTTGTCCGTTGTCACATTGATGACAACTTTTGGTATCTAGTCTGACACATAGGCATGTCAGGATAGACACATGGGCATCTGACACATAGAAAAACGCACAAACAGGCACAGGGAGGCCGCGTGAACACCGTTAAAATAAAATGCTGTGGCCTACTGAAGCGACACATTGAAAGTCAAATTTAACGTCCTGCCTTACGTGCATTCCTAGAGTGGCACATTCGAATAACAAACCATTCTTCCTGAGTGCAGTCAATGTTCCGACGGCACACGCGGGAAACTTCTCTGCGTTATATCGACGCGCAGGGAGCCGACTTGCATATACAAACAGCTGTTTCACCGACATCGCTGTTTTTACTTGAAACCGATATTTATTATTCCGCACTTGGGAAGCAGAAAGCATTTGTACTTTTGTTGTCGCACTCGCCGTACTGGAATATTTTTGTCGGCAGCATGCGGTCTACCGCCACTCACCGAACTGCTAACACTTTTGCAGCCAGCACAAGAGAACGCCACCAGCTTTATATCCGTCCGCTACGGTTCTAACTTTAGAAAAATGTCTCCATGAGCGTGACTTGGGTTGAACAAATTTCGAGTGCCTTTACACATTTTGTAAGTGGAACCTTTCTTTCATATCGGGGGCTGGTCTCCGCATGAAATATTACGCCCAGTGTTGTTCATATCCATTTGGGCAGCGGCTGTTGGACGCGCGACATTTCAAAACATTCAACGTGCTACACAAGGAAGAGATCGATGAAAGATTTTTTACAACGAACTGCCTCTGTCGTTCCCATTGGTGTTATTGGTGTCAGCTGTTTTGCCTCCTTGTTGTTAGACTGAAGTTTATGTTTGTTACTGCTTTCGCTCGGTTCTTTTTAGGCAACTTAATGTCTAATTTTTATTGCTTTTATTTGTAACTATTAGTGCACATTGCGTTTTCTTGAGGTGGTCACCTATGCGAGATCTCCAATATTTAAGGATAAACGCACGGTTGTTCTTTAATTCCAACGGAAGCGATAATCCAAACATATGACGTGTATGACACAGGAGAGATATGACGCGAACCACGAAGCACTTTAATCTCTTGCAGCAAAAACCTCAAACCAGATACTTGGACCAGCGTATGGATTGATTGAATCATGGTAGCAGCAGAAAAGGCACTAGCAGTGGGATTAGAGTGTGAGTGATGGGGTATTGAAGCACATATGCAGCTGGGTGTTGTGAGGCTTGTGTTAAGTTTGTCCCTAGCTATGTTTATCCAGGGTGTCGAACCGAAACGTTTTTCGTTCCGGTTACATCATAAACGATCCGGTACCGGCTCTGCTCCGGAGCAAAAAAATAACGGTTCATACCGGTTTTTAACCGGTTCCGCTTCTGCTGGGAATATTCATCCCCACAAAAAAAATCAATGTTACAAAATGTAAAGCCGTTTATTCCGCATACATGGTATTTAATATTAATAGACAGCTCTGAAATTGGTAGCTCCTGGTTCCTGTAGGTTACTGTCTGTTCAAATGCGCTTTCTCCTTTCTTGAAGCACATGCTACAAACGGACTTGTTTGTCGTGATGTCATACGTAAAGTACTTTCATGCTGGATTGGAGCGATCGCGTCCCATCCGAATGTTTGTTGCTACTGTCTAGCCAGCAAGCACCACCGCACGAGTAGGACGCAAATCGAGGAACACCTTCACTCACAAACGCGCTCGACGGCTCCGTTTTATTTTCTTCGTGTCCTGTCCACAAAAGAGCTGCCACTTCGCACGGGCTTGCCCTCGCGTATACGTAAATGTATTCAACTTAGCTGCTCTCCAACTAGGGACGCGTGGCGCGACATTACCGATAAAGAAGCCGTTATGCAGCCCCCTTGGGTCGCTGTTTAGTTGAGGAGAGTTTGCGGGGATCAAATTAAAACGAACACTACGGCACATTGCTAGAGAGTCACATGTACCTCTAAGTCTGTGTGCGTGCGCGAACGATAAACCATTACAAAGGGAGCCTAAGGGTAATAGTATACCGACATACATTCCACCGTAACCGTAACCCTCGTATAGTATCCATGACATGACTTCAGTGCACACGACGTCTGTTTCATTCGCCTATCCGTAGTCCAAAGCGGCGAAGTTTTTTCTTGGACCGAAAACCGTTAAATATATTTTTCGGTTTCCCTCCTGAGCGAAAAAAACGTATACGGTTTCGATTCCGTTCCGGTTCGCACCAAAATAGCGTTTTTTTTTTTCGGCCTTCGGTTCCGTTTTCGGGGGGGGGGGGGGGGGGAATATATATTTATTGAATGGAAAGGTCTGCCAGGCCAAGGTCGGCATGCTATTCCATTAAAAAAAAAAATCAAAAGAAAACGAAGATAAATATAAAGGAAAGGACGAATAGGAAAAGGTGAGTCTCCGTAAAAAGGAGGAAAAACAAAAACGAAAAGAAAGAAGGAAAAAGGAAAAAAATAGCAACTAAGAAAGAGGAAAGAAAAAAAAAAAGAAGAAAGAAAACGAAGGTGAGGCTCCTGGAGCGCGCAGCTCAGAGCTTAGAGGCCAGGCCAGTGCACTTCAGAAAGTGCAGTAAAGCAGTTGTGACGGCCCACTGTTGGTGCTGAGGCACAGGACCAAGAAGTGCGGCCAGCGTGAGCTGGTTGTGCCCGAAACGTTCGAGGCAGCGGAAAAGGGTAGCCCGATGGTTGGTGTACTTGGGGCAGGTCAACAGGAGGTGCGATGTGTCCGCAACCACTTCGCAAGCATCGCAGAGGGCCGAGATCTGACTCCCCATCATGCGCTGGACCGGTGGCGTGTATGCCAAGTTGAGGCGCAGTCGGTGGAGGAGCGTCTCTTGTGGTCTTTGGAGACGTCGTGGTGGGGAGAACTCCACCGCCGGGTCGATGGAGCGAAGGAAGTCGTTGAAACGGGCGGGTTCTCGAATGAAGCACCGCGCCTCTTGGGCGGCCCAGCGGCGGATTTGGATGCGGCAAGCCGAAGGGGTGAGCGGTATGCGCGCCGCGGCGTCGGGTTGCTCGTGTGCACGCCCGGCCGCAGCATCTGCTCGATCGTTCCCGCCGAGGCCAATGTGGCTGGGTATCCACTGGAGACATATATTGTGGCCGGAAGTAAGGGCGGTGTTGGCTAGGGACATTGCCATTGTGTGTAGGTCGTCCGTTGTTTTGGTGCAGTATGAGTCGAGTGTCTCCAGTGCCGCCTTGCTGTCGAACAGGATCGTCCAGGTTCCTGGGGGCGATGTCGTGATGTGCCGGAGGGCCGCGTGGATTGCGAAGAGCTCGGCTTCGGTGGAGGAGGTGGTATGGGAGAGCCTGAAAGCTTGCTCGACGTTACCTTGAGGAACGTAGATGGCTGCAGTGGCCCCATCAAGTGTGACGGATCCGTCTGCATAGATCGCTTGACGATGTTGATGATGCGTCGATAGGTATTCGAGGACGAGCTGACGCGTAACGGCTAACGGCGTCTCCCTCTTTCGGCCTAGGCCAGGGACGCTGGTCAATACCTGGGGCTTGGCAAGGGCCCATAAAGGAGGGGCGTAGGATACACCTGAGGAGCGATCCGGGAGGATAGCCTTAAGACGGCGGACGGCGCCGCCAAAGGCCGATGCGGGGCGGGCATCCTCAATGGACAGCAGGTAGTGGCAAGGGTGCTGCGTGACGAATCGCGCAAAGATGCGGAGCGTCTCTCGGTCCCGTAGAATATGCACGGGCGTCTCTTGCGCCTCCGCAAGTACGGTGTAGGTTTCAGCCGTGCGTGGCAGTCCAAGGCATACCCGGAGGCCGCGCGCTTGGGCATTGAGGAGGTCTTGCTCACCCGTCCTACTGATCCCGTGGAGCGCTGGGAGGTGGTACCGTAGCAGCCCCAGCACAAGTGCGTTATGGACGTGTCGGAGGTCACTGCACGAGGGACCCCACGACGCTCCAGAGATGCGCCGTAGCACGTTCACGAATTTCTTCGTCTTGGTAGAGAGGGCCTTGATGTGCTGGAACCATGACAGCCGTTTGTCTACGATGACCCCGAGATATTTGTAGCGGGGGACGAAATCAAGTGGCGTTCCCGCGACGTAGAGTGGGTAGTTTTTAAATGAGCGGTTGGTGAACGTCATGGCGACTGTTTTGCTTGTGGAGACACGTAGGCCTCTGTTGGCGAGATATAGCTCAATGACGTCGAGGGCTTGCTGCAGGCGCCGCTGAATCGCGTCTCTCCGGGTGCCTGAAGTCCAAATGCAGACATCGTCTGCGTAAATTGTGATCTTGACGTTGGCAGGTAGGTGTGCGGCGAGTGAGGCGATGACAAGGTTGAACAGCAATGGACTCAACACACTGCCCTGCGGCACCCCGCGGCTTACCGGGAAGGGAGCTGTGTCGCCGTGGGCAGTGCGCACAAAAAGGGTGCGATCAGATAGGAAGTCCCGGACCCAGGAGACAGCTCGGGCGCCTGCACCAGATTCTTGCAGAGTTGCGACGACGGCGCTGTGGAAGACGCTATCGTATGCTTTCATGACGTCTAGGAAAACTGCTGCTGTGAGCTGCCCTTCAGACCGCGCTTGCTGAACACTAGAGACGATATCGATCACGCTGTCGATGGATGACCTGCCCTGCCGGAATCCAGCCATGACCTCCGGGAAGTACCGCATACTTTCAAGAAACCAGCTTAGCCGTGAGTGAATCATGCGCTCCATCGTCTTCGTCCGTTTTCGGTTCGCTCCGACACCCTGTGTTTATCTGCCTCATCCACTACGACGTTGTATGAACTGATTATTTCGATATTAATTTCGTTTATTACGGAGCATGAAACAACAAATTACTACTGGTCAGAAATACCACGAGTGAGTGTTACGTGCAGAAATGTCGTAATGTACAGCGTTATACAGTCTTTCAAAACATCAGATTCGGCGAACATGACATTGGTATTGAGGTACCCGACGACGCCGATCTTTTTTTACAAAAATTCTGTGTTAGCGCCGCGAAGCAACTGTGGCTATGAGCGGCGTACAGACGTGGACAGATGGAGAGAGGGCAGCAGGAAGGAAGTGGTACAGAGGGGTTAATATGCGTCCTGGGCTGACTTCAGGAAGAATTGTGCCGACATTCGATGAAATAAAATTAAATAAATACGATAAAATAAAATTGAATTGAAATTGAGAATTGAAATTGAATTCCTCTGGAAAGTCTGCCGGAAAACCTCATAGAACACAGCCGGTGCGACTGAGCTGTGCCGTAAAAGTCGTCGAACGAAGAGAGAGTCGCCGAGACCATGTGCACACTTGCGCAGAAGTGTTGAAAACAGCTCATTTTCACATTTTCACTGAAATTTGAAGCGTTTGTTGTTTTAACGCCGATCTCAGTTACGAAGCGTTGCACAATCTAAATTTTAACTGAAACATCAGTGCCGGTGCAATTTCTAAACACGGACCGGCTCTCGACTCATGGGAAATGAGTTTAGTAACATAATGAACGAGTAGGTACTGTCAAAAGTAACATAAATTGCAATTGACAATTAGGACCACGCGAGTCATGTGCACTGACGCCAAGACGACCGAAACAGATGTCGCTTACTGCCTAGGATTTACCTTACTGAAACCGCTTATATTTATATTATGTATCTTATTATTTCTTTATTTCTATATTTACTTATCAACTTTTCCACTGAAACCTTTCTTAAGGACGCTACTTGAATTGTACTTCGTCCAAGAAATGTTTCAAGAGATTAAATAATGAGTTCAAGAAATGTTTGACAGGATAGCCTACGGTACAGCGAATGCGCCCATACAACTGGCACGGTTAACAATAAAAGACAACTATGACAGCAGTATATTTCAAAATTACAAAGAAAGTTAAGCTGCACACTCTAAGAAGAAAAAAAAAAGAATGAGTCATTTTAGTTCTTTTGGCGACTAAATGCATTGCCACAAAAAAATTAGTCCCTTTATGGAGTAAATGCACGAGACTATATGAATGCCACAGAGTAATGGTAATGGTACCGTGACGTTACACGTAAGCTTTGTCTGCGCAGTGTGGCAAGACAGAGTGGAGACTGCTCTGTTCTAAGAGTCCATAATCCATCTGCATGAATGAAAATTCTTTCAATCGTGATATGTCGAGTGATCTTTCGACATGCATAGGACACAATTTCGCGAGGCACCTATTTTCTTCCTCTGTGTGAGTGGAAAATTGCTAGGTTATATAGCCTTATTTCATCAAATTTACGAAGAACACATATTTACGTGGACTGTTCCTGTCATCACGTCATCCCCATATCATCGTCATCATGTATTTCTCTCTCTCTCTCTCTCCTGTCATCACCACACCACCCCACCACATCATCATCCCATTTATGTGTGTGTATGTGTGTCCTGTCATCATCACTTCTCCATTTATTGTTGTTGTTGTTGTGTAGACTGTTCCACTCGGGAGACCATTTGCGAAGTTCAGTGACTATTTGCAGTCCTGGGGAGTAAATATTTGGGTTAGGGGACTAAAATGGGTAGTAAAAACTGCAGTCTAAGGGACTACAAGCTGCAATCACTGCACTTTTGCTCTTTTCTTTTCTTTTTTCTTAGAGTGTAGTAGTAGAGAAGTGGGAAACGGCCCCTGCCGTTGAAAGAAAATTCACTATACTCATGAATTCACTCATGAAAATACTCATGAATTCACCCGTAATAATCGTAATAATCATGAGCGACGCCACCGTGAGCTTTCTTTAATGTACACCGCAATCTCAGCACATGACACATCGTATTAACTAATACCTCGCAGAAGACCGCGTATCAAATCACCTTCTACGCTCCCACTTACTGGCGTCCTCGCCCAGGGTCGAACCCGTCGCCCGTAATAAACAGCACCGTATGCACAGCAATTGCGCGATGCCAAGACAATGCTGCTGCAGTTCTCAATAACGGAAATACGAGTAGACCCTAATATCTTATGCCAAAGACCCATTCGGTAGGCATGTAATGTTCTGCTGCATGCGAAAGCATGGAGCCCGTCTGCACACGCGTGTTTTTGCATTTCTCCCTACCTTGTCTTCCCTGTTCCTCGTTTCTGCCTAGAGCCGGCGTTGCAGCCTGACTGCGTTGAATGAGAAAATTTCTATTCCCTTTGGGTGGAAATCTTCCCGTCGTCTCCGGGCGCCTCGAACCCTGTCTTATATTGATACCGAGAAAACGGCCAGCAAAGGGAAAGAGACGATGCTTTGGGGCAAATATTGACCGCTCGGTCCCTGCCCGCAAAATGAAAGATCTTGCCGAATGCCTTGGAAACATTTTCAATCCTGAGCTCCTCTTCTGCTGGTCTTTTTATTTCTTTATTTTTTCTCGGGAAGCTTCCTATTCTGGTACGTTCATTTCGCAACGTTTTCTCTAAGTTTCTTGACGGTCTTTTCTTCTTTTAGCGTGGGCGTTATTTTCGCGTGTGCGCACTTCCAAAGTGAGGAGATGTTGCTGAGGAACGCCTGGTATTTCCCGAGAATTCGGCGCCGTCTTAGGTCCCAGGTTGCGGTTTGTAACTTTCATTTCGTCGTCGTATAGCTTTCCAGAGTAGCGGCTGTTGTATGGAAGTAGGGTAGAAGCATTCTGGCAGTTTCTTGTACATCCTTCAAGACTGTCTGAAGTCCTCGACTGTCTTTCTTTTTTCCCTTTGTCACGAATGGCGAAAGTTTCTTTAGAGGGTCTTGGAAGGCTAATCGTTTATAGTCAGACGGGGAACACGGGTTAGACGGATAATCTCTGTGTCCATGTTGTTGAACGCGGCCCTTTTAGACAGGAGCGAGTGAGCAATATCTCGAACGAGCGGCTCTCTGGTTGGGATGGTCTTTTGCTTTCAACTGTATTACAAAGCTAGTCAGACTGACAACACGGAGACGGTAATCCTCGCCAGCGAGGTGGCCTTCGAGAACCAGCCTTCGTGAACGTGCCTTCTAGAACCAAAGGGATTGGGAGTTCGTTCGAGTGTTACGTTTGCTTATGATCACGTTTCTTTGGCCTGTCACGGGAATTTTCGCTTGCTCCACTGCTTCGTGCTCTTGTTCAAGTATGGTGCACCTCGAGATCGTCATAGAGAGAGACATATGGCCCCGTACTCTGAAGTGTAAGAGCACAGGTCCGAAGATGACACTGTGCAATCGGGTGTCTTCAGACAGCATGCGTTTTATGTCGAGGTGTATTGTTGGTGTCGCCGAAAATTAGGGTAGGGGAAGTACGCAGACGAGAACGGGTGTGCGACACCGTGAGTCACATGCATGTGCTAAGCGCTGTATATGAAACGTAAATCAGTGGTCGCATGCTAAGGTGAATTGCTGATTACTTATTAGAACAGGTAGTGTTTATGCGCACAGGTAATGAATACAGCAACACTCACAGGCTAGTTGCAGAGGTACCGCAAGGAGGAGTATCAAGGCGAACTTCTTTAATCCGGTGCTCGCAGATCTCCCTAGGGTTCTACGGCCAGCTGTGCATCCTAGTATGCATTCAGATATCATTTGGACGTCCGGTAAACAATGGCCAGCGCTGCAAACTAGAGCTCGCTTAATAGTGCGGTACAATACATCACAGAACGAGTAATTGACGTCTCCAAGGAAAAGACCCTGTATCTCCCATTCACCAGAAAACTCCTCACAAGGTTCACTCTACACATGATTGTATAACCACCTCAGCGCGGGTCTCTCACCACCGCTTCCTCGAGATTATCATCGACATCACGTTATCCTCGAGCGCCGGAGTCCGGAACATAAAGATCGAGCTGGCGAAAGGATGAACGTTCCTCGACATCTCTGCAGGACACAGTCTGGATCCACATGCTACTGATATTTTGGCCTTCATGCGTCTCTCGTTCGGCAGATGTTGGTACACCAATTGCGGGTCCTTCCTGGTCTATGTGCGACATCTGAGACCTTTCTGCGCGATATCCTGGCAACGAGCATGAAGATTTGCCTCGGTGTACCAAGCGCTACACCGTATACCTGTCGGCCTTGACTGAAGCACGGGAGCCCACAGTACCGACACTCCGCGTACTAGAAGCTCTTTTACAATACGCCTGTCTAACAACACGTCACAGGGGACACCCTCTAATATATACCCAGACATCCTGAATTATCTCACATGTTCTATGGTTGTGGAGACCAGAGGACCACCTTCCCATACTAATATCACACTTTGGACTAGGGACTAGCGCTCAGAGGCCAAGAAAGTATGATTCTCTTACGAAGTGGAAGGAGTATAGATCGCTAATTAAGGATATACCTACATCAGCGTCAAATGCTGAGAACTTTGCTCGGTCCGTCCGCAGCCGCTATCACCGATCCACAACGAGGGCTGCCATTCCGCAGGGCCATCGTACAGTGGATCCAGAGTTTCAACGACTTCGCGCACTCAGAAGACGAGCCGAGAGAAAGGCGCGACGCTCAGGCCCGCTTGAGGATATACTGGATGTTCTCAGAACACATGCAGTCGCAAGACGACACCTGATCCGATTAGATCGCAGGCAGTGGCGGAACTTCTGTGACACTCTCACACGTTCACACCTCCCACTCGTATATGGAAAGTCGTCCGAGGGCTCCAATCCCAGCCAGCACAATGAACTCCGTTCAAGAGATTGGCCATGAACCGCGGTGCATCGGAAATCGACGTGGCTGACGAGTTCTGCCAGTACATAATGCGGCCTTCTGAAGCGTCTCTTCAGCCGCATCATGAAACCATCCTTGCTGAACTACAACGAGCTCATGAAGCCGCGATACATTCTACTAGCTCCGTGTTCGATCGGGAATTCAGCATGGTGGAATTACGATCTACCCTTCGCCGCTCGCAAACACGCACTTCGGCGGGACCCGACTCCATTTCCTATGCCATGCTGAGCCAGGAAGGTATCCGTTACTTGTTGTCTCTCTACAATAACTCATGGTGGTCAGGGGAGGTTCCCGAATCGTGGATGGAGGCGATTGTCATTCCGCTGCTGAAACCAGGGAAATCTCCAAAGGATATGACATCCTTCAGGCCAGTCAGCGTAACAGGTTGTATATGCAAAGTCATGGAACGCACGATTCTTCATCGCCTGACGTGGTGGCTCGAGTCACACTGCAGTTTGCCAGAATCCGTGGCAGGTTTCCGGCACTCCCGCTGTATGATGGACTGCCTTATAGACCTTACCACATACATCGAACACGAGCGTGCGCTCCGCTGCATAACAGTTGGTGTGTTTCTTGACATCAAGAGGGCATTTGACACCTTAAGCCACCCACACGTTATTTCTGTATTGCGATGGACAGGCGTCGTGGGACGAATGATAGCCTGGTTGAGTGACTTTCTGTCCGGCAGGAACATCTTCATGCGCACAGAAGATTGGATGTGCCAAAAGCACACCATGACCACCCACCCATGGACGTTCCGCAGGGCAGCGTGCTGAGCCCGGTGCTCCTTAACATGGTGCTATGCGACCTCCCCAAGCTTCTTCCCCGGCGAGTTTATATTGCACTGTATGCAGACGACCTTTGCATTTGGACGTCGGGCAAAGCACGACATCAAATACAGCAGCGCCTGCAGAAAGCTCTGGACACTGTAGTGAGATACTTGTCAGAAAGAGGTATGGATGTCTCGCCAGAGAAGACCGTCGTTCTACCATTCACGCACAAGTGCATGACGAGATCCCCCTTACCTTTTGGAGACTTTGTCCTGAACACAGTAAAGCAACATCGTTTTCTGGGCGTGACCCTGAACGCTGGTTTGACTTGGTCACCGCAGATAAAAAGGATCGCCACAAAAGCCGATGCTTATCGCACCATTCTTCGCTCCTTGGGTAGCATGAGATGGGGTTGTTCCTGTAAGCCTCTCCTGAGGCTTCGCAGATATCTGGTGAGGCAGACGGTACTCTATTCTCTTCCCGTTCTCCATGGGCTCCCGACCGCATCGGAACTCAAGCTGCAGAGAACATTCGCCAGAAGCCAGCGTACAGTACTGGGACTCAAGCAGCGTCAGACCGTTGCATACTGGTGGAAGGAAATGAACCACCTATGCAAGCCCTGAGGGTGCAATATACACTGCGCCATTACCTGCACCTGCTGGCTCGTCATGAAAAACATCCACTAGTCCGGAAGCTTAGTGACAGGTGCCACTCTAAGTTTCACTCGCTCGTCGCCGAACAAGTGACCAGGTACCCTCAAACTTTCAACCGCCTACACCCCCAATGGTTGCACCATGGATATTACGGGACCCAGCTGTATCCCTGACTGTGCCTGAATGTCCAAGTAAACAAATCGCCAATGCGGATGTCATCAAACAGCGAGTCTTGGAGATGATGGCAGAGCTCCACAGCGGCCACTGTCATTTCTACAGGGACGGGTCATGTACATCGGATTCTTCTTCGTCCGCCTTTGTGGTACCCGAGAGAGGCGTTGAAAGGCGTTATCGCCTATCACACATGTCATCGTCTGCTGCTGCGGAGATCACGCCATTACCCAAGCTCTTCGATACATCAAGACAGCAAATTGCAATCGTTGGGTTGTGTACTGCGACAGCAAAGTCGCTCTATCTGCGCTACGCAGCCGCGACCCATTCTCACCGTGCGCTTGGATGGTGTATGACGCCCTTCTTGTTCACGACGCTGTTGTCCAGGACGGTCACGAGGTTAGGTTCCAGTGGGTACCCAGCCACTGCGGTATCCCTGGTAATGAAAAGGCTGACTGTCTCGCTACAGAGGCACATAGTATGCGCCGATGTCGTGCTATTCCATTCACAGCGCTCGACCGCCCGTTGACTACTACACAGGGTCACGTACGACGTTTCTCGTGGTTTGCAGACAGTAGCCATAACCTGAATGTTCTGCGACAGATGGACCCCAATCTATGATTTTTCATTCCCTGCGGCGTACCCCGAGCTGCTGAGATCCTTATTCACTGTCTTCAAGCTGGCGTTCCGTTCTGTCGTTCTCTACTGCACAGGATGGGTCGGGTTGAGTCTCCGTTGTGCTCCGAGTGTGATGTGGTGGATGACAGCGGTCACGTCCTGCTGGAGTGCCGCCACTTCAGGTCAGAGAGACAGTCACTCCTTGCCGGCATTTTGCGCATGACGGACCCCCCAGTGGAGCTGACTCATTTATTGGGTCCTTGGGATACTCCGCGCAATCAACGAAAGGCAATCCGTCTGCTGGTAGCCTTCTTGAGTGAGACTGGTCTCACAGCTGTGTTGTGAACACTAAGTGCGAACTCCATCTTAGAGTGAACTGCTGACACCGTATTTTGTAGATCTGTAGTGTGCTATATTGTTTTCCCGCTCTACTGATTGAGTGCCAGTGACAATGTGAGGGATCCCGCTGTGATTTGTTTGGATTGCTGTAAGGATTTTGCAGAGGGTGTAATAGCTATACAGCTCTTGCAATGAAGCAAGTAGCACCCATGGTTGGTTGCTGAAAGCTCCAAGGTTCACTCTATTTTACTAATTTATTAACTAACTCACTAACTATATGAAATTCATCGCCTAGCCCATTCGGGTATCCATGAGCATGTAATGCCACTCAGGCGCGAAATCCTGGCCCATAGCTCATCTCCAACTGCCTTGTGCCCAAAATGGACCCGGATGGAACCAATCGAAGAAGCCCACTGATCTGCATGCCTTGAGACAACTTACCCTAGCAGCTATGAAATACTACAGGGCAGTCAAAGAGACCTTTACCGATACAACAAACCTAAATGGGTCAACCAGATAACGAGCTGTGGTATCTACCAGTCCATTATCTCGTCCACTCTACATCGGCCACCGCAGCAGTTATGTGGGATTCTCACCGCGGAAGCTTGTTGTTACTCGTAATAAAATCGATGCTACTAACCGTGTAACAAGTTTTTTATGCACTCCCTTCCGGACACTCGACATTGTTTTACAGTGTTTCCTGTATGGAATTTCATATTCAGATTTTGAATCGAAGCGGCGTCTTTTCGCAACAGAATATAGTCTGTGCTGCGTCATACAATCCTCCACATATCATGTATACACGCAGTATATCTGTATGTGTGCTGTACATATGTTCGGTTCGTCTACGTCACTATTCGCTTCATATTCGCGTGGCCACGCTAGCAACTAATAAAGAAGCATAGAACTGCCTAAGGTACCACGGTGTTAAAGTTCACTTCCCTCAAGCATGAGGCGGCAAAGCGGATCACTCGAGCTGACTTCCATTGAGTCAGCGTGCAGCGCTTCCACGGTGCCGCTGCATCCACTTCCGTCTGTTGCCATAGCGACCGGGTTAATCTCGTTTCCGGTTGCCTTGGAGTTCCCGTTACTGCGAGCGCCTGTCGCGTTCACCGTGCTGCTGATGTGAAATCGCCGAATATTCGAGAGGAGATTCGCAAGTCGTTTCCTGTAATCCCGGGATCATTTGGACCGGACAATGTCATCCTGAGCGCGGACGACTAGCAATACACGGCAACATTTCAATCACTGTATGCTCGGTTTGGAAACGCATGACGTTCCCACTGCCGCGTTTTAGGTGTACATAAAAAGTGCATACTGCTCCGAAACGTTGTCTCACCATAAAGCGAAAAGTGATTATGAAACACTGATTGCTGTTTGTGTGGCTTTTTCCCAGGCATCAGTTCTAAATTGTGGAAGTAGTTACTAGTAGTGTAAACCCCTGTCGTCGCAACACACTGTAACACTTGTTTGAGCGATACTCTTGAAAGTGCGGCAGAAGCGTCTCATGTTTCCCGTAGAGAAGTCTGTCACTGGTGGAAATTTGCCGGACAAGGCCATCCCGAAAACCGGGCAGCCGTGGGTAGCCGTTAAAGATAGTAATTGGAACTAGGTTTACACATAAGGATAGCGAAAGATGTTATGACACCTTTATTGCTATTTGATGAAGCACGTTTGTTTGTTTGTAAGACAAAACAAAAAGCGCGCACATCACACTCGCATGAAGAGCACAAAAGATCCGTAGGCGTTATGTAATCAACGAGATATCGGGTCATGAGAAGCAGTGCCTCCTCAAGCCATATGACGTGTGAACAGAATCAGCCTTGGTCAATCTTAGCGATTATCTGAGTCACGTGACATCCATCACACGAAGTGCCACAAAGGGGAGCACACATTTTCCAACCTCATTAAATATGTAGTAATAATAAAAAGCCACGCAATATCTTTTAGAGCGCAGCCGCACACATTTCATTTCAAACGCTTAGCGAGAGCCATAATTTTGATCTCATGAATGCTGTTAAACGAAACAATACCCAGGCACGACGAAGCTCCCGTGGACACGCAATTTCCTCCGCGAAATTAGACGCTGTCGCAGACTAGGGAACACCAGGGATATGAAGAAGAAAAGTAAAAAAAAAAAAAAAGTCTCTCAGGATTTTATTACCCGGCCGGTCGGTAGAGCTCAGTGTTGGTCCAGTGCAGCACACTAGAATGGAAACTTGGCTTGTTTCGCTTCCGCTGACGACGTATTGCGTTTTTCCGCGTAATAAACCGTCCCGGGGATCGTCTTGATTTCCCGGCTCTTTTCTCGGCCCGTGCAACACCGGGTCCGGGCTTTTACGGTGCGGCTGCCAATAAACGTGGCCGTTGTCCTTCAGAGGTGCGGTCAGTCAGGCGAATGTTTGCCAACGTCGCAGTTTCTCTTTTTGGTTGTTCGCTGCCCCGAGTGTGAGTGGGATTATGGTATCAACAGGACCCAATTCCGCAGCGGATACTACTACTACACAGACCAGAACAGTTCTGACGAGTATACTATGCCGGCATGAGTAAGCCACATACTAGCCGAAAGTGTTATGTATCCTACTCGATATGCAGAAGTAACGCTGCATACTTTTGGTACCCATTTGGTAGGGTCTTATTCTCAACATTCTATTTGCAGAGCATCCATTGGATTCTTTAATTCTAGGTGTTGGTCAACAACAACAATTAACTTATCAATAATTGAGGGAGTTTTCCGGGTGTTATCGTGGTCATGGGGTGTTTCCCCGCATTGACAAATGAGAACAGGTTAAAAGGAGAGAAGCAGCGTTAAGTGGATTAGATAGATGAGGAGAATGAGGTTGGCGATGGACTTGGACGGACTAAAAAGAGGAGAGAGAGGATTGAAGAGAATGAGGTTTGTTAAGGGTATAACAGCAAATTGCTGTGTTTTCTGGTTGATAGCGGTCTCTTTAGGCAGGGCAAAATGCGCTGCGAAGTACGCTGTAGTCAGTATGCAGAAAAGGAAAAAAAAAAAAAAAACAGGAGTGCCATCCGCGAACATAACGCGCTTCGACGAATAGTTGAACGAACCCGCGAAACCTCATAGTTTCGGATTCTCTATGAGCTGTTGTCGTCACTGAGAGCTCCGGCGTCCGTCTCATAGCGAAAGTGGGCGCGCCTTCCCAGTCCTCGCTGACCGGATCGAAGATTGTCAGATTGGAATATTTGTAGCAGCTGTGGTAAGAAGAGCGAAATCCACATTGGAGGAACAATGTTGCCAGACGCGTGGCAGATTGCTCATTCCATGTCGTCCTACTTCTCAAAACTAGACATTAATTGTATGATACTTCCGCGTCACGTAGGGCGTGTCACGTAGAGAGTGGCAGAAATCTGGTAGGACTCTGAAAATACGAGATTCCGTCCATAATGTGGCCGTTGATGGGACCCGAGGGTTAGGTGGTTGTTCCGAGTGTGACTGGGATATCTGTAGCAGAGGGTACGTAGGGGAGGTAAGTGCGCATATTTGACGTGTTGATGAGAGGGTAGCCTGCACAGTGTAATGGTAGCATCTGTGACCGGAAATCGTGTGTGCGACAATCCAGTTGTGGTTGCCGTTTCATAAACTGTCTTTCATTAACGACGACAGCCTTAAGGTAGTTACGGCTGTGAGGCTCTCAGTTACTGTGGAAGATAGGATTCAGGGCGGCGGGGGGACGTCAAGAGAGAAACATCGATGCATGCAACATTGTGTTTCAAATTTGTGTCTCATGGGAAGTTTCGATAACAGGGCGCCTAGTAAGCAAAACAAAATCCAGCAAATCGGGGAGAACAAGGAAGCTGCTGATTAGATGGTTGGTTTATTGGCCGGTTGGTATAATAAAAGGAAAATATGCAGGTGTTGGCCCAACTCTACTTTGGGCCGGCTAGTCCAGTACGCTTATGGTAGCGAGGCCTGGCTATTAGTAAATCAACATTAACGAACCAACAGCGGTCTTTTCAGAATCGTCTCTCCCCGATCCGTTTTTGATTTTGTTCTTTCTTTCTAAAATATGCACGCGCTTATCTTCGTTTATCTGTATCTTACGAAAACATTTGCTACAAAGTATGCCGTGTCACTCTCTGGGTTCCTGACATCGCTGACCGTAACACATGCCGAGTGCGGATTACACAGCGATAAAGGGCCCTTTGTCGGAGACAGTTTGTTCCTTTTGGCCACTTGTAGAAAGCCTCTTTTGCGCAGGATTAATAATTTAGTTGCAAGGAAAGCTGAAGAATTTATTCTATTCTGACGGTCTCAATTATGAACCTGGCAACCTTCGACACCACATCATTTATGTATTTCATTTGGAAGACAGAGCAAATGGAGCGTAATTTATTAAGGAGAGCACGGAAACTACTATAGGGCCAAGATTGTATTCTCCAACGCAACTAACCCTCGTAGCGAAAATTAGGCACTTTTATCTGCTGCTCTCAAGAAATTACCTGGCGGGCTTCACGTCGGCTTTTTCTTTCTCGAAGCGCTACGCTCTTGGACAAGGGCAGTAATCGTAGGCCTCTGCATATATGCGTTGTTACGTGGCAAAAGAGAATGAAGATAGGATGCAGGGATCAAAGCCTTTCTGCTGTATCGGCTACACATCAAAGTGTTGCTTGCATTCTTTTCGTATATCCTTTGACTGAAAATTTATTCCGTCTTTTACTGGGTTAGTTCGTTCTCGAGAACAGTCGGTTTTGTTGTACATAGCTTGTTTCGCGTTAGTTCCGTCGTGTTCGAAATGAAGCATATCAAACACGTTCCTATGTCTCTATCAGCATCGGTACGGCCGTAAGGATACAGTATATCTTCTCGTTGGAGACCGCTCGAAGGACTGCTATAGGTGGAGATTCGAATGCGATCTATCATCGGCTGTGTTTGACTGAGATCTTTTCTTACTTTTTTCTTCGTCCGATTTTTCTGCAGTCGGCATGTCGGCATTGTTCACCCTGAAATCTGCATCATATTAAACCACCTCTGTTTCCGACTCCTCGCTGATCTCCTGTCTCCGTCACCTCCACACTTCCTCTCACATGTCATAGCTACTGTTGTTTCGCGGTGTTCACACAAAACCTTGTTAACATCACTGCAATTTCAAATGGCAGAATACAGTGCCTTCCAACCGTCTGGAATATGAAACAGTCTTCAGCGCATCGCCTCCAACTCCTCGAGGTTGAGATAATATCGCAGCGCCTTTACTGTCTGCTCTTATACTTGCAGCCATAGGTAATAACTTCGACCTGGATGTGCCGGTGATCCTGCTCACTATGTCAGAGGACGGAAATTGTAAGTATTCTAGTTCACTCCGACGGAGAATATTAAGCCCTATACTGCCGTGTCCATTGCTCCCGTGGGTTTCTGCCATTAAAATGACATCAGGGCCCGGCAGCGCCCGTTTTCCATTTTCTCTTATGTCACATCAGTCCCGCGCACTTTTCCCATGTCCATTATAAAGTTCCAAATGCAAACACGCATTCCTCTTCTTTGTATTTGCCGCAGTCTCCTAGAGCGGGTGCCTTTAATTTCTCCATCTCCGGGTCCTTACGCGGACAAAATAAATTTGCACGACTGCTAGGGAACTGATTCGTTGGTCTGGGTTTAATTAAGGAACGCGAGATACCCACATCGGCAGGCCTCGCCCGTGGAATGAAAAGATCTGTCATGCGGTTTTCTTTCCCCTTACATGTATTGCGTGCGACTGAGTCCTTGTAACTACTGGTTTCGGAAGGTTCATATTGGCGAAGCAGGATAGAAATGAAGATTTTATTCTGGTGCGCGAAAAATTAATTTGTTTCATGTTTCGTTTCTTTTTTTAGAAGTCTCGTAATTTCTGTCGTATGACTCGTCATTTGTTAGTCATTTCAGTCGTGCGACGCGATTTTTTACTGCTCACTCACTGCAGGTTTGGAAGTATATTTTTAGCGACGTACTTTGACTTCGCGCGACACATTATGATAAAACTATGCAGTGTTTCATATTAGCGTAAAGTATGTGTAGTAGTAATTTCACGTGTCAAGCCTGAGCTTATATTGTTCGCGTCCAGCTGTTGTCGAGGTTGTCGCCATGGATGTCCTGTGGCAGTACGAACCCTGTTACCTTATTCGAACTGTTAGATAATTCCCCTGATGTAGCGCACGAACCTACATTTTATCATTACAGAGCTGCTGGACACCCTAACAGTGACGAAATGCCCTTAAAATAATTAGGAGTAGACTTACACATAAGGTGACCGTACACGAACTGCCTTTTGTTTTCTTTATTATATTGGCCTTCAGCACAGACTCCACAACACATGTGAATGTGTTCAATGAAATGACACACCGTATGAAAGAGTTGTGTACATGCGCACTGTGAATTTTATTGCACAGTGTTCTTTGGAATCCGTTTATGAGGTCATGTGCATTGCCGGTGTGTGATGTGATTGTTGCCGCTGTACCGTATCTTTGTTGCTATTGTGCTGTCGCTGATGTTGTGCACGTCTTATCGCTTTGTATATAATTGTGACTGTGAGATTACGTTTTGGTGGGTGCGTGTGTTACGACGCGTTTTTGTTCTTTCTATTTGTTTATATCTTATTTGTATATATATATATATATATATATATATAATGAAAAAAATAGCCGGAGCTCTTTGGCTGCACGTATAGCATATGTCTGTAACTCAAACATCGCCATGCCAGTACTGGACAGCTGTTTCGGCCTTCTTGGACCTCATCAGCAGTACGCAGGCAGGCGACGTTTGAGTGGATGGCGTCAGAAGGTCACGTAACACGTGATTCCTCCCGTCAGGGTGAGATAACCCACTCACTGAAAGCCCAGTGCAAAGCCAGTGAAGTATAAAATGAAAAAAATAGCCGGAGCTCTTTGGCTGCACGTATAGCATATGTCTGTAACTCAAACATCGCCATGCCAGTACTGGACAGCTGTTTCGGCCTTCTTGGACCTCATCAGCAGTACGCAGGCAGGCGACGTTTGAGTGGATGGCGTCAGAAGGTCACGTAACACGTGATTCCTCCCGTCAGGGTGAGATAACCCACTCACTGAAAGCCCAGTGCAAAGCCAGTGAAGTATAAAATGAAAAAAATAGCCGGAGCTCTTTGGCTGCACGTATAGCATATGTCTGTAACTCAAACATCGCCATGCCAGTACTGGACAGCTGTTTCGGCCTTCTTGGACCTCATCAGCAGTACGCAGGCAGGCGACGTTTGAGTGGATGGCGTCAGAAGGTCACGTAACACGTGATTCCTCCCGTCAGGGTGAGATAACCCACTCACTGAAAGCCCAGTGCAAAGCCAGTGAAGTATAAAATGAAAAAAATAGCCGGAGCTCTTTGGCTGCACGTATAGCATATGTCTGTAACTCAAACATCGCCATGCCAGTACTGGACAGCTGTTTCGGCCTTCTTGGACCTCATCAGCAGTACGCAGGCAGGCGACGTTTGAGTGGATGGCGTCAGAAGGTCACGTAACACGTGATTCCTCCCGTCAGGGTGAGATAACCCACTCACTGAAAGCCCAGTGCAAAGCCAGTGAAGTATAAAATGAAAAAAATAGCCGGAGCTCTTTGGCTGCACGTATAGCATATGTCTGTAACTCAAACATCGCCATGCCAGTACTGGACAGCTGTTTCGGCCTTCTTGGACCTCATCAGCAGTACGCAGCCAAAGAGCTCCGGCTATTTTTTTCATTTTATACTTCACTGGCTTTGCACTGGGCTTTCAGTGAGTGGGTTATCTCACCCTGACGGGAGGAATCACGTGTTACGTGACCTTCTGACGCCATCCACTCAAACGTCGCCTGCCTGCGTACTGCTGATGAGGTCCAAGAAGGCCGAAACAGCTGTCCAGTACTGGCATGGCGATGTTTGAGTTACAGACATATGCTATACGTGCAGCCAAAGAGCTCCGGCTATTTTTTTCATTTTATACTTCACTGGCTTTGCACTGGGCTTTCAGTGAGTGGGTTATCTCACCCTGACGGGAGGAATCACGTGTTACGTGACCTTCTGACGCCATCCACTCAAACGTCGCCTGCCTGCGTACTGCTGATGAGGTCCAAGAAGGCCGAAACAGCTGTCCAGTACTGGCATGGCGATGTTTGAGTTACAGACATATGCTATACGTGCAGCCAAAGAGCTCCGGCTATTTTTTTCATTTTATACTTCACTGGCTTTGCACTGGGCTTTCAGTGAGTGGGTTATCTCACCCTGACGGGAGGAATCACGTGTTACGTGACCTTCTGACGCCATCCACTCAAACGTCGCCTGCCTGCGTACTGCTGATGAGGTCCAAGAAGGCCGAAACAGCTGTCCAGTACTGGCATGGCGATGTTTGAGTTACAGACATATGCTATACGTGCAGCCAAAGAGCTCCGGCTATTTTTTTCATTTTATACTTCACTGGCTTTGCACTGGGCTTTCAGTGAGTGGGTTATCTCACCCTGACGGGAGGAATCACGTGTTACGTGACCTTCTGACGCCATCCACTCAAACGTCGCCTGCCTGCGTACTGCTGATGAGGTCCAAGAAGGCCGAAACAGCTGTCCAGTACTGGCATGGCGATGTTTGAGTTACAGACATATGCTATACGTGCAGCCAAAGAGCTCCGGCTATTTTTTTCATTTTATACTTCACTGGCTTTGCACTGGGCTTTCAGTGAGTGGGTTATCTCACCCTGACGGGAGGAATCACGTGTTACGTGACCTTCTGACGCCATCCACTCAAACGTCGCCTGCCTGCGTACTGCTGATGAGGTCCAAGAAGGCCGAAACAGCTGTCCAGTACTGGCATGGCGATGTTTGAGTTACAGACATATGCTATACGTGCAGCCAAAGAGCTCCGGCTATTTTTTTCATTTTATACTTCACTGGCTTTGCACTGGGCTTTCAGTGAGTGGGTTATCTCACCCTGACGGGAGGAATCACGTGTTACGTGACCTTCTGACGCCATCCACTCAAACGTCGCCTGCCTGCGTACTGCTGATGAGGTCCAAGAAGGCCGAAACAGCTGTCCAGTACTGGCATGGCGATGTTTGAGTTACAGACATATGCTATACGTGCAGCCAAAGAGCTCCGGCTATTTTTTTCATTTTATACTTCACTGGCTTTGCACTGGGCTTTCAGTGAGTGGGTTATCTCACCCTGACGGGAGGAATCACGTGTTACGTGACCTTCTGACGCCATCCACTCAAACGTCGCCTGCCTGCGTACTGCTGATGAGGTCCAAGAAGGCCGAAACAGCTGTCCAGTACTGGCATGGCGATGTTTGAGTTACAGACATATGCTATACGTGCAGCCAAAGAGCTCCGGCTATTTTTTTCATTTTATACTTCACTGGCTTTGCACTGGGCTTTCAGTGAGTGGGTTATCTCACCCTGACGGGAGGAATCACGTGTTACGTGACCTTCTGACGCCATCCACTCAAACGTCGCCTGCCTGCGTACTGCTGATGAGGTCCAAGAAGGCCGAAACAGCTGTCCAGTACTGGCATGGCGATGTTTGAGTTACAGACATATGCTATACGTGCAGCCAAAGAGCTCCGGCTATTTTTTTCATTTTATACTTCACTGGCTTTGCACTGGGCTTTCAGTGAGTGGGTTATCTCACCCTGACGGGAGGAATCACGTGTTACGTGACCTTCTGACGCCATCCACTCAAACGTCGCCTGCCTGCGTACTGCTGATGAGGTCCAAGAAGGCCGAAACAGCTGTCCAGTACTGGCATGGCGATGTTTGAGTTACAGACATATGCTATACGTGCAGCCAAAGAGCTCCGGCTATTTTTTTCATTTTATACTTCACTGGCTTTGCACTGGGCTTTCAGTGAGTGGGTTATCTCACCCTGACGGGAGGAATCACGTGTTACGTGACCTTCTGACGCCATCCACTCAAACGTCGCCTGCCTGCGTACTGCTGATGAGGTCCAAGAAGGCCGAAACAGCTGTCCAGTACTGGCATGGCGATGTTTGAGTTACAGACATATGCTATACGTGCAGCCAAAGAGCTCCGGCTATTTTTTTCATTTTATACTTCACTGGCTTTGCACTGGGCTTTCAGTGAGTGGGTTATCTCACCCTGACGGGAGGAATCACGTGTTACGTGACCTTCTGACGCCATCCACTCAAACGTCGCCTGCCTGCGTACTGCTGATGAGGTCCAAGAAGGCCGAAACAGCTGTCCAGTACTGGCATGGCGATGTTTGAGTTACAGACATATGCTATACGTGCAGCCAAAGAGCTCCGGCTATTTTTTTCATTTTATACTTCACTGGCTTTGCACTGGGCTTTCAGTGAGTGGGTTATCTCACCCTGACGGGAGGAATCACGTGTTACGTGACCTTCTGACGCCATCCACTCAAACGTCGCCTGCCTGCGTACTGCTGATGAGGTCCAAGAAGGCCGAAACAGCTGTCCAGTACTGGCATGGCGATGTTTGAGTTACAGACATATGCTATACGTGCAGCCAAAGAGCTCCGGCTATTTTTTTCATTTTATACTTCACTGGCTTTGCACTGGGCTTTCAGTGAGTGGGTTATCTCACCCTGACGGGAGGAATCACGTGTTACGTGACCTTCTGACGCCATCCACTCAAACGTCGCCTGCCTGCGTACTGCTGATGAGGTCCAAGAAGGCCGAAACAGCTGTCCAGTACTGGCATGGCGATGTTTGAGTTACAGACATATATATATATATATATATATTTATTTAATTTTTTTTTTTTTTTTAGATGCAGAATCGGTTGGGTGCCGGATTCAATTTCTCCATATTTTTTTTCATATTTACTTATCAACTTATCACATTCAGTACTTTGTAGATTTTGATGAGACGTTTTCATTGCAGTGGAACCGTGTGATTTTTACCGTCTCGATACTTGTATGGTTTCTTTCTACATTACCTTCTACGTTGTTTTCAGAACTACTCTTCGCGGTCCCCGAGGCCCTACGAATTACGCATCAACGGCCGATTCTATACATTTCCTCCTTGGCTTTTGTGTACGCCCCCTCATCCGTCACCTTCCATCCTCATTGCCCAAACCCCAAAGGAAAGCCCATGAAAATCTACCCATCTTGCACTCTAGTACATTATTTGCATCTGTGGCAGCCGGAGTACCCGGGCGCTAACAAAGGCTCGGCAAACGAACACACGGGGTTCTGTGTTTGCCCTGGAACGTCCTTTGCCGATCTTTGTACTTACGCCTTTTATGTGCCTTCACATTCGGGAAAGTTTTCCAAGGAGGGACGAGCCGAGCGTAAGATAAATCTCAGGAGCGTCGCGATTTTCTGTCCTTGCCCGGCTTGCGTCGTCTGGAGCTCTTAAGCCTTCTTTCTTCTTCTGTCTTCCGTTAAGCTTCCTTTTATGAACCATCTTCTTCCTCTCTTGCTGGCGCACCTAAGGGCGCTAGCATTCCTTCCTTTCGGCTGATGGCTACTGCTGCACTAATTAAAAGCGAGGGTTTACCCTGTTGCTTTCTCTCCCGTCCAGCGCAGTAAAGGATCGTAAAAAGCAGCACCAAAAAGCAAGTCTGAAAGAGCAAGGTGGTCTAAATGCAGCAGCACCGACCCCAGGGGAAGGTAGGCGCGTGTTGCCTTCAGCGGAAGCATGAGGCTGCTGAAGTGGTTTCAGCTTCTTCCGCTCTATACGATACTAACGAGCTCTGTGTGCATAGGGGATCAGATACTGAAGAGAGAAATGCTTCTTTATCGTGTTTACGTTCAGTTTTAAAGCTTCCGTAACGCAGTAGAGGAGCACTCTCAGAAGATTTATCTATTTTATAGCCAGATCACTCTGCTCTGCTCTTACATCACAATTTTCGTCCCAATTGCACTCGTAGTTTTTTCTTTTCTTTTTTTTTATAGAAAATTAGAATTGAAAATTACCAGCAACACCGTGTCGAAGTGGTCACCAACTGCGCATTGCTCGTCAAGTTCAGCGGCAGAACTACATTGCATGCGGACAACACTGGGTCTAATACAAAAGAAATTGGCTACGTGTCGGCTACGTAGCCATGAGGACCAGGAAGTCAGGTGCGTTGATCATTGATGGTAGACGAATTTCGGATTATTTGCCATGAGATGTTGCCGCGAGCCGCTTTACCTCAATTTTTACACTTGCACTACGCCGTCAACATAAACTGCCTGTCTTCTGCTTTACGGGACCTTTAACTCTCGATACTGCGCGTTTGGTTTTCGTAATAAAACCCTTTCTATGTTGCTCGTTACGTATACATATTCTTACGTCGTGTGTGCGATATCGTCTTGCCGCCTTGAGTCGCTTTCAGCCCTCGCTCGCAACACGGCATAGTCGTCCCTTTAATATTTCGACGGTTTTAGGCGGACAGCGTATTCCGAATTCTTAGGCTTTTGAGTTCCCTCAAGTGACTTTTTGTCAGTCTTTTGGCAGTCAGTTTGTCTGCTATGCATCTTTCCGTTATTGTTTCTCCATTACATTTTATTAGCATGTAGCACGCAGAACAGCGGCCCTCATCCATGTTGATCAAGCCTATACATCTGACATCAACTGACCTTCAACCAATATGCCTTTTTTTTCCTCGCGTTGCAGAAGCTACTTTGTTTCAATTTGGGAAGAAAGTGACCCCAACGCAGCACGTACTTATAATCGTATAGAATGATGAAATGATTTCAGCCCAGCCCATTTGGTATTCATGGTGCCCCTGAAGTGCCGATGGATTTCAACTTGTCTCATTCACAGTAGCAAAACCTGCCATTTGTACAAGACTTGGCTCCAGATCCATACTTTGAGCTCATTATTTCATTCCCCACATCACCAACAGCGTCGGGGTAGCGTATCGCCCCTGGCGATGAAACTCTCCATTCATCATCTCAAAATAAAGATGTTGTTTCCCATATACTCTGACTCATTTGGCACTGCCAGCCGCATGCGCTCGCAAAACTTAGATTTAGAGTTAAGTTCAAGATTCAGCCCTTTCACTTCTACTTGTTTTGTGGGTATCTGTCTGTGTCTCACATTCCGTCTCTGGAATTCTTATGTATGAGCTGTATCGGCTCCTTCTTTGTGCTCGTCTCCCTCCAGTTTGTACTTTTAACCGACTCGATATTATAGGCAGTCCTGGAGGCTTAATCACTTCCATCGCTCGCGAGCCGACGAGGGGCTTAGCTCTCGTTAACACGAACACGTGACACGCTTTTTTCGTTAACGGGACAAAGGCGTAATCTCTTGCTCGCGTAACGACCGATGGTGTCGTCTGCCTAACGAATGTGTTCACGTGCTCACAGGCTTCATCGCCTACATGGCTCATGATCGAACGAAGCGCGAGGCACTCCGGAACTCAAACACGTGGTATATGACGCGCTCTTTTAGTTAAAGTGACAGGGGCGTAATCTCTCGGTCAAGTTACGATCGAATGAGATCGTTTGCGTAACGAGTGGGTCTACCCACTCGTTAGAATGTGAAACATCTTCATTTGGAGATTTGCAGAAACGGAATGTCTTCAGAAACGAACATGTATTGCTCCACGACTGTGTACAAAATGACATGCTCCCCCTTTCATCGTATTTACACCAGTGGTTACATGAATGCTGTGAGATATTCTCGAGAAGATGCAGATGAAGATGAGAAAGAAGACGAAGAAGTGACAACGACAAGCCATAGACAAACCATAGCCAAACCATGCGAGCGTTTACCAAAACGTTAAAGTCTTTTAGTTTAAGCGCTGCTGTTCAAGGATAGCAGCTTGCCAAGTAGTCAAAATCATTTGGAAAGTTCAGCGTGTTCTAACTAAGATGTACATGTTTTAAAACTATCTCAAATATGGTAACAGCTGACCAGGATCAACGTACATACACTGTCTCCACGTTGCTCGAGAAACCATTGTCGTATCCCGTATTATTTAATACTTTTCCTCTTTTTTTTCTTTCAACATCAACATCATTATTACTCTTCTTTCCGCTGCGCGTTATCGTCAGGGCCAGCTTTGAAAGCAGCCCTGAATCCATGATATAAGCCGGAAATCATATTTCCTATTCTATTGTAGTGTTAGCAAGTATTTCGTAAAACCTGTTTCCGTGTTCACACACTGCGCGCGGCGCTTCAAGTTATATAATGCAATTTATTTTGCGACGCATCTCGTCTTCAATCGAGTTTGGACGACGCGAGTCGCATTTGTAACCTGGACGTGACGCACGTTGTTGAAGACACATCTGCGCCGCAACAAACGGATGTCCAGAAACGCAAGAACATCATTTTGGCGCACTTCATGAGTTAAATGTCGGCTTCTTGCCAGAGATTCGGTAGCTCAGCAGCCGTGCATTCGTAGGCGTTGTCTGCCCAAAGCGGTATCTCTTTGAACACGCAGTGCGCTATGTCGTCGTGCAGCATAATATTGTTTGGTGGTTGCTTGAACGCTGACATCATTTACGTTGAGCCTGATGTTGTGAACGTTCGACGAGATGTAACGCCTTATAGGCATTCCAGGTAATTAAATGAATGAACGAAATGTGTAGCACACCGATGTCTTTGTAGAAGCGAAAAACTGAGCATGACAGCGACTTCTGCGAAAGAAAAAGTAATTGGCCTTTGCTTACAGTGTGAAATTACACAAATGAGTGTTCGAGATGGTATGGTCTTGATGGTAACGAGAGCTAATGGGAGGTAACGAAATTTTTGTTGGTAACGCTTGAGATGGTATGATGATTGATTGAGATATAAAAAATATGGAGATGTCGGGTCTGACATCTCTATATTTTTGGACTAGTCTGGACTAGTGTGACCCGACCAAGTCGGGTCACACTAGTCCAGGACTCGTGAATAGAAAAGAAAGCAGGGAAACGAATCTCAAGCTGATCAAGGGGCAGTAAAAAAAGAAGAAGAGAAATCAGGCGCGCGCGCACACACACACACAAAAAAAAGAACAAGCTGGGTCCACCTGATGAACGAGTCCAGTACATGAACTAAGAGTTCAGATAGATGTACACTAAATTCACCAATGGTCCTCGTCACACAGGACAATGTACTCTGTCCTTAAGACAGGAACCGAGAAACAGTCTTCAGTGGGTCTTCAGAGGGCGTCGAGAAGGTCACATGATCTCAAAAATTGCGTAACAGCCTGAATGGCCTGTACTTGGTGACCCGCGGTCCAGCATCTAAGAACTGTTTCGGTGCTGAAAGGTCGGTTATCCAGGTGGGGCCAGCGACGATTCTATGATGCGGCGATGCCTCTCTGTATTTAGTGCAGCCTTGAATGGCGTGTGCAGCGTCCTCTATGAAGTCACATTCGCTACAATTGGGCGATGAAACCTTTCTGAGTTTGAACAGTAGACCGCCGTTGCAGGGAACAGTGAGGCGCAAGCTGTACATGATGAATGGAAGAGGCCGAGGCGGACCTTGTGGCATTCGAAATTTGAGATGAGCAGGGCCAGCTCGTTCAAGAGCGAGGCATGTGGAATGCTACTTCGCCAGTGGTCATCGACACATACACTTTCCACAAGGGCACTGATGGTTCTCTTTGAGTAAACCGTTAGCAAAATATGCGTAGCATGTCCAGCACCCGGTTCTCGTGTGAGCTCCTCTTGCTGCCGCATCTGCTGCCTCGTTCCCGTTTACACCGCAGTTGCCAGGGTCCCACTGTAGCTAGATGTCATATCCCAGTGCGACTGTGATGAAGTGTACACACGTAAGACGTCGTGCACCACTGGAGTCAGGGAGCCTATTCCTCTAACTGATCCAAGATGTTGATGACCTTCCTCGCTCCTCCGACTACTTGTCCAACGAACCCCAAGAAGACGAGTACTCCATATATCGTTGTACCACATACGTAATACGAATACGCCCACGAGACCATTCGCTTGGTTACGCTTTGGATGACTATCTGGAATTGACAAGTCTTACTCATTTTATGCCACAGACGCAGGAACATGGTTCCCGCCAAAACTGTGTTGCTTGACACAATCTGTTATATGCAGCGTCCACGTTATTACCCACCGTAGTTATGCCCTACTATAGTACGCTGATGTATTCAGTAAGCCCCGCTGTCCCCTACTGCTTCCTGCAGTCATCTCTCCATCTGTCAACGTTCATACGCAGCTCATAGCCACATTTGCTTCGTGGCGCTAACACGGAAATACAAAAAAACACATTCAGCAACACCCTCATTCTCGGTCTCACTGCGCAGGAACGCGAGTTTGTGGTATCGCGTCGACATGGTTTCGCGCAGCGTGGGCCGCGGCCGAGTCGGAGGCGTGGAAGATGCTGACAGCAAACAGGGGCGCGTCAGGTGTGGCTTACGAGAAGAGGTGTCTGTTCTGGCGGAGGCTGTTTAGACAAAGGGCTAATCGATGAGCGAATGTTATGGGGCGAAAACGATTTGTGATCTGCTGCTAGTGAATGGGGAGCCGAAGAAATTGGGCCTTTATGTTTTCGCGGCCGTGGAAGCATTATTCCTTTTAATGGCAACCATTCCAATCTTTACAATTCAATCTTCAGACTTTAAAATGCAAATTATGTAAGTTTCCGTTCAGTTGCTTTTCTGTTGTTTCTTTTTTTTTTTCTTTTTTCATCCTTCGTTGGAAAACAACGCAGGTGCCTGTCATGGTACCACGTTAGACGTCTCGCGCACCGGTAAGTGATTAGGCGAGTGATTATATGACCGGAAAACATAGAAGTGAACAGACGGAACCTAAATTTTCCCCAACGAGCTGGACCTGCCCATTTGGTACAACTAACTGATAGGTACATGCTATCTATGCTATAACTCCACTATGTTAAGGATGATGCTGATCCGGTACATGTGTTAAACGAGTACAGAGGGCCATCCAAAAAAAATTCAGATTAAGACGTCCGATGAACCTTTGTGTGTCATTTTACCGAATAGCGCGAAAAGTTTTGATGTGTGCAATTTGTTTCCCAGGAAAAGCTCACATAAACATAGCTCCGAGCGTTACCCTTAGCTCGCCACCCCGGGTATAACGAGGAGGAGAAGGTATGATGCCACGTCACCGATGACGTTACAGGGGGAACTCGTTCTGGTTCGCCGGTCAGTGGAGGTCAGCGCCTGGTCCCCTTGCCGCCATAAGCCAGTTTTCCCAGTTCTCCCGGAGAATTGGGGATAGAAGGAGCGGCCGAACCATGACCGAGCCAGGAGCAATGCTTTTTCAGAACCCCGAAGAGCCGAGTAGCAGACGACAGCGGAGTAGCAGACAACATTTCTCTGGACCAACCAGCGAGCGTGTCCCATGTACCGTCAGCGCGAGGTCCCAGGCAGATCACAGGCTGGTACTGCTATCCACCGCCGTTGCACACGGTCGCTTTTTGCGGCGTACTTTAAATTCAATTTCTGCGATAATTATGACTCTGTGGTGTGAATTACTTCGCATGGTGCATCTTACTGGCCTACTTAACAGTTTTATAGGAGGAAAACAGGGTGTTAAAAATGACTTCTGTGCTACTTTAAAGGGACGGTCGCGTCCAGAAACCCATCTATGAAACAGATACCACTATAGTCGTCATCGGCCTACAATTTACTGCTTATATATTAAATGAACGACTTTTAAGGATCAGGTCTGCTTCAGCAGCTGCAGCGGCTCCGGCGGCAACGAGATCAGCGTGACGACACCCTCTAACAGGAGGAGTGAGAGGGCCTCGATCAGAGGTGAAAGGCGCTGTCCAGACGCCCGCACTGCAGCGGCATCCCTTTTCTCAAGGCCATGCTCTGATTGGTGATCTAGGGAATGACGTTTTGACCTTTTGTTTTTAGAGTGGGAATTCCTGCATACTCTCAACATCCGGCGTTTGCTCTTGTGTATTCCATCGAATAGCTGTCATACTGTGCTGCTATTCTGCGTAGGATTTTGGATACGGTGATCAGTGTCAACGGGGAATAAAATAACACCACACTCTAAAAAATATAACTCCTTCTTGTGTGTAATTTGACGATACCCTAACTGACTCCCCTTTTGGTGTATATATACACCCTCTGGCAAAACTACACCCCTCAGGAAGTGTGTTCTCTGAACACCTCTTTTGTGTAATCTAGCGGTACCCTAACTGACTCCCTTTTTGGTGTATGTCTACACCCCCAGGCAAACATAATCTCAAAATACCCGCTTCAAAGGCACCTCAATCAACCAGACAAGACAAAATACACCGACAACACTTACAGCACGCTGCAGCGAGACGCTCGGACGAGTTACTCGATCCGATGGGCACGGCGCATCTGTTGCTTGCATCCGTTCGAGACCCGGAACCATAATCCTTGCAGTGTCATACTAAACTCAGATGGTCAAATGACCTGTAGTTCACCAAACGACCTCCCCAAAGAACACGAAAACTACCACAACTAACTCCAAATAACCGCAATAGCTGGAGTAAACAGCAGACTGTTGCCAGGCCTGCCGTAGCGAAGCATTAGAAATTTGATGGCCACTACACCTTTTTCACACCAATTCTCGAAATTACACCCTGCAGAGCGGGACATACACATATTACACCCATTTCAGACCAAAAACATTGTGTATTCTTTTTCTTGAGGGTGTAATAAGGGAGTAAAGCAATTGATACACCCCGATTATACCTAAAAAGGAGTTTTACTTTTTAGAGTGCATAGTTTCGAAATGGACTGGAACGGATGCGAACGTCCCTTTAAATTTCTCCAATTATCCAACGTACAGCATAAAATGCTCCCCAAGTTGCAGTCAAGGTTATTGATGTTGTTTCTGACATTAACATTAGGCAGATTTAGAATAGGGTACCCCTGCGCTTTTGGAGCCCCAAGGAAATAAGGGGTCTTCACTGCGCATACCCAGAACGCAAACAGTATTATGCGCAATGTGCAGCAACGACTCCTTGTTTCTATTGGGCCCCAAAAGCACGTGGGTGCCTTACTCTAAAACGACACTTAAAGCCCCCTTTACATATAATAAAGGCAGTCGTGAATGAAGGCAAAGCTAACTTCCTGTAGGCTTACATATCTCGTGCAAAACGATATCACATTCGACGACTAATATCAGCTGAAATTATTTATCCTCGGGAGAAATGCTTCACCCACGTTTGTTTTGCATCATACGTTTGCTGTGTTTCCGGTATCTCTCCGTGTTCCTATTCCGAACGACGCAACATACTGTTTACCTGCGGCTCAAAAATAAAGACAATTAAAAGAAACAACTGAAATATATCAAACAATGCGCATACAACTAAAGACTAACTCCGTTGTTCGTATTACTCACAGTTGGGGTATTCACTTTCGCATATACTGCTATGTGTCTCGAAATCCTTGAAAAGTACACGGATGATTGCAAGAAAATTAGATTTTGAGACACCAGAAGAGAATTGTGACATTTTTCATCATGTTCAGTGGGGGGCTTAACTTGTGAGAGTAGCTGAAATCGAGGAGAATCGCCAGACATATGTCTGCCTGAATGGCAAGAAAATGAACTAAAATAGGAAGAGCATAGTGTTGTGTCGGTCTCGGTGTCCCGCATTTTTCCCGTCTGTGTCCCACGTTTCCCATTTTATTGAAAGTAGCGGCAGCGGTTGAGGAGAAAGAGTACGCCGGTATCCGAATTCGTAGCAGAAATATTTTTCCGCTACCAATTTGAAATGTAACTGAATCGCTACTCCGCTACTAAAAGAAAGAATGAATAGTGTAGCGGCGCTACGAGTATAGCCCCGCTAGGCAAAACACTGCCTGTAGCACAGTGTGGTCGACAGCTCTAAAGCTAAAACTCAATCCGTGCCTCCGGACACGCGTAAGTTTACCCGATGCCCCTTGGAATTGAACCTCGTTTCTAATCTCCATAGCAAATACAGTTGTCCGACTGCTGTGGCACTGCGGCGCTGGGATATTATTGTGGAGTGCCCCAAGGCGTTTGTAAATGCAAATCATCGTCTCTACGGCAACGGTGACCAACACTGTGTCGTGCAATGGAGCCCGCATGCCGTCTCCTGAATGTTTCGCTGAAAGGCAGGCTTAGATGAAGTCACTGTAGATTTTCGTGAGCTGCACGGGTGTGTTTGAACCGATGTTTTATAGGTACTCCGTAGTAGTCACCTAGCTCAGAACTCAAATAGTTAAAAGCGCGTGATGACTCTACAGATTCTCCCTCAATTCAATTATTCTGTCCACGTATCGTTCATGTCACATCACTGCGGCGAATGCATGGAGACAACAACAACAACAATAGATGATGACGATGAGATGGGGTGAATGCATGGAGAGTATTCTGTTGAAGTCTCAAGGACCCATTCAAATAATAACGAATAATAATAAATAATTATAAAAATAATAATACAGTAATAATAATAATAATAATAACAACAACAACAACATTATTATTATTATTGTTAAATCTACACGGAAGGGGAGTTAGCCTATATTGGACTGCGGAAAATCTCGACCGCCAAGGTTTCGGTAACGTGGGCGAAAAATCGAAAACCGAAAACCGAAACACTGTACCGAACGGAGTACGCCTGAACGTTACCGGTTGAGCTGCCGAGGCTTCTTTTTCTTTCTTTTTTTTTTGTGTGTGAGTTTGAATTTTTTTAGTTTGTGTGAGTTTGTCTTTGATGCATATGAGAAAACAATAATGGAAACATCCCAGCAGGTCCCATACACTCGCCAAACGGTTACAGCACTGAATGGCATCGAATATTGGAGACCAGACTTCATTGTTCATTTTACGATGCTCATAAACGCTGCGATGTCAGTCCTCATCTTCACGAAAACTGTTCCGTGAACAACGACGCACTTCGCCATGATGAAACTTGATGCGCGAATACCGCATAAAATGCATGCCGAACAACATCAACTTGTCTATTTGGTCAGTATTAGGCTCAGGTAGAAACTTTATCGAACATGAGTTCCCAAAAATTGCCTTTTTAAACGCTCGTTGGAAGACTCCCCAAAAGAACATGGTATCTTGACATCCAAGGCGGGGGGTAATAGTGACGTCATAAAGAAAAAATTGGGATGTGAGTTTCGACGAAGTCGAACTGGCTACCCCAGTGGGCTTACACACAGAAAGTACAAACAGATCAGAGATGATGAACAGAGATGAACAGATATGATGATTGAGCTATTTATTAAGAAAAAAAGGAAGGAAAGGTTAGCCAGGCAAAGAGCCGGCTCGCTGTTCCACAAAAAAAAAAAAAAAGAGAGAGAAGGAAGCAAAGGAAAAAGACGGAAGGGAAAAGAAGAAAAAGAGGGACAGAAAGAAAGAAAGAAGAAAAGAAACGCTATAACAACTTCACATGCGTCCATGGGTCGAAGCAGTGATCAACGGTTTAAGGGCAGTACATCAAACCTTAGACCACGGTACAAGACCATGGTATGGTCATGGATCCACGCTTTCGAAGTCTGACTCGTCGGTATACGAAGCTGATCATCCATCCCCTGTCCTTCTGCACTGAAGCAAAGGATCGTATGTTAATTGCATACGTGTTTACGTCGATAAATAAGGGTTCCTCAAACTCAGTTCAATAACTTGCCACCCTTTTTTGTTTTAGTTTTCGCTGACCACCTATAGAGGATTGCGTTCTGAGTCACTTCTAATTCTCACTCTCACCCGCGATACCGTTTAAGTGAGAACGATTGAGTAAAATTCACTAACAATGATTTGACGATTGTCAACTATATAGTGAAAACATTGGTAATACTTCTTTGGCCAGATAACATATCAATTTACGGTAAGAAGGATCTTCTCGAGCAAAGCATATTCGACTGCTGCCGCCTCCCTTACCATAACTGTTTTGACCTGCTTGTAACACTACTAATCCCTATCAGGTCTTTGCATATACTCGTAGTTCCACTCATCAACTTGCATTCCTTGTCGTTTCGAAGCCTAGAGACGGGGGCTTTGAAAAAGTCCTCTTTAGTAGCAGTGTCTATTTAAAGCCATGCCAAGCACAGAGGCTCCCTAATGGGAAGGGGACGGCGCGGATTGCAAGAGTCAGCTGAATATATTATCGAGCGCATTAATGCTTTCCGTAAGAGGCGCCCGGCCTTTGCTGTGGAAACAATATTCAGCGGCTGCTAGAACCGTGGCAGGCAGTACTGACGCTCACGTCCTGGTCACCGTGCATACTTGGCGTGCGGTGAATCGTCGTAGAGGTCCTTGTAGTCGTCTTGTTTTTGCTGAAACACTGTGATACAATGAACTGGAGTTGTCACGGTGGTGACTCAGCTTAATGTACATTCTGCCTTGTCGGCTGGTGAGTCAACTTCCTTTAGTGTGCTGTGTGATCCTATTCTGTTCTGGTTGTTCATCTCATGTCTGTAAAGTGGCTCTTTGTCGTCCATGTTGTGCCGTTTTGCTCGGTACGGCTACGGCAGCACATTGACAAAATTGATCACGTTTTCACATCTCTTTGCTCATTGTTGTGTGAAAAGCGATTGCGCGTTTTGGGTAAATGTGCCGAAGGTTCGTGACGTATGTTTGGGAAGTTTAAAATTTCGCAATTTCACATAAATACTACGCTACATGTGTTGTAAGAACAAGATTGCGCCGCAAATTATTTCAATTCAACTTCAAACGCGCACTGAGAATATCATGTCCTCCATACCCGCTTACCTTACGATGACATGTTGAACACACGTAAAATAATTCAGCACGAATGCAATTTTTATTGTGTATAGAGGAATCAACTGATGGGGCCTTAGGCCGACCTTGCACACCGTTGAGGCTAAACCAGATTGAAGTGACGGTGTATCTAATTCGTTTGTCGTCGTCGCCTATGCTCTGCTGTACTTTGCGATAAGTTTGGCGTGGCGCGGTCAGTAATCCTGATTAACTGTGTTGCTGTCGCACCCGGTGATCTACTCCGTGTGTTGCTATGCCAACGGCGCTCCTGTATCCTATTAGGTACAGTACGTGCTTATTGTTCCTTTTCGCTCTCATTAAGGTGTTGCGGCAGTTCGACGTTGGTTTCTCCTTCCCATTGCAAGGTATGCTCCAGATAGGGAGGTCCTAAGAGATGTTTGTGTTAAATGCCATTTGTTTTTGTCCCTGGAAGTCAACCCTACGTTGTTTGGGACACTTGTACACCAATAATGCACATTATTTATCCTTTTCCACCAACGTTTTTGGACCATATATAATCACATTGGCACTTCAAGTCTGGTGCGATGATACTCCTTGTCCAACTGCCGTTAGGGGACTCGTTGGTGTAATACCCATACCGGTACCGCATAATACCATAGCGGAGACGATTATTCCACGGGTGAAGAAAGTGAGACGGAATTTCAAGGAATTGTTCAACCCTTTTGTGTCACTCTAACTGCCCTTGATACTTCTCATAACTGCTTCCTCGGTACATTCTTGACTCGTTGATGTTAGAAAATGTTCAACTCGTCTTGATATCTGGATAAATGAAATTATCATCCTGGTAGTTTACTAAACTTTGCCTCACTCCTTCTGCGTGCAACCTTTGTGAGACGGAGAACGCCTCAAAGGTCTGACACGCCGTCCGCTGCACTTCGTTGCCATGAGTAGGCACTCGGAGCACGAAGATACAAGACGCCTATAATGGACTCCGTGCCCTTCACAAATAAACGAAAAGAACCTGAAATGAGGACAGACGGAGATGGATAACCTCAGATCGCGCGTGATGCATGAGACGACTGCGTGTAGTTTTATCGTCACTTATCCGTATCCCCCATCAGTCACCAGCTTAGCGCCACTTCCATACTTGCGCGTCAAATGATGCACCCAGACGTGTTGGCCCCTTCCTGAGCAACTACGTAACCTAGTTTACTGAAGTAACGAAATGGTTTCGGCGCGTTGGTAACATGTTTCTTTATGTGGCTGTAAACCCCTTTTTGAGGAATGTGAACTCCTCCATGTGTCACCCGATGTCATGAAAAGAGAACTTGTTGAATCCACAATTATTAAAGGGTCAAAACAGTGTATCAGTACGGAATCTGTGTGTGTCACACACAGAGAACTAGATAAGATTAGATGTGCTTTAGGGGGCGTGTTCCAAGACATGTATAAGGAAGGTTTTCGCTTGATAAAAATTTGTTGGAAGTTAGGGCTTGTCCGTGTCTAGCCCCTTCTGTCCCTGTCTTGTCGCACTTATAACTATGGCTAGTTTACTTGTCCCATTATTACGTACGAGCGCTTATTGAAACGATTTGACTATGTTCTTGCTAAGGCAGTTCCGGAGTGACAATTCGTCACGGCAAAGTCTGATAGGTTTGAGCGGTCTGTGTTGCATTGTCGTTATCAACCTGATTGGTAAGTTGCAGTTTGGAATGTAAAACCGCTCGCCAGAATTGTAACATATGGTTTCAATATAACTAGAACGGAGCGTGTGTCGCTCTCTGTTATTTTCCTGCCGCGGGTTCAGAATTCTCTTCATTCATGTTAAGGTGTTCCGCTATGGAGAAACTATTTCATGCTCAGTACGGATTTCAATCACGGTTTTCTACGTCGTGTTTCATCACAACCGATCCCAAGGATGTAAGACACATATCGTACACCAGGCGAGTATATCCCTTACAAAAATGGCAAGAGAGTTTCTGTTGAAGGTTTATTGAACTTTTATTGAATCAACAGAAACTCTGTTAAGAGACAGCTCCTAATGTGTTTTCACCATAGGAAGTCAAAAGATTCTCTTATGAGTATGCTCAATTCAATTTCTATTGAGTAGTGTCAGACAAGATTCTATTGAGTCTTCAATGAGTTCAATCTTCGGTATCGTCATATATTGTGCAGTTTTATTGACTTCTCATGTATAGTCATCTACCTCATTGAATATTGTGAAAGACATTCCTGGAACACGAATACTCACAAAATATTTTATGGAAGGTGGTCATGTACATGTTATCAAGAAGTTGGGCATAAACAAACATCTCAAATAAACCAAGAACACAAACATAGTGTCTACAGAGTACCCACAAATTTGCAGACTATTTAGAAAGTATGTAGTAGCCCCCACCACATCATCTACGTGCTTGGCATGACAAGGATAGTACGTTCCAAAAACAATCATGCAAGCTGAAACTCTCAAACAGCTTCAAAAGTCAGCTTGTCATGCAATGTACAAAGGTATACAGACGTATCATCACATAGACAAATGCACTTCATGAGACGATCTGCAGGTAGCTGCATAAGTTCGAGGTGCGAAATGCCAAGACCACCCAAACCACGCAAATGGTTTAGGGATGCTTTAGGTACCGTTGAAGCAGTGACTTGGGTGGGTCGACCTTGAAGCATCACGGGTGCAGTAGTTGCTAACATTGGTGTCCCCTTATCCACCTGACATTCACAGGAATGACCATTCACAGACAAAAATCAGGGAGAAAACTAGAGCAACTGTGTGAGAGCCCATGAGCTGTTAGTCATCGTAGTACTGTCATGAATGGCCAGGTAAACCAAGAGGCAGCCATATTATTTTCTCGACATAAGTTGATTTTTCTTCTTTCTCTAACTCATATTTTAATAACCCACGCCACAGCTTAATATACTCCACCCCGCTCTGACGGAACGACTGGAAGAAATTCATGAGAGCTGTTCCACTTTCAGCGTCACAACAACAACAACTGCTACATGCATGACGATGGGATGAGGTAGCAATTTGTCCCTGATATTTCAAAGGTGATGTGGAGTTGTCGGGTGTCACAGTGACTGCAGACAGTTCTCTTATATTAATACCACCCTCCCGTCCCCTTGACAAGTTCATGCACGAGCCGACCTCTTTGTGAGTCTTCCGGTATAAGGAACAAGGAAGTGACGTTTGACGTGGCTGGAAACCCCGTTTCATTCATCAAGCAGTCCTTCAGGAGCAACCATGCGCAATATTTTGGCTGTGCGCTGTATCGTCACCGCGCAATGAAATGTACAAGAACGCCTGGAACGAGCAGCCATCGGCCGGACCTGATCTCATGTGACGTCAGCAGACCCTGAATTGCATCAGGCCCGCGTGGGGGGAAATAATCTTGGGTAGATGAGCGGTCTGCCATTCCGGGTTACAGCTAGCCGGCGAGCAACCGCCAGCTCTCATTCGTCTGCTACTGCTAACTGCTACGCCGCTTCGGCCGCGTCGGGATACGTCACGAGTCGCCTCTTGATCGCCTTTCCGACCGGGACTGCGAACGTCATGGAGTGACGTCGACTTCGCTCGCTCATTTACACGCTTTTTGATGGACTGGAGGGTTTGTAGAGGGTGCGCACACGCACCCTCCATTGTTGCACGACACGTCGCTCAGTGAGAAAAAAAAATGTAGGGACATTTTATTGCTTCTTTAAGTGCCACACTTCCCGACTGCGCTTTCACATTCGTTGCGTCATCTCTCGACTGTACGAAAACAGGCGGCGGAAAAATACACACACACAGCGTGTTTACGACAACTACCTTCCGCGCCCAGTCCGGGAACCGTGTTCGAGACATGGCACCGGCTTTGCTGTCTGCCTGGATGGTTTTCTCCCCGCTTTCTGTGAGGCTCGGTTCGGCACGTGTTGCAGCAGCTCCGTATGAAGTCGGCCTAGGTCCCGCGGTCACCCCCTCCCCAAAAACAACCAGCAGTCAGACAGCTCGATGAATAACGAAACCACGTTTGTTTCGGTTAATCTTGTAAAGTCCCACTGTGTTTACAGTCAGTGATGTAGTGAAAAAGAGAAAAGAAACAAAACAGCCATCGTGCAATTTTCCTGTATTCATTTTGAACAAACACCGTCGAGCGCAGTGGGCCGTTTTGAAGTCCTCCTCCCCCTCTGTTTTTTCTTTTTTTTTTTTCAATCAGCACTCCTTGTGGGCTCCTGTGGGCTCATTTGATGCATTTTGTCTGCTCCCATTGGAAACACTTGTCTACGGTTGACACATTTCTATTAAGTTTATAATAAAAAAAGAAGGTAAACGCAGTGCATTGCTATTGCTTTTTGTGTAAGTGCTTGCGGAAGTAATGTATTTTCACGGTAAAGGGCGTTTTGAAGAGACACACTCTGCCCCAGCGTCCTTTATGTATCGGACATTTTTCAAATTACGCTAAATTACGCTTTCGGAGAGCACGTGTGCGTTATAAATTGCTGAGCGTCACACACCGAAACATATGCTAGGTGTGTTCGCTTGTCGGGCGGTGCCCTCCCGACAAGGGACACCTCAACTTGTTGACCAAGCTCGAACGATAAGCGACACGTTAACTCTGCCTCGTTCCGCCATTTTAAGCGAAGAAATACGGAAATATAGAACAGGACGTTGTTCCATATTTTATCATGATAATAACGTTAGCCAACATCGTAACGACCGAGGGGCATCGTTACTAGCCGAGCATTCATATCATTTGCAAGGTTTCTTTTCATAAGTAAAAAAGAAAAACAGGAAATGTAATACAGGCTAGGGGCCAAAAGACACAGCTGACGCGGCATGTTTATGTACGTTTCGTGCGCGTGTTACTTTATCCGAAGCCATATTTTCATTGCATGGAAGACACGTAATACTACGAGTGTTAGCTAATCACGAATATGGACATATATGCACTGTCATAGTATATCCTTAGAGTAATATCAAATGTCACTAGCTTCCCGGATACCTCCATCCTCTATAGATTAGATAGATAGATTGGAAACATTGGCTGACATAATATCGAGCATTCCCATATTGACATGCATACGGATTCGAAGGAACCCAGCCGTGTCGCATCAACACGGCTTACACGAAAAACTTCCAGAATGCGGAACGTCGTTCGACCAAAATACCGAAGACGATCGCGCGCGCGCATATTGGCACACCCGCTGCACCTTTTGCACCCGGGGCGAGCTTTGCTTCACCCCTCGCACGCAGTCGTCTCGTCCTGATCGAGCGTATGGATCAGAAGGGAAGACGTCTGAAGATATAGAAAAAAGAACCCCTAGGCGGAGAGAGATGCGATTCGTGCCGAAGTTTAGAATACTAAAAATCAACTCAAAACTCTGAGAAAAAGGGGAGCATTTGGCTGTGTATTTCATATGTACGTATCCATCTATATAAGAAATGTGTCTTCTTTCGGCATAATAGAAGCACGTATTGATGTAAGGAAGAGGAAAAGGTTCCGACAGAACAGATGAGAAATAAAAGCGACGTATAAGAGGCGGAAGGGTGGAGGGGGGAAGAGGAAGCAGGTTGTTTAGAGGAAGACGCTATATCTGGTGATACTTCAGAGATGGTGTGTGTCTTCGATCGATTGCGTGTTCTAAAAGGAGGAACCCGCAGTTGGTTCGTTTCTAGCTCAGCACGGAATGTGGAAAGAAAGGGGAGAAAAGGTATGTCCCTACTCTGAGGGGGCGTTCCAGGGTGTTTCGTGTAAGATTAGGGCGACCAGGAGGGACCATCGCCAGACGAGCGAATAAGGTATTTGTCATTCGATGGGGATAGAGATGAGTGTCTGTCTGGTTATGTCGATTGCTGACAATGAACGTGGGAGGGACGGATATTGACGGTGCGCAAGATCCTTCGAGTAGGGATCGTTACGTACGCAAAAAAAAAAAAAAGTAGCGCTGAAACTTCTATCTGCTTCTGTAGATAACCAGAAGCAGGGCGGTGGAAGCATTGGGAGAAAGAAATGGGACCATTGAACAGCTCACTTTGAAAGAACGTAAAGGTAATAGGTAATTGTAGTAGATTTACACTCCTGCGTTTAACTGCTCCAGCTATGGGTGTGCTTCAACAATGAGACGATGCTTTTTTTTTTTCAGAATGACTCGCTTATGTTTGCTTTAACCATATTTTGAAGTGGCTGTACTGCTTAATGACATACACCGAAATGTAGTTACGTATTCGTACTGGGCACCTCACATTCGTGCGGTTTGCCTCTGCACTGACCTCTACATTGGAATGTGGTCTCTTTCAAACGTAGACGTTCGAAAAGCTCTGTTGTTGACGCGTTTGGGTTTATTCTATGAGTTACTCGGGTTATTCTCGGATTGCTCGGTGAATGTCGTGTGTTGCACGGCAAGGTTAAATAAGGTGAGATACATCTACAAGTAAATGAGTAGGGTGCAGACTTCATGCGCGCTCTGGGTTATTCAATGCGCGCAAGACACTGTGATGACAGTAGAGGTCTTCTGAGTAAAGCGCTTTTCTCTCTTTCTTTTTTAGGTAAGTCCTTGCCCTTGCGTATGACGGCAATCCTGGCATGATATCGTAAGGCCGGTAAGGAATGGCAGTACCACTCGGTGAGCTGACCTGTCCACATGACCCGCAAAAGCTATGGTATCGTTACAAATACAAGTGTAAGGCGGCAGAGAACGGCAGCGAACGAATCACTGCCCGATGGAGTGAAGCAAAGGTCGGGAGACTCCGATAATTCGAACGGTGACATTTTTGTGCCCCATAGTTAGTGTCACTAAATGGAATTTTGAAGCTGCACCTACACACATGCGACTCGTTTGAGAGTAGGGATGACGCCCTGGCCTCTGATTCGCCGGTTTTCTAGGGATTTGCGCGAACTACATAATACATTTTATGTTCGCGGCAACTCCACGGAACTATGTTGTTCCGTATGCACTTTCCTTCCTTGCAAACTACAAGGAGAGAAAATTAGCTCAACGTCTTGGAAATGGCAAACGGAAGAAGCGAGAAAGCTACGTCGTCCTACGTGCCCCCTTACTCGCGGGCTCAGCAGATATTGCTCGGAGGCACACGCGGTACAAACTTTCCGCTGCGATTCCTCCCAAGCATCTACCGCCCAAGCAAATAATTACGCAGCGCAAAATGGAAACGACGGAACGACCGCACTCTGGCTCCGTCGCATCATAACGGCGTACAGCCGCTGCCGTGTACGCTTAAAAAAAACGAAGCACCCAGCTCAGAAATTTTACGCACCACGTCATTTAATTAAGGATTTCGCTCGCAACCCTCCGTTTGTTTCTCTGCAGGAGCGGTTCTTTTTGCGCTTAAGAGGACAGCGACCAACATTAGAGAGAGAAGGAATTACGAAGAAGAAACAATATACCGGCATTTTTCTTACTCTTTCGGGGTGCAGGGGGTGGAATGAACGTATGGAAATTATTTTGCGTCACGCGTTATGAATTGCATCGGTGAAACATTTCCGATGATAAAGGGCAGCAGGTGTTGCTGTTACCATGAGGCTGCCCATCGTGTCGTGGGGAAACTCTGTTGGTTGGTGCTGGCTGATGCGGGGCATGCTATTCCGTTTTTGTGTCCTGTCTCCTGGGCCCGGGAGAAATTACGCATGCTCTAGGTCCTGAAACAAGCTTCACTGAAACCGTACATGTTCCCCATGACTGCGGACCAGCCACTTCGTTTGAGTCTTGTTCTAATAGAGGAAATGCTGCACGACTGTTACGTGTTTACTTCGTCAAGTTACTATGATAAGTAATTACGGATTTTTTAGTTTACTGGATATTTATGATAATTATACGGTAAATAGCTTCCGGACGACTAAGGCCTGGTGGCAGTCACCCTTGTGGTGTTGGCCCCGCGACTATGAACAAGTTTCACCCTCTTGACAAAAAAGTGCTAGATGACGCTACCTTTGGTTCGAGAGCTGCGATACAGTTACTCAGCATGGCCTGGTGACTAGTAGAATGCATACGCATGACTCTTCATGATTTCACATTCTGACTTGAAAAATGTGGACGTCCCGATATTTATGCAGAAACTTCTAAGAACAATCGTCAACCTGGTCGCGCGTAATCACGGAGGAATTCAGCGCCGAGGAACATTTCATGCATCACGCGGTAAGTTGATAAGTGAATTTTTGAAAAAAATATGGCGAAATTGAATTCGGCACCCGACCAATTCTGCAACTCTAAAAAAAATAATAATAAGATAGAACAAATGGAAAGAAAAGAAACGCGTCGTAACACACGCACTACGCTGCTTGCTTCCCGTGATGCCTATATACGCAGTCGGAACAAACTTTGGATGAGCAACTCATTGGATGCTACCGTGTCACCCTCCTGTTACCACTCCTCCTCCCCCTACCCATGAAAAAAAAAAAGGTAAAATGTTGGACTATGATGGGAGCTGGATGAACTTCATGTTGACCACCGCATCGAAGAAAGCAATCTTACTAATTGGCGTGCAGCCAATTATAACGTATACGGAGCGGCGAACGATATGTCTTTACGTGTAGTTAATGTCATGTTTACATGTAGTTGTTTGTAAAGGAATGCGGCCGTGTGGCACACTTGTCCGAGATTTTTCAGCGGTCAGGTTTTGTCATATTTTGAACATTTCGTAGACAAGCGAAACAAATATTCTATTCAGTTAATGTCATGTTTCAATCTCATCATTGCACAGTGCTCTTGCTAACCTTCCCGTATTGCCTTAGAGTTTAGACAAATATACTGGACAGTACGAGTTCGCCTTGCCGCAGTACTGGAATTTTATGCGACATAGATTCCAATAAAAAGCTATCCACAGTGAAGTAAAGTTGCGGAGTGCACACTATTATTAGTACCACTCTTTCACAATGGGGTATGAGCATATAACATTGCGTATAAAACGATCGCGCTAAACTTATCACAAGTATTACGCAACCGCAAGCAATTTAATAGAGTTGGCACGTGTTTGCCGCCCGGCTCTACCTTGTCGAGTGCCGCTAACGAAGTTTTGAGCACTGCGTGCAATTTAAATACCCTATTCATTTTCCTGTCGCAAGTCTCACACCTGTTCGCTTGTCTTTCGGGTTAGTCCGTTGCACATAATTAAAATACGCGAAAACTCGGTTCTCATAAATAATGGACGGCGAGTTTGAGAATATGCTGAGTGGGACGCTAATGGTTGCAAGCTGGTAATTCCATCTGAGTGCGGTGAAAGTTTGGCATCGTGAGAGCCGTGTCATAACTTTTTAACGCTCGCAAATGGCGGGGCCTCGTTGGCTTACAGGAATGCTATTCCAGCGAACCCAGCAGGGAGCATATATGAGTGGAAGATGTGCTATGTCAGGTCTTCCGTTAGAGTTTTGCAGTGGAGAGTCCATCGGAGCGTGTTTGTGTCTCAGAGATTGTGTCTCATTATAGAGATTAGTTTTAGCGTTGTTGCGTGTGCATAATGACGTAAGATTTGTGCTGTAGTCTTGTGTGCGTAACAGGCTCGGGGAAACGAATACAGAGGAACCGTAAAGTTTCGTTTCCGTTTATATAATCGAGATAATTAAAGCTAAGGGGGCTGGATGGTTAAAGTATGAAAAGGAAGGAGTACTCGTACTCATGTCCTCCTGCAGGAAGATAGAATTGTAGGCTTTACTGTGTCATTTTTGAGGTACATTTGTAGGATATACTATAGACTTGAATGAGTTTACTTAGAGCACTGCCCACAGGGAATGGTTTTGGGAAGGCAAGAATGCTGGTGTGCTTGGGTAGCTGCAGCAGTGGCTGGGTAGCAGTCTGAAACTCGCGGAAGCCCATCTTACCGTTGTTGGGCTCACCGGGGGTTGGCGAATTCATTCATGATGAGGAACCTTCACTTACATCATTCACCGTCACATCAAGAAGAATGATGTGATGTTGAGTGATGGCCTATGATATGATGTGATGCTGAATTCGATGTTCAATAACGGGTTACCAGGTTGATGGGCTGTGAGTTGATGTCGAATGATCGGTGTTATATCGAGTTATATCCGAGGTGCCATTTACTCCAAATATAAGTGAGGCCGCCTCCGAAGCCTACCTTGGCCTTTCCTCCGTGTCTTTTTTTTTTTTTTTTTTTAATAAACATATCCCCCCCCCCCTGCTTTGGGCCACCTAACGGCGCATACCGAAAACACATGACAATGGGTTATGATGTTCATGTTAGAAAAAATCTTCCCGGGAACAGCACCGCAAAGGATACTGTCCCGACGACGACGATGCGTTGTGAATTTGTCGTCAAAGCATGCATTTCCCTCACCTCGTTTCCTGGAGACGGACGCTGCGGGTGTTCAAATGTTCATAATATGAGAAAACATATGACGACCTATGAATAAAGAATGGACAGTTTTCACAAGCGACCTTGACATTCGGGGGAGGGGTACGGGATTCGGCCCTCCCTTGCCCCGCTCTCGGTACGCCCATGTGCGATGCTGAATGTATTTCTACATAAGTGCCGACCTTTGGACCTCACTGATGCGGGCAGCGTCAAGAAGATGAGATGTTTGTCGTGACTTAAATCCCATTTTTTTCCTTTTCTATCACATCACATCACAAGATGAGATGAGAGAAGGAGATGGAGATTGAAAGTTGATTAGGATTAGTACGAAGTAATCTGTAGCTAAAATTGTTTCCGCTTGCTTCAATGTTCACGCCCAATTATATGGTAGCGTAGAATGTGACTGGCCAGAAAGACTTCGTTGCTGTCTCTGCCAAGTCACTAACTCCGATTTTGAGGAGTTAATCTTCGTTGTGTTAAACGCACCTACTAGCCAAGTTAGCCGATGTGTTAAATAAAATAACCCTTGTGCGACAGTTGCTTTGAAATAGAATTGCGCACGTTGTGATGATCGCGTAACAGTTAACTGATCCATGAAATACTCGGCGTGTATCCATTGATGTCTACCCCGCGGTCTACACTCTAAACGTCGTAACGTGTACGTACAGTTTTAAAAAGAACCAAGGAAAGATTAGCTATGCAAGAGGCTTGCTATTCCCTAAAAAACGGAAGGCTGCTCCAGCACTAGTCGCTATACGCTTATGGTTCGTTGTCTAACTTGGATCAAGACACCAACCTAGAATGAAATAGTCCCCTATTGTAACCGCTGCTTCAGACGATTTTAGCCTACACAAAATACCACCTGAGAGAACACAAGCGTGCCCGTGTGCAATGGACGTCAAAACATGTCCACTAACCAAGTATGCCCGTCTAACCTAAGCCATTTGTTGTCTAAGTTATCCGTGCTTCCAGTGCCGGTAGGACTTCCATCGTTGTCTACCACGCTTAGCCCAATAGGCATTTGTGTGTCCACCTCACGGCGCTGGAGTCTTCGGAGTTCTGGTCCACTAGATGCGGCGCCGTCGCCCGGAGCTCCAAATCGCGGATCCGTGTGGCTAAGGTGCTCGAGGACCAACTCTTATCCAATGCCAATGATCAGCGTGCGGGATGGGGAGGATAGTCATGCCTTTAGTGCCTAGGTAATTGATAAGCCTACAAGACTATAATCGAGTCCTGTGACTTAGCTACACACTGTTATATAATGTACTCGTGTCAGTCTTCTCACAGTCTAATCTCACAGTTCTCACAGTGTTCTCATACTCCTGTGTTGAAAGCGCACTCCTTGTCTAAACAACGACAGCGCTGAAGTTGCCTTTCTCACAATGTACCCTAAACCGTTAGCACAGCCCCATCGCGTCATTGGAATGTCAGTTAGTAATGACGGCGTGCAATTCGCAAATGTGGATTGAGGTGCTCCGGCTTGTCCCAACCACTCTATCTATGAAAGGGCATGAAAGCCCTGGACCGGCAATCCAGAAGATGTGGGTTCGAGTCCTACAGCTGGCTACCCTTTCAGTGACTTTCATCTTTCATCGCTCTATCTAGTTTCCGTTCAGAACCGTTGCACAAACGCTTCCATATAACCTGCTGTAACTGGTAGGAAGAAATCCCAAAGGTGTCTTGTGCAACAGGAACTTCGCACTTAAGTTCCTGCGTACCTATCCAGAACAGTGTCGTCGAAGTAGCAAAACCTACGCGTCCCGCACTCTCAAAGGTCCTTAGCGAGCCTTTCACAGAGCGTTCCATCTCGAGATAACAGCGACGTCGAAGAGTAGAGCAAACATGGCAGTTGGAGAAGTATACACATAGGGATTGATGAATGCTTCACGAGCATAGAATCGCTTTGGGCTTTGTGTCCCACGCAAGAAGAAACTTGCAGCACAGCGTCACATCGCTTGAACTTCATATGGCTCGCGTTAAATGGGGCGTGTAGTCTGGTTGCCGCAAAAAAGGAAGGCTAAGTGCTCCCGACAAAGGGGACAGGAAACAGCTAAGGTGGACCGTATGGTGAGCAGATACGTATATGTGCTCCTCGTGGAAAAAAAAAAAATTCAGGCTCACTGAAAGCAACCTGACCCTCACGGTCGTTTCATAAGGCTTTGGAACAGCGCACTTCGGTTTATTACTGTAAAAGCGATAAAAGAGGACAAGGAAGATGAGGTAGGAAATACAAAGAGAGTACTTATACTCACACTGCAAATGCGGTGCATCTACGTCCCTTGCTACCCTTGTTGATTTTATGGCCTCGGATCGCCATGTCATGTCCAAGGTCTTTACGGGACGCGGCTATTAGTATGTAGCTTTTTATCGCTACTTTGCACTAATATGGTATTTATTAGGCTGACATCGTGACATTGTTAGATCGTTCATCAGTGCAAAAAATCGGATGCGATTGTCGATTGTCGTGCGTTACTTTAATGGCTTAAGTCCATTTCTGTGCACACGAATAGTGCTAGAACTGAGAAATATTTATTCTGTTTTCAATAATAAAGGGATCACGTAAAGCACGCGGCTTGTTTCGGAGATCAGTTGAGAATAAAAAGAACGTTTGGTACTTGAACCCTACGCTCGAGAACCTTTTATTTGCTAATTGTATTTACTTTGCTTTTTTTTGTTTTTTCAGTTTTTGGAAGCACAAATGTGCGCACTTTTATTACATCACGTTTAGTAAGCATGCCTTCCAACCCAACGCGAAACCCAACGCTTCCCCTACAGCTTAAAAATGGCGGAATAGGGTATTTATAACCTACAGGAACGAGTGAGTTTTTCGTAATTTAAAGAAAAATCTGGAAGCCTCAGATTTTTGACGCCGAGACGTCAGCACTTCATGTATCATTGAGGGAAGTTTCAGCGCATGCCGTGCCAGCGGTATTTTTTATGGAGTGGAATAAATGCCCTACTATATTATGGGTGACTCTGTACTTAAATCCAGGAACGTGGCTTAATGTCTCCGTGATTGTTCGGTGTTGAAAGAAAAATATGGGGATGTTGGCTCAATCTCCACGTTTGGCTGTCTACTTCAAACCCTGGTTGAGGACGATGGTCTTCCTCCACACGGGTCCTGATCGGCGATGATGGAATGTCCCTACGGGCAGATGGTCGTGGCCTCACGCTAGGACGGGGCCGGGAGAACTGGCTGTCAGGTGCAGTGGCGCGCGGCAGCAGACACGTCTTCATCGTCGTCTACGGGCCGCCACATCACTCCCGCCCCTCAGACGCGGAGCTGCGCTTGCGGTTGAGGGTTGAGGTTCGCGTCGATACTAAGACGGGAGGAGTGACGACGGCACGTGGACGAGGGAAAGCTTGGCATACGGCTTGAGTTCGTTGCAGCGGATGTAGCAGGATAGCGGGCGTGGACGTCCGTCGGCGATGTAGTGCGCTGTGCGTCGTGTCAGGTGGTAGCAGGACGATGGGGGCAGCGTGAGGCATTTCCGCGAGCGTCTTCCGGAAAGCGCTGCCGAGCTGACGCATGTGCGGCGTCAGGACGTAAGGACAGCGACGTACCGAGACCGGTAGTGGAGCGTGTTGCTCATTGAATGGTTGCTGGTGATGCGAGGGGTGCCATCGTGAAGTACGTGGAGGCCTAGAGAAGAGTGCGGGACCACGGTGTACCGTGGCCGGTACGGGGCGTTGAAGCCGAAGGGTGCCGGGTCAGAAGAAGCGAGCGTAGCCTTCTATTACGAGCCCCGGTGGAGACACGTGATCGGTGACTCACTATAGGCGGGCCCTAGAACCATCGTCTGGTGTCTTGAGCACGTGTGCTGACGTTGCTGCTGGTTGATAGTGGTCGTTGTGAAATTTTGGATGGTGGAAAGCCGAATTCTACACCGGACTAAGGTGCTCGTTGTCCGGGTCACCAAATGTAGAGGACGATGGTCTTCCTCCACACGATTCCTGACCGGCGATGATGGAATGTCCCAGCGGGCAGATGGTCGTGGCCTCACGCTAGGATGGTGCCGGGAGAACTTCTTCTTCCTCCAGCTCAGGCCAGAGCAATGGCCGTTATCCACTGAGGGCGATTGGCCAGGGCTAGTCGTGACGTGAAACTCGCCCGGGAGAACTGGCTGGCAAGCGCAGTGGCGCGCGGCAGCAGAGGCACGTCTTCATCGTCGTCCACGGGCCGCCACACGCTTATAGTGACGTGACCAATGTATATCTAAACAGGTAGCGCAACTCCCATAGGCCCCTGTGTCTTCCGAATGACTCCACGACAGAGACAGTCAGCGCCATCCATCCGTTGCGCGGACTACTACGATAGTAAATAAATGGCGTCAGAGGTGACGTCAGCAGTGCCAATAATAAGTAGTGCATAGTTAGCCATGGTACGCTTGCGTTGTATTCCCTTTTCCTCACCCAGGCAACAATACCAGACGAGAACACAGAAAAATAAATCATATGAGGTTTAATGAAACATATCAATTCGAAATACATATAGCTATCACCGATATTGACAACTCCAAACAGAAGGGCATCGTGATGACCACACAGAAATTAGGAAGGTTCACGTAAGGTCCATTTCTCACCTAGAGCTATACGTACACGTAGTGATTAGACGTTTGCATTTATTCAATGAGTGGCCATTATAGGTTCATTGCAACAAAACATGATATCGTTGGTGCACAGCTGGTTCCTGCTAACACTGACGCTATCATGTCCACTCGTCCCATGATCTTTTTTTTTCCGCGGGGCGAGAAACAGGAGATGCATTGTATTCGTCTGTTCACACGTGTTAATCTTGGTCTACAGCTCCGAGATGTGAACGTCGCTTCCTGTTTAACTCAAAAAGTGTACGAACTCCGTATTACAATGCACGGGCACACCGCACGGATACAGAGATCCACGGATAGGCACGCCCACTGTGACACATGCGCAAAGGAGAAGGATACGGAAATGTTCTCGGGTGGTAGATGATTTCATATATGGGCACGAGTGGGGCAACAGAAAGTTTTTTCTACATAGAAATTATGAATAACCTACTAGTACACACACAACCCATGCCCACGTTGTAAAGTTTTTTTTTGTTTACGACCATACCTCTACTACCAACACACAGGATCGCTCGCGCCTCATGGTGGTAGCCTTGGCGATGGGTCTGATTTGGTATTTTTGCTTGTTTTCGCTACAAGTTTAGATATACCTTGACGTGACGACGTGACCGCGTTTCTGTTGAAGGCACATGCTCTGTCCGTGACTTACTTTACTTATAAATTATTTTCATCAAAGCTAAGTTTTTCATAAACAACTATGGTGCACGTAACTGAGCCAGAAGCCAAAAAGGGAGGTAAACAGTACTTCCCTCCACTATGGGTCGGTTTATTGACCTTGACTTCGCTGCTCAACGTAAGTAAATCGAAATGTTTTCTGAATAGCTACGCTAGTAGTATGTTCCTGTAGAGTCGTGTTCAACCAAAGAACAGCACGCCCGCTCTACAGTTGTTCCTATTGGCTGCATAGACAGCCGCATCACTTTACGTCACGACAAGTAGACCCTTCTCGGTAGCTCACTCGGTAACGTGTTAGCTTGCAGAGCTCAAGGTCGCGGGTTCAAACCGGGCCGAGGACGGTAGCAATGTGAGGGAGGTAAACATTGCTTCCAGCACCGTGTGTCGGAGAGTTCCGGCGCATGTCAAAAGAACCCCAGGTGGTCGAAATGATCCGCAGTCCTACCCTGCGGCACCTTCAACATGCCGCCATACTATAGGCAGACAAACCTTACGTGTAACATCACGGCACCGTTATCATACCACGACAAGTAGAGCGCCCAGACCGAAAGTATTGATGCCGCATGGGCGGCACCTGTTCGAGTTACAGTATAATTTCTCCGGTGAAGTAGTTCTTAGGTTTGAAGGGCTATATTTTGTGCCATTCTTAGGTTGAACACAGGTATAGTTCTTTCTGACTTGTGCGACGAATTTAAATGGTTCTCGGAGAAGACGTGTTTCACTGCTCGATCCGGATTGGATTTGCGTGATTCAGGTCTTCTAGGTGCTCCTTCTTAGCCTCCGAGAAAGCTTGGATCCGGCTAGAACTCCAATGAACACAAACACTCATACATACGTTGGATGAATGTGAGGTGGGCAAGCTTTTTGGGTAGAAGTGAGGGGATGATGGTGGAAAGGGTACTTTAAAAGATCTGTCGCCACTCTGGTGGAGCACAAGAACTCCGCAAGAACACGAAGGCCTTGCATCTGGCGGGTAGCGTTCGACCACGGCCAGGTCGAACGCCGCTGGTCAATACATCGCAGACCAGTTTCTAATTAGTATACGCTCTTGGTGATTCTGCCCATAAGTCAAGATGATGTAGTAGAGGTCAACATGCCCTCCATGGGTGGGAAAGAGGAGGTGGAGCCGAGACAGTGTTTGAAGGCAGGTGTAAGGGCAACGTTCAGCGTCATGCGGTGGAAGAGTGCTGCGAAAGGCCGCGATAGTCGCGGGAAAAGTTGTAAGAGAAAGTGTGGGGTCTATACCACAGAGAGAAGAGATTGGTATGCATCGTGTTATTGTGCCTGCATCTTGAGGCCGGTGGGGGTCGAAAGGAGGTGTCTACGGTCGCCCGAAGACAACATTATCGGGAAAAGAGCTGCGTGCTGATGGGCGCTCAAAGCAGCTCTGTCTCGCAGAGACTGCCTGGACTAGCTGAGACTGCCAGATGTGGGCATCGACTTTCGCCAGTCTCTTGGCCGGAAGCTCGTTGTTTTTCGCTGGTAGGTGCCCGTCGAGTCCCTCCGTTCTGGATTTCAATGCTCTGTACTGAATTCGCGTGCTCGCAGCAGATCCCCCTGTCGAATTTGCTATTAGAGCACGAAGTAAGCTCCTTACATTACACTTCACAGTGTTGCCGTTGCGGAATGGACGTGACGGGAATACGATTGCATTATACTTGTTATGCGTCATGTTGTTCTCAAGAGGTGGACAGCCCATGGTAGCAGCCCAAATAAAATGAGTGATACCAGAGAGAGAAAAGCACCAGCTGTGCACGCGTTGCCATTCGACATGTATTGATTCATTTAGTACGCATGATGGTTATCGGGTCCACTAACGTCGTCTACAAACTTGTTCGTCTAAGGATGAAATAGGCCTTCTGTTTTTTGAAGTCTGTATAATAAACGCGAAAACATGAGACTAGTGCCGTGTACGACCATAGCGGCCACGCAAGGCACGACGGTCACTGGAAACTTTGTATCCACAAAAGTGAGGTCGTCAATTAAAAACTACTGTGCACGAAGATTCAATGAGAAGATTACAGGCTCTCGGCACTGGCTATGCAGCTTCCTTCACTTTTCACACGAAAGCATGTTGGCAGCACTCGCGTATTGACGAACATGCCGGTAGAAGTGTTCAATGAAGCAAGTGGTGGAAAACTGACAGCGACAGCGTAAACTTCCATATCATCGTCATCATGTATCTCTCTCTTTCCATTTTTTCTTTCTATTTCTCTATTTCTATTCCACGGAATAATTGTCTTCGTTAGCTTCGTTTTTCAAGTTCCCTGGATAATTTCGCTTTCTCGCAAACACTCTAGCGCAAACAGTTCTCGTGAGAAAAAAAAAAAAAAAAAGATTTATATTTACTCTGCTTGCTGCCACATGATCTCTCTGTTTCTTGAGCCGTCCCAAGTATGCTTGCAGTAATAAAACAGACTAGTCCAGAAAAGAGAACGAGGGGGGGGGGGGCAGAAAGAAAAAGACGCTGCAGATGGCCACCTATCGTTAATACACGCAACATGCAAAATACCTGCCGTTTTACGTGCTTTCCTGCTGTTGTTGAAAGGATGACCGATCAACACATTTCGGAGAATGTCGCGCACACGAAGTACGTCTGCGTGCTCGACACCATTACATGAGCCCCATTCAAACCCATCACGCAAACTGGGCGGGAGGAAGCGTCCGAAAAAGTGAAAACGGTGCCACACGTCTGGGCCGTAATTATCCCCTGTGCGCTCCAGGGACGGACGCGTAAAACTACCTCGCGGGAACGTAAAACTCACGCAATCTTGGCTTGCTTCTCTAATTGGTTGATGACACTGCGGGCGCAGTGGCATGTTGCCATGCAGCCGCAAGCATTATGTCTCTTCTTCTCTTGCTATAAAGGAACATTTGTAGGTCGCAGTGTGTAGTTGAGGCATAGTTCGCGTATTCGAACCCCCAAAATAGCAATTGTAGCTTGGCTTTTGCGTCAGATTGACAAATGAAATCTATTATTCCCGCATAAACCCGTCTAGAGCTCCCCCTCCGGTTGAATGGATTCCTTCGCACCACTCAGGGTGGATGCTTTTCTGCAATCTAGCTGACACTAAACTGACCGCCTAGAATGACGGTAAAGTATATCAGTTAATCCGTACGACTGTCCTGACGTCCTGGAATGTCGATTGACTATTCTGCGGGTCATATTTTGGAAGCGCGCTATGGTAATTCTTCAGAATGGTTATAAACAGTTCAAAACAACCTATATACAACATACATGCGTGTATACATTAATATACGACATAGTTTCAAAAAGAACGCAATAAGCGATAAAGCACACAACGCTCCTAATTAAAAGAAGGAAAGAGAGGATGGAGACTAATTGAAGTTTGATTTTCGAATCGCGTGCTGAACGATGGCTGCTCTGCAGTTTAAAGATTGCCGGCTGGCCCCTTTTATGCGAGGTGACGTTAGCGAAAATAGATTTCATCTTGCGTTGCGACTGAAAGCAGCGTTTGCCTTTTCTCCCAATAGCGCGGATCTCCTGGTGACGTCCTTCGCAGACTCATTCTAATACAAACGTGCTGCTCCCCGTATAATGTAATAATACCGCCTGCGCATGAGCCTCGCGAAAAATCACCTGCTTTGGGGGAATGAGGTCATATCCAATTCTCGTGAGTGTTGATTTTGCGTTCGCTATTGACCGTGCTTCACCGTGTTATCTTTTCATTACGGCGGGGATTCTCTAACCTAGAACTACCTAAATTTTAGGGCCTTGTGTGTTTTCTTTACAACTACTACCGCTCCCCAGCTGTTCCACATTCTGTGGTTCCGTAATTTAACCAATGAAAGGAATGGAAAAGGAATATATAAGATATAGGGAATCGGTAAAGATAAAAGGATAAGCCTCAGGTCGGAGTCTGCCAATATCTAGAACAGAGATTGCCGTCTTTCCTGCTCGAATTGCCGGCGGCTCTATTTTGAAGCACGTACGCGAGGCGAACGTTAAGAAAAGAAATACGGTACTCTCGAACCCAAGTCGATTTTCAGAAAAAGAAAAAAAAAAGTAATCATTGGAAACTCTCGAACCACTTTTGTATTTAAAAAATTGACTGTAGTCTTTGGCGCACTGCCAAACGCGTACGAAACGCGATATCATTGCAGCAGTCGAGGACGGTGCCTGCACTGCGTGCGTCGGTTGCGTTGACGTGAGTCCGTTAAAGGCTGGTTTAGAGTCCGACGCAGTCTTCGCCCATCGCCGCCCGCGTTCCACATGGACAGCCAGCGTTCGCTACGCCACTCTTCCTCATCCTAACAAGTCATAGTCTGACGCGATTAGGCGCAGCACAACGAAAACACTATCGGAGGTTTTTACATTTCGTTGTGGGAAAGCAGTCATATCTGGCAAATGTACCCGCGTGTTGGAATCCGACTAAAGACAATCCGTGTTCCCATCGTTGGCACTGTTATGTTTATGCTACTGTAATACGGTTGGTGCCCCCAAAACATGGACACTGAATTGAAGAAGAAAGTCACACGTCTTCCCAGCTGTTCTCCTTCTTTTGCTTGTTGGCGAGCAACAGCTGCGTGAAATGGGAGACACTTTATTTTCTTGGATAATGTGGGAACAAAAATATGTTATAAAATTACAGATTCAAAGCACTGTTGTGGCTCAGCATTACATACATGATATTTGTGTTCTCATCTGATGCGGTCTGTCGCCCGAAATCATTTTATACCTGCTGAAAGATCTTTCAGCATCTACAGAGTTCATAGGAACTTTATAGGAAGGAGTTTACAATACATGCCCTGGGGAAGTTACATTTTTAATGCACCCCTTTTTGTTCTTGGGCTGTAGCCATTATTTAAAAGTCTTAACTTCTTGAAGGCAACCTCCCAGATATCAAATCAAAATCCCCCACAGGTACTGCTAAACCGCATACGGGAGGGACGCCGCCCCTTCTTCAGGTGAAGTATACACAATAAACTTGGGCTAATGTTATTCTAATTTGTCTTTTTTAATTTTTAATTTCCGGATCGGGCTGACAAACATGTTTCCGAGAGCCTGGCTCGGTCGGGTGACGCAGCTAATTGCACACAATGGAGGACTATTAGTTCATATGATCAAGGGCTTGCGTCATTCCTGTGCATAAGCGGGAATAGCAAGTCGGCTTCTGGAGCCAGGCTAACATTTCCCCTCTTTCTTTGTTTTTCTTTTTTTGCCAATAAACCTATCAATAGAACCTTCTCAAAGCCACGTGAGATTGCTTCTGACTCCTCACAGCTTTCACAATCACGTTCGCGAAGCTTGGTGAGAGGAGAAGGGACTCAGGGGAGTCTGTCGACGGCATCCTCTACCTCCACAGAAACTTGTAGTGTATTGACAACGCGCTTGCCCGCCTGCGCTGTGGATTCAAATTTGGTCTTGTGCTATTGCGGTGTGAAACCGCTAGTTCTTGTATGTTTGTAGCCTCGTGTTCTGTTCTTAAAAATCTACTTATATAGATTTCTTCGATAAGCGCGAGGAAGGCGTAAGTCACAATGCTAGGCCTGACCCTATTGGCTGAGTCACCGAGCCGTGCCGCATAAAAACTGGGACACCCGGGACATTTTTCAATGCGGCCGGGCCAGGTCGGGCCCGGAAACGTCGGCCCGCGCAGAGCTCTTAAGCTAGGTTCTCACTGCCAGGCACACGCTCCCGTTGCTGAAAACGGCGACCGGAGAACGGCAAGGATGTTAGAATTTGTTAGAAGGGTGGTAGAATTTCTATATAAAGGTGTAGAGGGGAAAGAGGGGACCCAACTAACCTGTTATTGGCTTTTATCAGGTGCTATGTACCGCGAGCAGTGATTTTAGTCATTCTTGTTATCTTCCTTGTGCAGTAAAGCTGTGAGTTCAGCCTGAGTTTGTGCCTCTCGTCTCCTCGTCCAATTGGCTGAAGTTTACCACGTATGGCAAGGGTGTCCACATTAATGGCGCCCGACGGTTGTTGTAATCTCGAGCTATCTCGACGAGAACGAGACTTGCGCCACTTCCGTCTCCATTGTCCGGCCAGCTGCCCAGCTCTCCGTTTCACGAACAGGAAGCAGACGCTTTGTTCTCCTTCGCCACGATTGGTTGGTCATCACCCGTCCGACGGCGTCAGTCGCGCAAGGAGCGACTGCCTGGACGGCGTTAGAGAACGGGCCTGCAGCATCCTCCAAGTGACGTCTTTGCCGTTGCGGGCGCCGTTCAAAACTCCCGCCGCAGCCGAGGCGATGCGATAGAGCGAGAGGGCATGTAGCGAGAGTGAGGGGGGTGGGGGGGCATCTCTGCTTCAGGCTACTACCAAAGTCAGGCTACTACGTCAGTGAAGCACAGCAACATTGACGGCAGTGTAACATTAGCGCTTTCATAAAAAAAACAAAGAAGAAAGAGTGAATGTTACGTTACATCAGAGTAATCTCAGTGACAAATAAAGATTTTACACTGGCGAAAGACTTGGGTATACTCTTTTTTTTTTCTTTTCTCAGTGTGACAGTAACAAAAATTGAATACGAAAACTTGCATAGCTATATCCTTTCACTCCGTAATACTGTGACGCGTACGTTTGAGAAGTTCGCAGTGGGCTCCACAGATTGAGACTTCATTTCCACAAGTCAGAGATAAAATGCAGTGAGGTGCTTTCGCAACCGTCACGACGCTCTTCAAAACGAGACGCCCCTCCAACGGAGTTCCCTGACGGTAGTTGCTGTCAGGCAGTTTTCGAACAATGCGAGGCTCTTCGAATAAAAGTCAAGTGCCGTATCTCCGTAACGACAGTGGTCTCTGGAACGCGGGAGACACCGCGCATGCATATTTGAAAGACGGAAAAATTTCCCCCATGCTCCGCACGCTCGTTTCAAATGGGGAAAATAGAGAAAAGTTCAACCACGCTCGACAATACGCGACGAGCAAAAGGCCCTTCCGTAAATATTGGATGGACCCTATTTCGAATTGACGTAAACGCATTCCGCTGTCTCGACGTGCTTTACACTGTAGCGCGCTCACTGACCAGGGGACCCGAGATAATTTCGTTTTATGTTATCGCTTTATGCCTTTTACATTCCGTCATTTCTCCCTATGTTCTTATCTCGGGGCGCTCGACTATTTTTCATTCCAAATAGCTTCCGTTTTTGGCGATTTTCTCGTTCTCGCCCGAGCGCAACTTGTAACATAACTCAATTTTTCCTTGCCTGTAGGCAGCCGGAGGTAATCATTCCTCGGCTTTTTCCTGGAGCTCCTCGCCGTCGTCTTCAGCATTTTTTTATTGCGAAGGAAATTCCGTTTAGCATCGTTCCGCCTCAAGTCGAATTGCTATGGGAGAGGAATTATTGCATAGGCGAATATCATTTTGCCGACTTCCAACGTAAGCACACTACGACGGCTAAGCTATCGTTCCTTTCCTTTCTTGGAAGCAGGGGAGCTGTTTGATAATTTCTGGTGAGGGTATATTTCTTGTCTTTACGGAAGGATAGAGAAATTGCGCGCCCAAATTAAAGCCGTCGAGCTTCTACTCCCTGTGTGTTCCTCTTGGTCTTTTCATGACGCACTGGGTGTATCAAAACATTGCTAAAACGATATTGTTAAACAATATTTTTATACCCGCCTCTTCATGGAGGGCTCGACAGGGGCGTCAAAGAATAAGAGAAAGCCATTCTTATTCGCCATTTCTTCGTTCATATTGTTCGTCCGCCATTATTATGGGTATAGGGGCAGCGCGCCGTGACGTGCTTTATTAGGGCTAACAAAGTTGAACGGTAGTTAAGAATAATGCTGATGCTGAAGAATGCTGTGAGCCTTAGCACCGGCGTCGTTATCGCATCACTGTGAATGGCAAGCAGTACGAGGCCACACGCGCAATCCAACCTGTTTCACTGCAAGAGTATTGGATAAAACTTATTGGTTTTGGTAGAAAGACGTTACAAAACGACGCATAGACACGGCAGTCGCGTTGTTTCCTAACGGTTCAACCGCCGATCATGGACACCACTATTTTTATGCTGATGTGTATGATGTATGTATGATATGATATGTATGTATGGTGTATGACGTGTATTATGACTCATTGTGGCAGGGCGAAAGGAGACACACAAGACTAAACAGGATAAGGCGCTCGAATTAGTATTTTGTCCCCTTTCGCGCTGTGAAAATGAGCCAAAACAGTTTGCTTCTTGTTGTTTGAGAAAATTTATTAGACGACTCATACTATAGAACACACTTGCTTCTTTGTTGTAACATGACGTTTGCAATGACATCAGCCCAGGACCTGTCCAGAATGCATTGCTTTGCCCTGGCACGCTATTGCCCATGGAGTAATATGTGGTAGGGCATCCCTGTGATGGCGTTGGACTGGGCGGATTTTTTGTGTGGCCGCACTTGGCTTACTCCGTTCGTGAAAGTAGACATTGTGTACCTTTTAGAGTAATTCGACTGATGGTGCCACAATGGTTTGCGTTGCGTCTCAGTGGAGCGCAGTACTAAAACGGTGGTGCGCGACGAAAGTGCAGCGTGCTACTAACTGCTAACGCATAGCATACGCAAGCGCCTAGCGGCTATACTGAAACTGCCTCTTAATACTGCTCATACGAGAAAAGTAAGGCTAATTGCATCTCGTACATGAGATTGTTTGGCGAAGTATTTTTATTGTTTCAGTTAATAAGTATTATTTCAAAAAAATAATAAAATAAGAACTAAAGCGCCGAAAAATTCATGGTGCTCAATCGGTGGCCCAAACAGGTCGTTTTCAAACGGGACCTCATTATACTGCATTCCACGTGGCATGCCTGCGTAGTTGAAGCAATAACTGTGCTGGTTAGCACGGTGGCCCGTTGTTTTCTGTGTCTTAGGCCCAGTTTCACCAACGGCAGTTAACATTTGAACCGAGGTTAGACTTATCTAAAGCTGGTGTTAATCGTTAATTGGAAATCTCGCTATCCCGCGTTGGTGAAACAGGGTTGATAATTCGCACCAAGTTTAGAAACGTCTGGTCTCGGTTCAAATGTTAAACCGCGTTGGTGAAACCGTACCTGTTCTTCTCGTCGCTCGAGCATGGAGCTCGCGTAGTAATTTAAAAACATATACATATTTTAGGAAAAATCTTCCCGGGAACAGCACCGCATGTACAGATGCTTTCTAGGTCCTAGTTTCATGGCCCGCGATGTAACCATCTTTCCTGTACAGAACTGAATTTGCAGCGGAGAGTTCACCCCTCTCCCTCGTAGTCCTCGTCGGGAACACCAGCCCTGTACCATGCCGGACTACTAGAAATCTGTAAGGCACGAATCTCAGCATTGCCGGGCATGGGGTCGTTATTAGCGATGTAAGCCAATTATCGTGAGATTGGCCCGCCATCTGGGACAGAAAGAAGAAGGTCTTGTGGTGCTTGGTAGTGCCCCGTGTGCAGGAGGCCGATATCCGCGACTTATCGGGTAGGAAGAGGCGCATCCTAATTGTATTTACCCAGGCTTCCGGTCCGCTAGCGCGTACTCGCAGAAATGAACTAATTATTGCAGCACATTTCTTGATAAACTTGGAGGCTGTCGTTTTCCTCGTACAATCCAATTAGCGGAAGGCAGGAGCCGTACCCTTGCACAGAGCACTTATAATTGCGTTCCCATTTTCCCCACTTTTCGTCGCTCGCTTCGTCAGTTCGACTTCCGCGCAAAAATCAGGAAATAATTTCTTGACGTTTATGCGGAGGGGTGAGTAGTTCAGTTGTATATGGAGGAGCTAGGGAGCAATTTTATGTGCTGACTCGACTACATATTCCTTATTGCTCGTGTGAGTGCCAGTCTGGGTAGTACGTTGTATATAAGCTAATTGAGGGGGAAGGGTTTCGAGTGGAAATTAGTTCAGATGCGTTATCTTTTTATGCAGATTCTAATAAAAGTTGAATAAAAACCACTACACATATGCGAAGCAACATGAGAATACTACTGTAGATTACGAACGCCAATGTTTATCTTTCATTCGCTGGACTAATTTAGCTAAAGTGACTCCCTGTGCCTCCAATAAGAAAGCCGAAATAAAATCGGTGGTTCTCTAACACTTATTATCGTTGCTGGTTTCGACTCTGCAACTTCGTTCTTCGTGCTTCTTTGTCACTCAACTAAAGTGGTGCTATTCTCTTCGAGGACCATTTGATGTGCTTACCTATTCGCTTTCTCCCTAGTGAGCAAAACCGCTTACTTTCTGGACACTTTGGAGGTTATCAAGATGATGTCAACGCCAAAAAAACAAAAAAAAACAAAACAAAGGCGCCTTACGCAAGTTCGTAGCCAGGTTCGTGGCGAGTCTGCGCACACTTACTCTGCAACCTCCCCGCGCCATTGTGCATGACCCACTGCTGTGGCTGCTCCTTCGGTGGTGGAATGCAGAGCACTTGACATAGGAGCTTGTAACATAGGGGGTTGTAGTCAACGCTTTAGAAGCATCGCGTTAAGCGCACGCAATGACATGCAAGACGAAGGGAGGCTGTGTCCTCTGTTGTGTGCAGCGCTGCTTAGTATAGTCGCTGTACATGATCGCATCAGCTGATGATGGAACTACAGGACCAGCTGCTTAGGCAAATTAGGAGCGGGGAGTTTCGCGTCCGTGCATGGAATGGCGGTGCAGGAGTGTCAGATGCAACAAACAGTCTCGTGAACGCTGTAGCATCGCTGGAACAATGCAGAACAACTGCATAGTCGATACGCCCGACAGGTGGTCAACATGTTCGCTCGCTGAAGGTAAGGCAGCACGTCGAAGAAATATTTAAAGTAGCATCGTATTGTGGTCGCAACCTAGTTCTGATGACATTTATGACCGCCACGTGATGGAGTTGGAGTGGGAATTAGGAAATAAAAATATGTAGATGGTGGCTCCTACAAAACACAGGAGCCGGCTATACTCCAAAACACTTGAAAATAAAAATCAATAAGTCTAAAAAGTTAGGGGCGCCGCAATGTCCACAAGAAATGTCATTAAAGCAGCTGTCGCACGCTCGACCATTCTCCGAGGAGCTTCACTAAATCTAGAGGCCGATGGTCCAGGTGGAGGATGGTTGGTTGACGCGGAATCGCGCTTGCTAGCCAGAGGCGACCCGAATTTATGCTTCTGTCTTCCGAGTCGCACGCCACGTGCCATTGAATCATTAGTGCACCGCCTTCGACTAGACGTCCCTTCCAGCCGTGCCCTGTTGTTCAAGATGGGAAAGGTAAACTCACCGAACTTTCTCACGTGTGATAAAGTGGAGAACACTGAACATATATTAATTAACTGCTCCAGACACAATGCCCCACGTAATGACTTCAGAGCCGCCTTGGAAGGACAGGGACGTGATATTTCGCCTTAGATCAAGCCAGCTCATTTACTTGCATTGTCCAGTGGCATTTTTGGACGAATCTTGACACAACGTTGCGTGAGGTGCAATCAAAGCCGTTTCCGATTTCCTTCCTGAGCAGTGTGCTCCCTGACTGACGTGCTTCAACATATGAGGCACCTTCACCATACTAATTTACATATGGCTACATTTGCTTGTCATCTGATTACTATCAGATTGGATCACTATGATGGTAATGGCAGTGGACAACTCTATCACATTGGGAATGTTTCCCAGGTGTCTATGGAGAATTTTGTGCATGTGTATTTTCTTTTCTTTTTTTTTCGGACCACGCTAATAACCTTAATGCTCAGCGCATCGAACGAACACCTCGTAGAGCGCAGCATATATTCTTAACAGTTGGTTTTTGTTCTTGAGCGACTTTTTTCGTTGCTTTGGAATCGGAACGCACATGTTAATACATCTAGCATATTATTGAGTTCCATAGTGCAACTGAATGGATGAAGGCAGTCGTCCTATGAAACATCCGCTCCGGAAAAGGCGCAGGTCGAGAGTTGTTTTGACAAAATGCCAATGGCATCGAAAGATTCCAAGATTTCAAGAGGATGGCATCGAACCGCTAATCCATACGCTGCTCACCTCTTGGTCGGTCGGTATGCGGAGCGCTCCAATATCTCTGATGGCAATGTCCCGCTGAACACTGAAGGTTATATAAGTAGAGCTGTGAGCAGGACGATTAAAATGGGAAAGAATGTTGTTTGCTGGGACCGGGCTTGGTGTACTGTGTACGCCTAGCTTAAAATGAAATATAGTGACATCCGTACCCCGTGAGCGCCCTCTGACAGATTCAATGTACATGTTGAAAGGTGCTTTTGTACGAGGTTACTGCTTCAGTTGAAAATTATGTTTGGGACTTCGCGGAAGACAAATAATGTTTGTTTAACTCCATCTCATAACTGGGCGCTAGGAGGAGTGCCCTTCCATGTCAGCCACGCAATAATACGTCACCGTAATTTCACAGCGAGGCGTAATCCCTTGATGCAAGAACATCTTTCAGTATGGGCCCTGCCGGCACGTGAGGCACACGACGGCGTGCAATGCTTCCCCTTCAATAAATCACTCTCAAAGAACACCCTTTGTAAGCATGGTTTCGCTATGCCTCATTGCACAGAAGGAAGAATCAAAGCCCTTATACAGGGTGTTTGCTCTAACGTGTCGAGAAGTTATATTTAAAGCGAGCGATAAATTATTGCAAATTCGCATAAGCGAGCAAATTATTGAGCGATAAAAGAAAAGCAAGTGGTACTTTTCTGCTATTTGAATAAGAAACAGGTACTGCTTCACTAGTAGCACCTGTTTCTTAGTCAAGTAGCTGAAAAGTAGCGCTCATTTCTCTTTTATCGCTCGCTTTATATAAAATTTCTGGACACGTTAGAGCAAACACCCTTTATACGGATACGTCGTTCACGTATTTTGACTCCGCTTTCACCTACTTTGTACCGTCGGTATTGGGATACTGGGCCACAACTCACCGGGCGAATTTCCCCATTCGTCATCATCACTGGATTTGTTTCTGTTGTTGTTCGTTCAGGAACGTTTCTTTCGCCGAGAGAAATATTCCCGTTTCGAGTGTGGAAGTGTACTTCGCAGTGTTCATGATCCACTCCACAATCTGACACTATAGTGTGACAGAACGCACAGGATGTCGCTACAAGACAGGAAATACATTGGACGCGCTACTTATGCTAGACTTTTGATCTCTTCAGCACACGGCAAGGCCACGGCGTTCCTTGTTTCCTCCCCTTTTTTACGAGCCTCGGCTTCGAACCCGTACAGTCATTTGCTGGACTACGTAACTTTTCGCATACGAGGTCCCTTTCAGGATGTCGCGAATGTAATAGTGCAGTGCGAGCAAATGCAAGACGGGCCAAGAGGCGAGAGCTGCTGTTGCAGAGGAAAAAGTGGTGCTCATTAAGTTACTGTGCTGTGTGTGTGTACCGCACCACCACCCATCTCATCGTCATCATTTATTGTTGTTGTGCTACGTCTTACGAATTCTATAAAGTTGCTCGCGGAAATCAATATCTGCCTCACATATGGGGTGCTAATAACATGTGCATCATGTATTCCATCAGACGAGACTGCGAGTAGCAGCAACAACAGTTCGGTACATATGCATTTTGTTGCTCTAACCGAGGGCTGGAAAGGACAGCCCTGTCGCCACTTCTAATAGAAAGTGGAGTTGTATCTAGTATTTTACCGTTCTAGTGTAGAGCAGGAGATGAAACATTCACCTCGTCAGTTTGTTTACTTGTTATGGACGTGACCTTTCACGTGGGAGCTTGGGGGGACGACGTCACTGCTCTTACAACTGGTGTGTCTGAATATAATTGCACGGCTTTTCTTTATATTTTTTTATTTGGAATGCTACTGGCCCCCTCTTGGAGGCCCAAGTAGGAGTGGAACAAAACAAGAGCATCAGCCATACAACAATACACTACAAATGATCCTGAATACGCGACATAAAATCAGCAACAGATTCAGACGACGTAACACTGTCCGGAAGGCTGTTCCAATCAGTTATTGTCCTCGGGAAAAAAGAAAATTTAAAAGAATCAATTCTACAACTAAACGGTGTGATATAAAACTTACGTGCATTGCGTGTAACACGCTGAGCAGGAAACGAAATGTACTCGTCTTTGTTACCATTTATTTTGTCGTGCAATATTAGGTACAACATTTTAACCTGTTTGCCTTGCGCCTACTTTCCAGTGTGTCCAGACCAGCCTGAGCATACAGATCAGAAACTGTACCGAGTGGCGTGTACCGATTAAAGATAAACCGTAATGACCTCTTCTGGACAGACTTAATTTTTGAAATATTACGACTTGTAAAAACATCCCACACTGCGCTTGCGTACTCTAGAATTGGTCATACGTAAGCCTTATACGCTATTAACCTAGTGTCCCACGTGGTATGTCTCAAGTTACGTTTTAAAAACCCCAATTTACTCAGAGCCTTGCGGACAATGTTATCCACATGCGTGTTCCACGACAGATCCTTCAATACGGTAACACCAAGTATCTGAAACTCGAAACTGTTGAAAGAATGTGATTGTCAATTGAATAGTCAAACTGGAGCACTTCCTTTTTCCGCGTAATGCTCATGCACACACATTTATCAGGGTTCAGCACCATCTGCCAAGAAGCACACCAAGTAACAGTTTTATGTAAGCATTCATTTAACAGTAATTGATCACGGACGGATAGAATTTCAGTGTATAAAATACAATCGTCAGCAAAAAGGCGACATTTAACCGGAATACCCCTAGTGATATCGTTGATAAAAACTAAAAACAGGAACGGTCCCAAAACAGAGCCTTGAGGCACCCCCGATAAGACAGAGTTACACGAAGAGCGTGACTGGTTAATTTGTACAAATTGTTTCCGATTGGAAAGGTAGTCCTTCAAGCCACTTTAACTTCCTAGGGCGATTAACAGGAGACGCTCGAGCATGCTGTGTTCTGTCGTCCATTTTGGGACAAGCTGTATTTTTCAGCGAATTGAAGCGAATAGAAGGCCGTGTAAGCTTGTGTATGCGCATCCGTATCGTAGTCGGGCCGTTGCATGGTTCTCCTTATCCCCGGACCCGACTGTATTCCGTTCGTAGCTAATCTCACAACTCCAGTCGACACTCTCTCGAAAATCAGGCGACACCCGCTTCAAAATCGCGGTAATAGCAGAAGAAACAGAAACGATATAATACCGCAATTGGAGCTGCTGGAACGGTGACGGAAACGCTTAATACGTTCCTCCACACCACAAAGAGAAACGGAACGAGAATGACCGGCAGGTATTGGATTCCGGTAATGGCGATTACTGCAATAAGGTGACATTAGGTGCATTAAGTAGCGACTCTTGCGCTCCAAAGGGAGTAACTCTGTCAAACCCCACAAGGAGCCTCCGCTTAACGCTCCAAATCCTCACAGCTTGCCGCCCACCCTCTATCGAAGTCCTTAAGCTTAGCTTGGCAGACACCAGGTACCGCAAACACTCCATTTTTAAAAGCGGAGCATTTAATAAATTGATTTTGCGAAAGGCTGAGTCCATGCATGGTTCATTGTTGCAAATTTGTGCTGACCATTCGAGGTGGCGGTATTGTCTTTGTGCAGCGCAGGGCAGGCATCCATATCACCCTTCGCGCATTCCAAGCGCCAAAACACCATAACATCCGCCAAAACACGTCTCTCAGCTAGGGGAATGCGTAACTACGTCACTACACTTCCGTCGCTGGGCTTTTCGCTCCATCACTCCGTTTCTGAGATGGAGTCCCGGAGATTGACTGCTCGAGTCACGCGCACTGGAAGTGCGCTGGGCCGTTTAATAGATGGATTCATGGTTTGTATGATTCTAGATGATGATGATGATGATTGAAAGAAAAAAAAAGGGGATTGTAGCCCTCATCACGAGGGCTGGCTACCCCAGATCACCTAAGGAAAGGAATGCCAGACACATCCACCCACACCCACTGGAGATGTCGCGAAGCGGCGACGAACGCCACAGACAGGGTCATAGCCCATCTAACAGCTTGGTGTCCCTTAAAAACTGTGTAACGGCTCGCAAAGGTGGCATTTGAGTGCTCGCTGGCCATGGGCCCAGCACCTTCTGCACTCCGAAGGGTCGATTGTCAACCCGGCCTAACGCGGCTACAAGTCTGTCACGACACTCAGAGTATCTTTGGCACGTAACTATAATATGTTCGACGTCTTCGATTGAGCCACAGACTGGACAATTAGGAGAGTCCGCCTTCCCAAGCCTGTACAGGAGTCTTGCACTGTATGGTACATTGAGCCGGAGCCTGTGAAACAATGACGTAAGCAGCCGTGGCATGGATGATGGGAGGACCAGGGCTAGTTCGGGGTCAACCCGGTGCAGAAGGGAAGATCCAGCCTCGCCACAAAACCATTGATTTTTTGACAGCTTATGGCTCAGAGACTTTAAGGCACTCTTGGCGTCCGCCTTCGTGAAGTAAACACTGCGGAATGTACTATTTCCATATGCTTTCCCGACGTTGTGATCAGCTGCATCATGTCCGGTGATGCCACAGTGGCCAGGTATCCACCGGAAAATCACGTCATGGCCAGCGATCACTGCTTTTTGGTGCGCTACTAGTATGTGATTCAGTACAGGAGCTGAGAGGTGGTGTGTTCCCGGTGTCATAAAAAGCGGTAAGCTTTAAAGCTTTTAAGCTGTAAAGCGGCTTTAGAATCACAGAAAATCACCCATTTTCCCTGGGAAGGCGCGCACGAGATATGCTCTATGGCTAGAAGAAGAGCGTGTAGCTGCTGCGTAGTGCTGTAGCTGCTGCGTGTGCTGCTGTCGATGAAGTACGATGCGATAGTCGAGCACTGCGCGCAGTATTCGACGCTGGTACAACGCAGGCACAGGCGGATCCTGTAGATATTATGGAGCCATCCGCATATACCGCCGTGTGATCATCCAGACGTTGTATGATTCTAGAGTCTCCACTTAACGCGCCCATTCTCTGCGTTTTTTTCTTGTTCTTAGGACTCTATTCCCTGTAATGTGTGCCTTGAACATGCGAGAACATGTCTCGCCATAAGGTGCCTATTGATGCAACCGTCGCTGGCATTCCCAACCAGCATAACACATGATGCAAACACATGCAAAGAGATACCTACACAGATTCCTGGACGTAGCGCGTGGAGGCGATCGTACGATTTATTCATTTCACACTAGCACTCATACTACTGACGGCGAGCAGTTACACCGCTACAACTGGTAGCGTCCGCATGTGAATGCGGCTCTAGAAGGAGGCTGGTTGCGCCCATCTAGAGATGCTGGTCTAAGAATTTTCGCAGGGCACCTACACTGTAAGAAAAAAACAGGAGTAATTTGGAGTAATTTTGCTCCTTTGGGACTAAATGCACTGCCACAAAAAATAGTCCCTTTAGGGAGTAAATGCACGGGAGTAGATGAATGTCACAGAGTGGAGACTGCATTTCACGTTCTGTTGTAACAGTCCCATGTACACAATTCATGTGCATGCATGAAAATACTTTGAATCAAACCGTCAACCGTGATATATCAGTGATATAAAATCTTGCGAACATACTTAACGCACAATTTGCGAAGAAAGTGTTAACTGTTTCTTCCTCTGTGTGTGGAAAATTTCGAAGATGGCAGGTTATACAGCCTTATGGCATCAAATTGACCAGGAGCACATATTTGCGTATACTGTTGCATTCGGAAGACCATTCGCGAAGTTCAGTGACAATTTGCAGTCCTGGGGAGTAAACGTCGGGGTTATGGGACTAAAATGGGGAGTAATTGCTGTCTAGGGGACTAAAAGTTGCAGTTACTCCCCATTTTACTCCTTTTTTTCTGAAGACATGCTTCTTGTTTGTTTGTTGTTGTTTTTAATCCCGTGAGCTGTACGGGTCTCTCCGAAGGTTACTTGTACGGTATGTACTGTGCACGCGTCACTTCGAAGCACCATTTACGGAAAAGGGGGTGCTGACACTTGAAAGGACTGTATACTTGCAGCTCCATGACAGCCGTTCCAGAATACTGCGGAAATTAGCGGAAATGAAAACGAAAGGATGGTAACAGAAATTGAAATATTTTAGTAACGAAAATGGAAACGGTAACGAAAATACATAAATACATCTCTCATCCCTTCCTTATGTCTCCCATCGTCCCCGTCAATTTTATTTCCATTCGCTCCGGAATTCACTTCGACTAGTCACAGATGTTTATATATCCTTTCCGCGTTTCATTTTCGTTTTGTGTCCCTGAATCTCCACCTTTACTATGTGGATCTGCACGTTCCTTTCTGCCGGAATGTCCGAGTCTTCTAGGCAAGCTTATCGCGACGTACTCGTACATGTAACGCAACTCCCTTCCAAATCTGCCCGGGTTCCCTCCGTCATTCTCTTTGCCGGCATCGACCGAGTTCTTCCTTCCCTCGTCTGCCGGACGCAGCTTTGCCTCCCTCACAACGGGAGTGCTAGCGCCGGCAGCCCGTACTTTTCTCGGGCTCCTGTTCAACTGGTGCGTTTCTCTCATGTCTGTGCAGACGGTGTACTTGGCTGCAACAGTGCGCCTCGCGTAGCCCTGACGACTTTTCTGCGAGGTGATGGCTTCAGAAACGTCGGTCATCGCGTGACTCAGACCCGGTGATCAGTGTTGCACGAGCGTGTCTGTTGTTATCAGCTCGTTGGGCGCCCGACTGTCGTCGGTTTCTGTTCGCCTGCGGGCATCGTTTAGTTCCGCAGCTACGATTTCGTAAAACAAGAGGTAGGTCTATTGACGTTAGAATCTTGTACCATAGGACCATACGAACGCGATGTGGTGTGTTGTCATTCAGTGATTCCGACGAATGGCAGTGTGCTCACAAACACTAAGTGCTCAAGAATAACGGTGCGTTTTGTGCACAGATAGGTTGGGGTCACGTGTTGTATATCACGCCCGTAGAACTCCGTGCTAATTGAAATAAATCTCGAGGCCTCGCATGGGTCGCGCGTAACATATAGTCATCGATGACAAAATATTGCTTGGAGGATTGTAAGGTGCGATGTGAATGTATGCGAATGTGTGTGATGTGAATGTATCATTGACAAGGATGAAGATGCAGGACTTTGTTCAAATTTACAGAGGAAAGCTGGGCTCAGTAGCACAGTCGGCAGCATGCTACCTTGCTGAGCTCAAGATTACGGGTTGTATCGCGACCGAGGAAGGTAGCAATGTGGGAAACGCAAACGTTGTACTTCCAGCTCTTTGTGTTCGAAATTTCTGGCTCACGTAAAATTATTTCGGCTAGTGTAATTTATCAAAAATGAACGCTGACCCGCCCTACGCGCAAAGCAACACGCAAGTATTACGATAGAGGTAATACAGCAGCATGTCTCATGTCGAGGAGCATTATGTGCAACGAATCAGTCTGTCACATTCGTGTCGCAAGAGCGGCACTAGCGTTATCTCAGTCGGAAACAAGCCATGACGGAGTTAACAGACCATTTTTCTGGATATTGCGCTCTTGTGCATTGCATGTGAATGCTGAAAGTATATACACTATGCAGGCGGTTTCCCCAATCGTTGTAACACACATAAATTGTACGTAATTTCTTTGCTCGTCGACTGTGACATGTAGTCTTGTCCCTTGCGCTGTGTTACTGTGTCTTCTTACTGTGCTGACTCGCAAATAACACGACTAATCGACAGCATGCACAGGAGTTCGATGTCGCTGGGAAACGTCTGGCCTGTTATGAGTACGAATGAGAAAGATACTTTACGTAGAAACAGCAGGTGAAACAGGCTCTTGGGGACGACTCTATGTGACACTCTAAGGGCCCCTCTACCCATGCTGCAAACTGCTTGTATGCGACAACAGGCAGTTGGTACTCCAAAATCCAGTCTTCTACGTAGTTCATTTTTCGTTGGAACGTTCTGATACGCAATTGTGCATGCAGTGCATGCGTCAGAATATCAAATCAAAGGCCTGGCGGGTGTGAGGAATGACTGTGAACAGGAGAAGTCACGTACCTTGTTACTAAAACTTATTGCTGCTTCCATTAGGCTAATGCGATGGGCAGTCGTCACTAGATCCTGTTTCTCAGCATGTTTTAGGTTATGCTTATGTTAATGTCCTCACGGCAAGCTTCTATCAACATACAAATTGGTAAATTCCGTGGCAGTTTAAGGAGCTGAGACGCATAGATGTGGTTCAATACCTCACATTGTACTGCACGCCAGTATAGTGACGAAGAAAAATTATATGTGTCGCTCTTGACAAGATATGGATCCTTCACCGCACGTCCGCGTCAAGTTCTCACGTGAGAGGAGCGGAAGCTATATGGCCGTCCCCATTGGTAGGCGCAAGCACGTGACCTCTCCATATGACCGTGCTGCGCCAATGGCAGAGACACTTGCAGGGATGCCAGAGCTGGATGAGTTCGGACGTTCGTGGCACCGGTGCCGGTGCCGGTTTCCTCCCTTTGGTGACATCGAGGCAAATATTTTAACGTGCATTTTGCATAATTTAGGTAGAAGTGTCGCAACCCTTTTTTTTAATTTAATTCGCGATAGAAACACTTTAGCTGTCTTGTGCAAATCGGTGCGAGACGACGTTTCGTGCGACGTGTCATGTAGCTGAGACGTGACGTCCAATTAGTTGAATGAAGCTTCCACAAAAACTGCGTCAGCTTCTAGACTGAAGCTTCTCTCTCTCTGTCCAATCCAATTGTTTCAGATACCTCTCCAGATGCTTTGTTTTAATTAGGCAGAGACACGACCCAAATTCTTCGCTCCATAATTGCTCTATGATTTTAGACGCTTGTCTATAAAATGAGATGATCTCTTCCGTTCTTCTTCCTTAAATTCCCGTGGTCGTACGCGGTGTTGCAGGCTCACGCGTTTATTTATTTATTTATTTATTTTTTTCATCATGATCTTTGACATGGAACTTCATTTTGCGGGAGACGTACGATACACATGATAGTTACGTCTCATGGGCCGAACATAACGATGTTTATACTGGGTTTTAGACACGATAGCGCTTTCCTTATGCACATCGTCTGCTCCAGGTGGAGATGCCATTTATAATACAGTACACAGTACGTGCAATACACAACATACGCACAATACAGTGCAATTGTCCATATGTGCACGCTTTCATCAATGCAGGGGATGTGATCTTTCGTAATTGTGCTGATGGCTCAGCTGTAACCTGCGTTATCGCGGCTGTCACTAGAGGGTTTTTGTATATCGTATGCGATAGCATACGATGCAATACGTAGCAATAGCAATACGTATGCGATAGCATACGATTTACTAAAACAGGTAATTGTAAGGGACAGCGTTGGTGGTTCCGTGCACTGCTCGAAGCTCTCTTTCTGTTATGGGCGTGCGCAGAACCACCAACGTTATCGCTTTCGTACGCGAGGACGGTAGCGCAAGATGTGCTAAAATTCTGTATTCCTTTTAGCGTGGAGCGCAGAACGCACGCCGAAGACAGCCTTTGCTGAAATTAAATAAAATGCCTACATCCTAGTATTCGTCCTACCAACGTACCGTGCAATCCCTTACCACATTTCTTTCCTATAGTTGAAAAAAAATAAAAATAAAAGCACCACATGCATGAAAAAAATCGCCTTTTTTTTCCGGACCGATCTCCGTGCCGCCAGCAGGTTTGCAAATCCCTCGTCGTACGTCGGTTCGCCTGTAGAGAAATTCTCGTTCCAAAATGACATCCCAGGAAGGCGGCCAAGCGGCAACTGCGAGTTGCGACTCATTTGCATAAACGTTAAGCAGATCGGATCCCCAGGGACCTTGCTGAGAGCGACGGCAGACCCAGGCCTCACGCTTTGCAAAACTCTGTCCCTGCCTTGTGCGTTGTGCTCTCCCGTCTGCACCGTCCAAGTATAAACGCGCAAGGGAAATACGCTCGAAACGTTAGGCATCCCTAGGTACACGAGAGTGTGTGTACCCTCTAGCTCGCATCTGCAGCTTCTACACATAAGCCCCGATGGTGGTTTCCCTTGTTTCCTTCGTACTCCCCTCGGACTTTTGCTCAGTTCTAGCCACAGATTTTTGGATAATGCTGTAGGAGTCTACGAAGAAGAAAAACGAGAAGAAGTACTGGGCTGAACTCAATTTTAGTTCGACTAGTTGAAGAAGGAAGTGCGAGCATTTTAATTAAGCGTGCTGTAATTAGCACTGCGAGGACGTGTGTTGCTTCATTCTTTTTCGCTGTTGTGCCGGACTAGAAATTGTCTCAACTTTTAATCGTAGCGCAAAGCCCTTTTTGTTCAACGCAGGTTGTTACTCTCATTTTGTTGCTTGGGCGGAGAATAGAACTTTGAGATTATTATTTTGCTGTTTATAACTTGATTACGAACGGCTGCCTTACGTTATGATTATTAATTCTGAAGACGGTAACAAAGAAAGCGGTTTCTGTTAAGTATGTAGGCGGAACACGCACGAATGTAGAATTACAAAAAAAAAGAACCGAAAATTAGAGACGGGCTGCCTGAGCAAATGCACCTGTCGAGGGGCTTGCGTTTGATTAATTTTGCCTGGAGAAACAATGTTTCTCGGAAACATCAAAAACAACAGCAATGGTGCTCCCTAATAGAAAGAAAAAGTGCAAATATTGATTTGATGGAAAAAAGGTATAATTAGAGTTCGAAACTGTGCGGATCCATCCTTCCTTGCATCGGCATTGTAGGTTATTCCTTGAGCGTGAACCAGTGCAATTTATCTCTCCCAGTCTGACAAAATGCAAGAACCTTGTTTGTGGTGTGGATTGTGGTAACATTTACCTGGTATAAACGGTCGTCGGGGCAGTACCCTTTGCGTTGCTGTTCCCGAGAAGATTTTTTTCTTAAAAGACATTTCCCTGAGTCTGAGAGCTATGAACAAAGAAGAAACTCAAACGGTCCGTTTGTGTATATCCTTCGTACATCTGTCCCTGGACCCAGGGAATTGCTACCAACAGCCAGTAAAATCTTTGACATGTTGATGCTGTGATTCCTTCTGTTGTTGATGATGATGATGGTAGGAGGAAAAAAGGTGGAGATGTGGGCCCGCTCACCGCGGGACACGCTACTCAGGGTCTAGTAGAGAAAAAAAGGAACAGAAAAAAAAGAACGTCTAAAAAGACGAGAGCTCTGCTATGCTTTTACCGAAAGTGATGAGTGAGCGCTGTGCGCCCTGACGGTGAATCGTAGGCCATTTGCCCAGCGCTTTCACGACGTCAAGGGGTCGGCTAGCAAGATGGTCCAGGGATCTCTGAAGCTGCAAACGTGCAGTGCGAAACCGCGCACATTCGAGAAGAATATGTTCCGAATCTTCACGCACATCACATGTTGAACACAACGCCGAAGGTTGGGCGCATATATTGAACAGAAATGCGTTGGCCAATGGAACATTGAGTCGGTGTCTGTGAAGCAAAACTTCGAGCGGTCGAGACATCCGTGGAGGGATTCGGTAAGACAGGTCCGGGTCAATTCTGCGCAGCAGCGACGTCGGCTCTGCGGAATTCGACCACTGACTCCGAACTGAACCACGCTGGATGACGCACAACATATGTTTCGCATCCTCAGAGGTGAAATATATGTTCTGCGCGGGACCACGTTGGTGAGGATCACGTGCTTCTCAGTCAGTAGCATCATTCCCAGCAATGCCGATGTGATCGGGGACCCACTGGAGCTCGATTGTGTGCCCTTTTGCGACAGCGGCATTGTACGATAAAATGATGTCGTACACTATGACTACAAGGCCACTGGAGGCCACAGGTGCGCGTAGTGATTGCAGGCCGCTCTTGGAATGATTCTTTCTGTTGAATTTGTATTCATGGTTTGGTTTGTTGCACGGATGGTACATTGAAGTTGGAATATCTGCATGCCTCTTTTATTACGCCCTAGTATATAATGTATCCAGGAGAGGTTCGTTGCTGGGGAACACGCAAGAGAAGAGTGCCTTTATCACTGCAGTGTGTTGCACATCTTTAACGTGATTGAATACAAGAGCATTGGGAAGGTACGAGGGAGAAGTAGTGGCAGTGTGGAAGCACCGTCGTCAGCGTCACCTATCCAAGTGTAGCTCCCACGACCTTTCTTTTCCGGGCAAAGCCGTGGCTATGTCGATAGAGTGGAACATCCTATACACTCGCTGGTCCTTTCTGTGTAGTATTCAACTTGAGTCGTCATGATGTGATGTGATGTGATGTGAATAAAGAAAAAAATGGGGATGTAAGTTTCGACGAAGTCAAATGTCAGTCGTCAGATGTTGTGATGTCCCATTGATTTAATTGTTCTGTTGTTGAATGGCACCCTTTACCGTAGCTTTCCAAACAGCTTCGGTTCCTTCAGATAGTTTAACAGTGCACCCAGCACTGTTCTTTTACTGCTTGCGCCCTTTGGTAATAGAATGTCTTCCAGGTCTTCGTAGATCATGCCCGCCTCTTTTGTCGCCCGTACCAGGTGCTGTCCGTCTTACATTTTTCGTTGCATTCTGCGCATAGATCGGATTACTGGGGGGGGGGGGGGGGGGATATATTTATTAGAACAAAGAAAAAAAAAGGGAGGAAAGGTCAACCAAACGTATGTGGATTACAGGATCTTATGCACGTATTCTGGGGTAAAGGAACAGCTAGCTCTTATTCTAAGAACTAGCTGTTCTTTTGACTCAATTGTTACTGTGTAACATTGTAGGCTCTCTCCAACCGACCGTTTGATTGGTTACGGTGTGCGCGATTTCTTTCCGCCGTGTAATCTTGAAAGTACGAAACGTCCAGATGGGACTTCTAATTATTCTTTTGTAGTCTTTCGAATATATAGTAGCAGTTTCGCCTGTCTTGCTAGTGTGTCGGCTTGTTCGTTGTATTTAATACCCACGTGGGAAGGTTTCGAAGGCTAATCCCTTTTGTGTGATTTCCGCCACAGCTTCTCTGATCCCGCGTGTATGCGGTGTGCTGACAAAAGGCTTGGATTTGTAATGTTTGCAGGCTGGTTTCCGAGCCAGTTGGTATAAACACCTTTTGTTTTTCCATTTCATTAGCTCTTTTCAATCCCTGTACGATCGCCTCGCGTTCTGCGTGGGTGAACATTTCTTGAAGAAATTTCCAGTGGCTGGTTGGTGTAAAAAAGAAAAATATGGAGTTTTGGAGTATGGAAAAACTTGGAGTTTTCCACTCCACTCTAGGAGCATTCCACTCCACTCTACAGGGCACTAGCGGGTCACGGTGCTTGACATTGCAGCCCTTAAAAGATGTCCCCCAATCTCACTCTAGTCACTCTGTGTCGCACAACATTTATGCAGACGCCAAGGATTTCGGCATAAAGATCGTTTTTTCAAATGCTTTGAAGCTAAGCAAGTTAACACAATTTTCTTCTGTTTTTAAGGGCTGCAATGTCAAGCACCGTGACCCGCTAGTGCCCTGTAACCACTCTGTTGTCTATTCTATCCCCCTTGAATGCGGCTTTTGTTATGTAGGGCAAACGGGACGCTGCCTTTAATGACCGTTTACGGGAACACCGGCGCAACAATGAACGGAGCTTTGTGTCGAGCGAACTCGTGCAGCATCTCCGTGAATGCAGAGGCTGTAAGCCGGTTTTCCCCGAGACCCACGTTTTGTGCAAAGAAAAGAACACTTGGCGCAGGTTGCTCAGGGAGACCTGTGAGATTAGTCCACGTGGCAACTGCGTAAGCAAGCCTTCCCTCCTTCCTCTTCTTCCTCTCCGGAGGTTTTTGAATATATAGAGCTTTGGAACATTAAAATTATTGCTGTGTTCGAGAATTCTCGTTCTGTCGTCCCTCTTCCCTCCTCGTCTCGGGTTCCGCCTCTCTCATCATGCACCAGCTTGTCAGCGCCCTCTCACTTCTTTCCACTCTATGTTTGGCAAACGTATTGTGGAGGCTGCTGTTCTGTGCTCTCGTATTTTGTGGTAGATTGATTTGCATATACTATCTTATGGAGTCTCGGTATTCTTCGTGCTGCAACGAACTTTTCTGCGAGTCATTGTGGCACTGTATTATTCTGGTTCTTGCTCGTTGTCGCAGGGATTACTTGGTTTGTCTTCATTCCCTCTTCTTCTCATGGAGCTTGTTTGTGTCCTAGTGTTTCTGCTTGTTCTGCTATCCATAATTCTACCACAATGAAGTAGCTGTTAATGCCTGGCACTGTGCCTGGACTGATTCTTTTCCTCAATTTGCCCAATGATGGATTGCTCATGACCAAATCCCGCCCACCAACGCTCTATCCTAAAAGCATTCCTAAATTTTTTGGCCACCATAGGTCTTCGGTCCTCTCCTCACTGTGAGGAAATTCATTATTATATTTCCTCATATTACCGCCAGCATTGGGGTATAGTTGCCCCTGACTATGAAACTGCCGAACAATCATTAGTGAAATAAAGTGGTGTTTTCCAAGTGGTGCTGTGAAGTCTGTTGTCTCGTGGCGGGTTCGATCCCGGCCGAGGGCGGTAGCAATGTGAGGGAGGTAAACATTACTTCCAGTACCGTGTGTCGGAGTTTTCCGGCGCCCGTCAAAATAACCCCAGGTGGTCGAAATTATCCGCAGTCCTACCCTGTAGCACGTGCAACTTGTCGCCACACTGCGCAGACAAACCTAACGTGTAACATCACGGTATCATTATTATTATTTGTGGCAGTAGCGTCTGACTCAGTAGCCTGCAGCTGCAGTGTCTGTATACAGTTCGTCGTTGTTTGTTTTGGTAGAGCGGTCGCTTCCTGCCCTGCGCATGCGGTACGACGTTCCATAGCGCGACTGTGGAATGTGGCGATGACCCCCCCCCCCCCCCCCCCCCCCGATTGTGTTACAGTTTTTCTACAGTGTTGAAGACGTGCTCGAACCTTGCGGCTGCAATTATCATGTTTTCTCCATCTTGCATTGTGGTACAAGGTGAGGCCTAGTAGTGGATGGTCCTCTTTGGCATAGACTCTTTCCCGTTGATTCATGTTTCTTTGCGGTACTTGGAGCTTCCTTGCCTTTCGCTGGAATAACATGAGCGTCTGTTCTTTTATTTGTTTATTTATTTTTTCTTCTTGTGACATGGAGAGGTGAGCCGATAAGGTTCAGATTGGAAGTAACAGAATTTGTCGGGGGCCCGCGTTCAATTTCTCCCCTTGTTTTTCTTCTTATACTGTTCACTTGAGATCAATAGTGCTTTGTTCATCCCATTATTTTTGCTGCCATCACGTCATTATCCGAACCCCTGGTGGGCTATGCTATTTACACCCGTTTGGCGGTACAAGTGAATTGGAGTAGCCAGCTCCACACTTGTGGAGCCAGAAACTCCATATTACATATTTTATTTAAATTCAGCCCTCTTGTAGATAACATTGTCTTGAGTATGCGGAGGAGACACGAAGGGACGAACTCACCAGCTGGCTTGCCTCTTACTGCTTTGCTCAATCCTGTTCATTGTTCTTCCTGTTGAAGTTCCATTTTGTTTTCCCCTGTGATCCATATGTAGTTGTCGTCTGCAGAGATTGACAGTTACATGCAAAATCCTGTGGCGACTACTGTTTCTGGTAGGTTCGCTTCAACGATATTGAAAAGGAGGAGGCCAAATAAGCTACATATCGGTAGTCCCTTACGCGGAAACATGATTTTACTGTAATGTTGGCCAAGCTTCGTTTCAGTCTCGAGCTGAGTGATGAGGGGGGAGGGGGCGGATATGTTTAATGCAAAGAGAAAAAAAAAAAGAGCAGGGAAAAGTGAGGGGAGGGAAGGGGGAGAAGGGAGTGATGAGGTTTATTATAGACATGTGCATTTTGCCCTGGATTCCAGTTTCGAGCAGGACGCTTAGGTAGCAGACGTCATTGTATGCTTTATTTAATGTCCTAAAATATAGCCAGTGTACGGAGGTCTTCTGCGTTTGCCTGGTGATTTGTTGACTGACAAACGTCGTGGAGTGTGTCTCCTACGAGGAGCGTTCAAGTCAAACCGGGACTTTACATTTTTCGCAAAAGTAAAATGAACTTACAGGCGAGAAATTAGTTTTATTTTTCAACGTAATCTCCAGCTGGCACTAATGCGCTTGTCCCAGCGTTTCACGAGGGCTTGGATGCCAGCAGCGTAGAAATCCTTACCGGCGCGTAGCAGCCATGATCGGACCGCATTCTTGACCTCGTTGTCGCAGCTGAAGTGGCGGCCCCCAAGAAACGCCTTCAGTGTTCGGAAGAGATGGAAATCGGTGGGGACGAGGTCTGGACTGTAAGAGGGATGTGGCAGCAACTCCCAGCCAAGTTCCTGTACGGTGCGTGTCATGAGACGCGCGGTATGCGGGCGTGCATTGTCCTGTAGGAGGAGGAGTCCTTTGGTGATGAGGCCCGGCCGCTTTTGCTTCAGCGCCTTATGCACATCCCTGAGAACCTGGCAGTAATATGCACTATTGATGGTGGTACCACTGGGCAGAAAATCAACTGAACAACGCGAGCCTTGTCCCAGAAAACCGTAGCCATGACATTACCCGCAGACGGGGTGCTACGGAACTTCTTGGGAGCTGGCGTGCCCGTATGCTTCCACTGTTTTGATGCGCGTTTAGACTCAGGAGTGAAATGGTGCACCCACGTTTCATCGCATGTGATGATCCGATCAAGGAACGGCTGTCCTTCAGTTTCGAAACCGTACTTAGCTCTTGGGAGATTTCCAATCTTCTCTGCCGGTTAAACACGGAGAGCTGCCTCGGGACCCAACGGGCACTAACTTTCCGAAACTGGAGGTGTTCATGAATGATAGTGTTCAACGTTCCCACAACGGTTCGTCTTTCGAGCCAGTTCGAGACATGTTATCCGTCGTTCCTTGAGGAGGAAGTAGCGCGAGCCATTTGTACACTCAGGAGACAGAACGTCCCGGTTTGACTTGAACACCCCTCGTATGATAAGTTGTTCTGAAATCCTGTCATCGTTGATGGGAGGATATCTTTTATCTGCGTATGCCAGTTTAGTGTGTGTTGTGTCGTCTTTTCAAAATCCTTTGCCGTCCTAGATGTTGGAGCGATGGGGCTGAATGATTGTACTCCATCTTTCGTTCTTCCTCCCATTAGAATGCGTACCACGTGCTTTTAGCCATTCTTAAGGGATTTGTCTCGTGTTCCATACTGCGTTGTACTATCGTAGAAGCCGTTATTCGAGTAGCATGGGTAAGATTCCGGAGAGCCTCGTATATGTTATACCGTCAGAGGAGATTGGGTACTTTCGCTTTCAGTATGAATTTCTGCAGCGGTGCGGCAAATGGTAAATTCATGTGATTACGTGGCGTGCTTTTCGGGAGTCTCAAGTCTCGTTTCAGTTGGTTGTTGGCTTATGCTTCGCCATCGGCTGCACATTGCTTCAGGAAAATACTCATCTACTTGTTAGGCGCTTCTCCTAGTTGATAGGGATATAATATCATATTGCCTTTCTTATTTGTTGCACCACACATTGAGTTTATTATTCTCCATATTTTGTTGTTTGGTGTGTGCGTGTATGTCAAGCGTCATCGTGCATGCTTGCGAGTTGTGTAATCGCAGCCACTTGATAAATCTTCTCAACACAGCCGAGATACGACATTACGACATTGCGGTTCCGTTTTCTGTGCGGTACTGCTTTGTCCTCGTCACCTCTGAGGGAGGGGGGGGGAGAGGGGGGGGAGGTTAGGGTACTTTTAATCTGGTATTGTGGGTAGTGAACAGGATAAGGTATGGCTACTGTTACTCCCTCGGGAGCTGTTTTGAGGTGTTCGACGTTATTGTTGGACGTAGTAGCCAAAACAGTTTTGAGTTTGTTCCTGGGCGCTCTTGCATTTCGTTTGTTCGGTTTAGTATATGGATAAGTATAGGAAAGTGATCACTTCCCCACGTATCTGCTTCAACTTTTAAACATCCCACTACATCGTCATTACTTATTTCTTGTTGTTGCTTCAGTTTTCCCGAGCTTTTCGGATTCTCGTTAGTGGAGGATCAGATCGTTGGCTGTTTCGCTATGCATGCGAGTGGTTCATGAACGTTGGAATTCCGTCATTTGTCGTATGAGACGTCCCAGTCACCATTTCTACCTATGCCCCTGGCTGGGCTGTTGTGTCCGTGGTGGAGTGGGATATCGCCACAGATTAAGAGATGACCTGTAAATCTGTCTCTGATTCGTTATGTAAATCGGCTTTAGAATGTGTGCTTAGGCTCTTCGTGTCTTGTACAACCGTGATTCCTACCGTGGCTCCCACGACTTCTGAGTGTACCGTTGTATAACGGAGGGAAAGACTCCCTTCGCTTGTAGAAGAGGAACATCTTTGTGAAGCGCTGCACTACCTCCTGGAAACTTTCGCATGTTAGAATTATTGGACTATTATAATATATAACGGATCTGTTGTTTATTGGATTAAAAATAATTAAAGAAAACCAGTGCTGGGTAGGACGAGGACAGAGGATAAAAAGGACAAGGACCGGCACTGAACTTCTCGGGCACGGAAGAGGGAAGCTTCTTTATCAGGAGGCTAGGTTCATTCGAGAGGAAGGGGATAATTGTGTTAGTGTGGCATCCATTGATTTCACAAAGAAAATCGAAGAATTTTCAACGCACCAAACAACAGACAGGCATGAAGATATGGAAGAACTTGTTTCTGGTGTATAGCGCAATCTTTTGGACGGTTTTTGCGGGGTGAGAGGGGTGTCACGGGTTTGCTCGAAAAAAGAAGAATAAGCTTCACTTGGTTGCAGTTCACTGCCGGTCCTTGTCCTTTTTATCCGGCCTCGGTGGCTCAGTCGGTAGCGTGTTCGCCTACTGATCCCGAGATCGCGGGTTCGAACCCGGCCGAGGACGCCAGCAACTTGGTGGCAGGGTACAAGTTGCTTACGCCGTCTTCCGCGAGGGACGTTAAATACGGGGTTCCGTGTGATGAGCTTTCATCGCACGTTAAAGAACCCTCAGGTGGGCAAAAGCAATCCACAGACCGACCGCTGTGGCGTCGCTCATGATCTCAGTTGTCTCGCGACGTAAACACCCAATTATTATTATTATTATTATTGTCCTTTTTATCGGCTGTGCTGTCTGAGGTTTTCCCTGGGTTTTCCGTAGGCTTTCCAGACGAATGTCGGCACAGTTCCCCTTGAAGTCGGCCCAGGACGCATACTAATCCCCCTGTCCCCCACTCCTTCCTGCTGTCCTCTCTCCGTCTGCCCACGTCTGTACGCCGCTCATAGCCAAAGTTGCTTCGCGGCGCTAACACGCAATAAAAAACAAACAAAAAAAGACTGGGCGCTGCCCCACTGCCAATTGGATAGAGACTGAAAGATTATAATGGAGATGACAGGTGATCAAAGCACGGTGGAGAGGCCGGTTGATGACAGCGAAACTCAAAAACGTGGTGGAGACCTTGATGCGTATGAGCGGGACTGGGCCAGGGGCCCAGTACCTTGCCGACGGTAAAAGGGTTACTGCATGCATCTCGCGCTGCAAGATATCGCGTTCCCGCTGGTAGACGGTGCAGTTCATAAGTAGGTGGTGCAGGTCAGCGCGCACATTGCACGTGGCACAAACGTCTGACGGCGCACGGCTGGGGCGCTGCCCTACCACTGGGGTAAACGCAACGTTCAGCCGCATGCGGTGAAGAAGGCATGCGCAGTGTCGCCGAAGGCCACCAGGAAGCGACAGTGTGAGAGTCTGATCTACTGCGTGGAGCAGAGAGTAGGATGTCACCAATAATAATAGACCATAGAAGCTCCGTTCGTGTGGAGCCAGGTCTACATTCTTTCTGTTATTTGCGTTCCGTTATGTTCAGCCCCGAAACCAGTGAAAAGAAAAGAAAAATCAAGCAATCGCCGTCGCCATTGCACGTATTGGCACGCCAGAAGGTTGTCTAGATTTAGGTTGTCAGTATTTAAATACATTGTAATTAAAATACTACTTAAAATATAAATACATGTATTTATATTTTGTATTTAAATACAGACTCGAAAAATGTATTTATAATTATATTGAAATACCAATTTTTGGGTATTTATTCTTGTAAATACTTTATAAATACTCCTAAATACAGTATATACTGACTCGTATCTTAAAGTTGCCTTGCATTTGACCTTTCAGGAAGAAGGCTGAGTTTGGGCTATGCCGTGTTTGCGCTAACATGCGCATGCGATAAACCATTTTAGATAGCAAGTTTCTCAGTGTTGTTGCGGACAATGGTCGCGACTACCCAATTACTCTGTTGTACAAAGCATCTTCGTCAAATTTAATACAAGCATTTGTTCGTCGGCACCTGTGCAGATGCTGTTCTCCTTTGTGAATTCGATTGTACGGCTGAACAGAAGATGCCTAAAAGATGCAGTCTTCGAGAAACTTCTAATATTAATTGCTGATTGGTTGTTATGATCATCGTTATTTCTGTAATTCCAGATAACATTTTCCTCACAGTATTTATGGTAGTAGTTACGGTATTTAAATACTGTATTTATATTTTGCATTTAAATACTCGTGTTGAAAAGTATTTATGAAGAGTATTTAAATACCCCTTTCAACAAAGTATTTTGTATTTATATTTAAATACTCAAAAAATGTGTTTATGCCCGTCCCTGAGGTCACTGTAGGTACAATCATTGTACCTGTAGGTACAATCTTTGTACCTACAGTTTCATCGCACATATTTTATACAGCGAACCGGCTATACTCTATTTGCCAACCCGTTACACATGTCGGCTGTAACCTGAATCGGAACCTAACCGATAAGATTTTCGGTTCGATACTTTCATGACAAGTGTCTCCCTCGTGTGCCCTGGTAGGAACAGTTCGTGGTCTGTCTTTTCCAATATGCTTTCTACGGTTTGATTGGTCAGCAAAAGCGTAAGATATTATTGTTTCCATCTAGAGCTTATTCACATGCGTCGTGGTTATTTCTGCAACTCTCACATACGCGAGCAATATCCAACCCCATTGCATTCGTTTTATTTCTTGCGTACTGGTGCTGCCTTCGAGCATGGAAATGTAACATGACCATCCTATTGCATCTCTCGCATTCCGTACGCGCCGTCTTGTATACCATCGCTGGAGTGCGCAGACAGAATACTCTCAGGCTGTCTGGGGCCTTGTTGCAAATGAACGTTAAGCCGACAGTTCTAGAGTTATATACTACTCGTTCCACGTCTGCTACTCGTCGTATATGACTCGATATACAGAACAACTAATCCTCGGGTATTTCTACGTCGGTGCTTTTATATGTGACATTTTTCTGAAGTACGACGTATGATTTCGTTGGTATGTCAAGAATCGGCCCCCCGTCCATTGCAGCATTTGACTCCTACTCATTGCTCCTCTGGGTATTAAGGCGTATCTCCAATACTTGTGCCCGTAGGATGGAGTCTATGAATAGCCCGAGTGTCAGTCGGTTGACGTTTGCTTGGGATTGCTTGTTTAGCGGAGTGAACGTGATATTTCTTGCTGGGGGTCGCAGTGTCATATTTGTTCGTGGGATTGTTTGGTTGATGACATCCGTTGATATGACATTGTTAGGCCTCTTACTTTTGCGAAGAGGTATAATGTTGTCTTCATCCTCAGTGTTTGAGATGTTCATGTCATGGTCAGATGTCAGGGTTAGTGTACTAAAAGGTGTCTAATAGAGACCGTACACCCCTTGGTCGTTTAAATGCGTCTTCACATGGTTGCTGAAGACATCTTTGCGCCAGAAAATTGCAAATCAAACTCAAACATGGTTGCTGAAGTTGATTTTACATTGCAATTTACATTTTACAAACTTACTGTCGCTTGTTGGCTGTGCAACTTCCACTCTGCCGCCACAGCGCTCACAAAAGCCCTGAGACGTCGTACAACCGTGCACTACGTCGGGAAAAGCTGGGTGGGTGTTTCTTGTAGATGAGCATGAGCTGGAACGACAGTGACACACGTCCTGTATAGCTACGTTCTCTTTGTAAAGAAAGAAAGGAGAAGAGAGTTTTATCGACCATTGAACGTTACATACTGTAAATAGCGTCTGAAGATCCTACTGATGGATCCACGACACGGAAAGAGTAAATTCGAATGAAAAACAGAAGCACAGTGAATGGCTCGCCTGGAGGTATCAGTAACAGTAGATAAAGTCACGAAATTTTGAAAACTTTGGTAAGCACAAGAGAGAACCGTCGCCTCCTGTAGTATCCCTTAACCGCGTCATCACAATCATGACCCATGTTGTTGTTGTTGTGTATCCGCGTCATGTACATTCGAATCTCCAGAGATAAATTGGATCTGTTGTTGTGAAAGGGCATGTGTCGACCGCACTCCACTTTCTTGCTTTTCTTTCCTTCTCTCTTATTCTTTTTTTTTGTGTGTGTGACGAGATTGAGTACGGGGGCTTCCTCTCATACCATTGGCAAAACTGAGTAGAAAAATCCAGTCCCTACTGTTGAGGAGAACAACGGCAATCCATCACCACCTGGGCCAACCGCCCGTTGCGGGGTGTAGCTCTGGCGGATAGCGCGAACAGTGCAGAACACAGTGCAGTCGTACAAAATAGGAAGTACGTGCGTAATTATGCTTGTTGGCTCCTGCGTTTTCACACGTTTAAATGACGATGGAATTGAACGAAAATAACTGCTTTCACTGCTGCACTCCTGCATGATGCGCCAGGTTGCAACAGTCATAAAGCCAGCTTTCCCACATAAGAGGGATTGCGTAGGGTAAGCACGCTTTACAGGAGACACTCTTGCATGTAGAAAACAGTAACAATAAAAATACAGAACACTGAAGCTTTCCTTTAATGGATACAAGCTTTCATGCAGTGGACCGCATTTCGTCAGTGAACAGCGAAGTAAAAAAATGAACAATAAAAATGATGTGAAGCCCAGGAAAGAATAGCAACGAAAAATAAACGAACGGAACGGTTAGAAGCATCAGTATAGATGCGTATACGAAGAGGGGAGTCAAGTCCTGTAGATCACATAAACAAAATACAGAAGCCGACACTGAAGATTTTTGTTTAAGTTTAATTTGTACAAGCTTTCGCGTGGAGGTCCACGCTTCCTCAGGTACGTGAGGAAGCGTGGACCTCCACGCGAAAGCTTGTACAAATTAAACTTAAACAAAAATCTTCAGTGTCGGCTTCTGTATTTTGTTTAAGCATCAGTATAGTTAAATTTGACAAGCTTTCGGACGGAGTTGGTCCTTCATCAGGTGCGATACATCTAACAGATGGCACACATATTTATACTGATGTACATCAGAGAAAGGGGTAAAAATAAAACAGTAAAGTAAGACGGTATGACGCGCGTATGATGGGCGTAATGGTCTAAAGGTCCCTTGATGGATAAATAAATAATAATAATAATAGTATGATATGCCTTTTACAGCACCTATGAAATGCTTATTTATTACTCTACAAGGAAGAACAACGTTGCTCTGGATAGGGCCAACGGCTGATGCAAGAGAGCAGATGGGTGCAAACGGAGTCTGACATATTGTATACTTTCCATGGAAAGCGGCTGAACGTATGTGTTGACGTTCGAGTTGCACGTGTCACACGTTAATTCACCCATTTTAAGCCAATAACGGGAACTAGATGTTTCGACAAGCAACTGACTAAGTTTCGTCAATAAGCTGCCTTTAGCTGCAGCTCGTAAAGTTATTCATGTCACCATGGTTATTCTTCCACTTGGTTCATCCAAGTTAATCGAACATTTTTATCGAGAGTTATCCCTCCTGTCACGTCGTCACTGGAGGTGGTGGGTGGTGGTGAAAGGGCTCGCCGTTGTCGGCTTCACAGAGGTGGGCAACGTCACGACTGACGCCCTGGGGGAATGTGCGTCCACATGAGAAAGCGGAAGAGACTGCGAACGAAATTTACATCTTGTCTACACAAGCCAACGTACAGGATATGTTGTACTTTAAGTGTTTGCACGTCAACGCCCAAGCACGATAGCTTGAACTACGCATGCACGTGGATTTCTTCAAACGAAATGCTTCTTCTTATTTCTGTCCATGAATTAGTACGATTTAAATAATAGAAAGAAATGCACTTGAAGGAAGCCACTACCAGGCTCAAACAACAGTGCGGTTTGAAGTAAAAGTGGAATCACCGAGTTATGGGATGATTCTTTTCGGTCCTTCCCCGCGAACCCTCCGATATTCGGACAACTTTCCTCCACGTAGGTTACTTAATATCGTTACTTAATATTGTTTTTCATGGACTTAATATCCATTAGAATCTCAACAGAGATCAAGCCACGTTTTGCCTTCCTCGTGGAACGCTCTGCATTTAGGCACCTTCTATGATGCCATTGTTGGCGCGTGGCTCGTTTCAAATGTTCGTCGTTGGGATCTCGATGTCGTTACACTTTAAACAGTAAAAAAGAAACACCCGTGACTGACAACGTTTTCCCTCCCCCTTCGTCTATCTCTCTCTCTCTGAACGGTGTATTGTGTCTGCCGATTAGGGTCACATTACTACCGTCACGAAGGTTTATTTCAGAGAGAGTCCTGTGGGAGAGTGAAAGCATTACGAGCGACGTCTGATTCGCAATTATTTTTGGTTGTTGTTCCTCACATTTACAAAAGATAATGCGCTGTAGGGCATACAACGAAGCAGCTAAACGCTGTTTTGCGTGCAGATGAACACACAATGTCCATTATTCACGCAGCCTTCTGGTCCACTGGCGGCGGAATCGCTGCTTGTCGCAGAGTCGTTTTCGATTCCGTGCACACGGCAATATCCTTCTTTTGTTGTCACATGCATTCATTATGAAGGACATCTTTCTGTACGTCTTTCTTTCGTCCGAAAGAGTGTCTTCTCCTGTATCGATTGCGCAGGCCCTCAAAGGTCGTTGGCGCATTCTGTCTGTCGCAGGAGGCCGCATGCACACCGCACGAGTTCTGATCTTCTAAAATAGCTGCGTCGGCGTCGCGAAAATCGGTGACGGGGCTATGTGGCATTAAGGTTCACGGCCACGCTGTCATCAGCTTGAATTATAGAGCAAATAGAATCGCGTGATTCATGATCGAGTGTACGAGGACACAGGCTCTTATATTGTGGATCACGCGCGTAATTTTTGGTCGAGTGTCGTTTGCAGGGGCTAAAATCGTCAGGACACGGTGACACATCTAATAACAGCTAAGTTGATTGTTTTCTTCTAACATCCCATCACATGAAAAGAAAAAAAGAAAGTGGTTTAACAGGCGATGGTGTCGTAATCATGCAAGTGTTTGCCTGTCTGATGTGACAGCATGGTGGTCAGAGGGAGTAAAGTTTCTCCTTTCCGTAGAGGGGTTCGGTGATGTGTTGCGAGTACGGTAGCCGCTTGCAGGAGACGTCCGACGAGATGGATAACTCAACAGCAACAATATTTAATACAAATATATACAAGGCATATACATATCAAGGCAAAGGCTTACTGATTGAGAACTCGGGGGACATGAGGCGACAAGGTCCCAGACCTTCCGGTGGTGAAAGTCCCCGCTCGAGCTGTCGCAAATTAGCGGGTGTCCGCTTATAAAGACCACAATTGGCCGCTGCCCACCAACATGGTAGCGCCAATCAAAACATTCAAAAGAAAGCGAAACCAACTGTCTAATTGGTTACATTAACTAGGTTGGACACGTGAAATCCTCCGCCCCCACTTGGACTAAATCTGTTAATCCCGTCCGCCATCTTGGACATGTCGTAGTGTCCACAGTGCTTTCGGCTCAAGGGATTGCCTCTATAGGGCCACAAAAGCGAGCTGACCAAATGGGTCACGAGTGGCGGAGTTCCAAGAAGAGCAGCTGTCGCGCGAGAGCACAAAGAGTTATTCAACTGGTCGTTCAGTCTGGCGACGATGGAGGCGAAAATAAAAATGTTTTCGTAGTTACAGGTTTAACCTTTACACCTCCCTCCTTAGATTCGTTGTGGGGCATAGTTGAACCACAAGGAATAAACTACAGACGGGTTAAACACACTAGCATAGAAATAATCACCCGTGTACAAATTCATCACTCGTGTGACACTACTGAACATGCAATACAACGTGACAGTGCTTGCAACGACAAGCTCTGAAAATGGTACGTGTTGCTGTTGAAACGCATTATGTCAGTACATTGAACAGACACTAAAATTATGGCGGAAAAACACAAAAGTTCCTTAGAACAAAGTGGTGAGAGCGAGTGACTCTCGAGGTTCACACATACATTGCAACGCACCTGCTCTAGCCTAATTCCTACTCAAACCGCAACCGCGATAGAGCGTCCGCATTCCCGTGCGCGCTTCCCTTGCGGTGAACAATTTTCACATTATAACGCTGGAGTGCAAGAGCCCAGCGCGCGAGCTTCGAACCCTGTGGTGTCGTACAGGTCAGGTATGAAAGAGGATTGTGGTCGGACACCACAGTTACTTGTGCCCCGAACACCCAATGATCGAATTTCTTGAGCGCCCAGATGACCGCGAACGCCTCTCGTTCAATCGCCGCCCACCGAGCCTGCGTGTCCGAAAATCGGTGGCTTGCGAACGATATGGGCACTTCTTTGCCATTGCGGTCCTTTTGGGCTAGGCATGCTCCAGCCGCCAACGCTGACGCGTCCGTAAATACCCAATACGGTTTTTCGGGGTCAGGTGTTGTCAGTGCTACTGCGTCTTTTAAACTCGATTTGAGGGCCTGAAAGGAGGCTTCGGCTTCGTTATCCCACGGGATCTTGTTCGGGACCCTTTTCCCGGTCAGCCGCGTTAGAGGGGTCGCTATCTTTGCATAATCCTTAACATAGTCGCGGTAATAGCCGCACAACCCAAGTACGCTCCTGAGCTCCTTTTTTGAAGTTGGACGCTTCAGCTCAGATATGGTTTTGATCTTTTCTGGATCGGGTGCGTGACTTCCTGATCCCACAATGTGCCCTAGATAGCGGATAGAACTTCGCGCTATCTGACACTTAGATAAATTCGCCGTTAACTTCGTGGCTTTTAACGTGGTTAGTACCGCCTCCAAATGGTGCAGGTGACCCTCCCATGTTTCCGAGTACACGGCTATGTCATCAAGGTAAGCACAGGCATGCTCCTGGTGCTTCGCGAGGATGGCGTTTACTGTCCGCTGGAACGTCGCTGCTGCGTTTTTGAGGCCAAACGGCATCACCCGCCACGCAAATTGACCGAAATGCGTAACAAACGCGGTCTTTTCTTGGCTGTTTACCTCAAGGGGAATTTGCCAGTATCCCCGGCGTAGATCTAGCAAGGTGATGAACCGCGCCCTTCCTACGCGAAAAACTAGCTCCTGTTGAAGTTCCATTGGGTACGCGTCATCTATTGTGTCAGCGTTAAGCGCCCTATAGTCCACGCAGAGACGGACTCCACCGTCTTTCTTAGTAACACAGACGACGGGGTGGGAGTACTCAGTGACGATAGGATACACCAGCCCTTGTTCGAGCAATTCATTGACTTGCTGTTCTACTTCTTTCCGAAGCAATTGAGGTGTGCGGTAAGGATGGGACCGTTTCGGGACGTGCCCCTCACGCAACTTTATAACATGCGCACCTACATCTGCAACTTTGGGGGCGTCCACGAACACTGTCGCGAATGACTGAAATAGTCGCCTGACCTGATTGGCTTCACTTTCCCCCAAATGCGAAGTTGCCTCGGCTGGCAAGACAGACTGCCCTTTGTCCCTTTTTGTCGGCGCGGGTTCCACATCCCCAAATTCCTCCTCTCCTTGGAAAATGACTCCTACGTGATTCACCCTGGCCTTGTAGGCCCTTAAATTGTTGGCATGAATCGTGCGCGTTTTTCCGTCGTCCGTTAGTACATCATACGAGTGCTGTCGTCGTTTCCCTATTACTTGGTAGGGGCCCTTCCACTTTGCCTGATGCTTTGCTGATCGGCTGGTATCGAAAACAATAACCTGGTCGCCAGGTTGGAATTGTTTTTGCTTTGTTTTGCGATTGTGCTGCTCCACGTACCGCGCTTGCCGCTTTTCGGTAACTAGCCCTGCAGTTTCTGCCGCCGCCTTGAACATTTCTCTCAAATGTTCGAGATATTTGGTGGGCGCCTCTCGGAGCTGAACTGGGGGTCCTACCTGCCCTTCCCAGGTATTCTTTAGAATTGCTAGCGGGCCTGTTGGTTGTCTACCGTAGAGAAGTTGAAACGGTGACACACCCGTGGTGTCGTGCGGGACTTCTCTGTACGCCCATAAGAGAAAAGGGATGTACCTATCCCAGTTTCTGGGGTCGTCCCGTACCACGTGAAATAGCATGCGGCGGAACACACGGTTCCACCGCTCGACCGCCCCGTTACTTTCGTGGTGTTCTGCCGTCGAGAAGCGTGGGGAACACCCGATTCTCCTGAGGAACTCCTGGGTTAAGTGCGACGTGAAGTTGCTGCCCTGATCGCAACAGATAGTTTCCGGGATACCTGTCCGCGAGAAGATTTCGAGCAGCGCGTCACACGTTTTCTTTGCGGTCGGGGACGTAAGGCAAATCACTTCGGGCCAACGAGTATGAAGGTCGGTGACACAAAGTGCGTATTTGTGCCCGCGTGCCGACGCGATCTCGAACGGGCCTACCACATCCACGTTCACTGCTTGAAATGGGTAGTCTGGTCGCGTGAGTGGCGCGATAGGTACCCTGTCTTTTGCATTCCTGTCCGCGTTAACCTGACATCCGTGGCATGTTGCACAGTGCTCTCGAACGTCCTTTTCAATCCCCGGCCAATAGAAAGTCGCCTTAATGCGATTTAGCGTTTTTCGCATTCCAAGATGGCCTCCCCACGGCGTATCGTGCGCGAGCTGGAGGACTTGTCGCCGTTTACCATCGGGTAAAACGAGCTGTTTTACTTTTTGCCCCGCTACTGTATCCCTGTGATAAAGGATACCGTCGTCAATGAGCATACCGTGAGCGCCTGCTTTACCCTGTTCCCACGCGTCCACGAGGCTCGTGTCCTCACGCTGGGCTGATCTGAATACGCTTCTCTCGCCGGCCTCAGCGTCGGTCCCTCCCGACGTGCTTTTTACCGCGTTCACCACCGCGATGTGTTCGGCACCGCCGCAGTCCGCGTCCTCTTGCAGGAATAACCCCGCTAAACCCGCGTCTAGCTCGTCTGTGTATTCTGCTTCCACGGTAGCCGCTGCGTTTAGCGCGTCCGGTTCCTCGACACTCCGAATGGCATCCCACGCTTCTAGTGATAGGAGGCAATCTACATCTCCGGCTAGCTTTTCGGTAAAAGCGCACTCTACTGGGACGACTTTGTTAACTTCTACCTGGTCGCTGCTTGTGCCTATCAGCCTGACGGGTAGTACGCCCAATTCCGCGGCTACCTTGTGTCCGAAGGCGGATTCGAGCCACAGCGGGCTTAGTGCATCACCTCTGCGCTCGGGAAAAAGATCCGCGCGAACAACGGTCACGTCCGCCCCACTGTCTATCAGTGCGCGAAATTTTTGTGTCCCACATTGCAATTGAACCTCGCGAATGGGGAGAGTCAGCTGCTCTTTATCTCCCGTAGCCGCTGGGCTGACGCGCGCCACCAACGTAGTATTCTCTACCTGTGCGTCATCAGATGCATTTTGGACTTCGTCGTCCCTAGCTATCACAACACGGTTCACGCGTCTTTGTGCAGAATCCTTGTTGTCTGCTGCTTTAGGAGCTGTGTGGTCACCGTCTGGTGACCTTTTTTTGGGACAATTTCTTGCAAAATGTTTCCCTCCACATACGTAGCAGGAAAACCCGTTCTTTGTCTCTTGACGGTCTTTCCCGTTCCCTTTTTGTTGGGAGTTCTTATCATCTTTCCCTCTGTCTTTGTGGCTTTCTTTACGGCGGTCGGAAGCTCCCTTGTCTCTGTGGCCTAGAACTGCGCTTCCCCTGCCCTTAGCATCCTCGAATTTCTCCACTGCTTTTACAATGTCGCTTTCGGAGGGTTTGACGTCGGTGATCTGGAGCGTTACAAATTGTCGAGCCTCCTCTGTCAGCGAGTCTACGAACCTGTCAGCGATGATCAACGTTATCAAGTCGTCGTAACTTTTGACCTCGCGTGCTTTAGCGTATGCGGCGATATAACTGCGTAGCCTGGCCCAGTAGTTCGACCATGTTTCGTCCCTCCCTTTGACTGCTTCTGAAAAGCGCTTCCTATATTCGCCCGGGGACAAACGGAGTGCTGCTAGCACGGCCTCCTTTACCGTTTGGTAGTCGTCTAGCTCGTCGGTGGTTAGCTTTGAGTACAAGTGACCTACCCTGCTTGCGATAAGCGGTAATATGAGGTGACTTTGAACCTCCTCGGGTACTTTGTAGGATTTGAAAACACCTTCTACTCCCTCAAACCACATGGGCACTTCGCGGTCGGCTGGTAGCGGAAGCAAAACGCTCTTAAGCCTTTTTGAAAAGTAGGCCAGATTTTCTTCGCGCGTTCGTGTAGTCGACGCTTCACTGTATGGCGAGCGGTCATCTCGAAATCGCTCAAGTTCTATTCTCCGTGATCGTTCTTTTTCCAGTTCGATCTGGAGCCGCAAGATTTCGACGCTAACGGTTTCGGTAGCGCCTGCGCCAGAAGCAGTGTTACTTCTGTTTTCGTCTGCCATTTCTGTGTCGAATTTTGCCTTCTTTTGCTTCGCCCTCAAGCGAGTAAGCATTAACTATTGTTCGACACCCTAGTTTTCCCGCTCGGCTCTGTTCGCTCGACCAAACCAGTCGGTATCATGTGAACCCACTGACACTATCGGACACTAGAAAGATCGTCCTGCCACACCGGAACTCTGAGATACACAATAACTAAACCCTACGCGGTAGCTATCTACTCGTGAACCTCAAGAGCAACCAATTCTCACCTACCTCGTGAAATTGTTTCGAAGCTCTTCCGTGGATGACGTTTTCTTTCACCCTGTGCCGACACTTCAGTGTCCGTTGTTTCTCACTTTCGTCGCCGTCGTCGAAGCTGTGCTGGCTCCCCTGACGCGGTCACGTTCACACACTGCACACCCGGTCCTCGTTGACTAGTTGTGGCTCTCCGTTGATGACCTGGACTTGTCCGCTCAGTTTCCTGGACAGTCCGCTGCTTTTGCTGCCTTGCTTGACTTCGATGCGTACCTTGATTCTTGCTGTTCTCCTGGAGGCATTCACTCGTCCGTCGAGATGCTTCAGCTCTCCGTAGATGGACACATCCTGTCGTGCTGCGCCAGTAAAGTTTCTCCTTTCCGTAGAGGGGTTCGGTGATGTGTTGCGAGTACGGTAGCCGCTTGCAGGAGACGTCCGACGAGATGGATAACTCAACAGCAACAATATTTAATACAAATATATACAAGGCATATACATATCAAGGCAAAGGCTTACTGATTGAGAACTCGGGGGACATGAGGCGACAAGGTCCCAGACCTTCCGGTGGTGAAAGTCCCCGCTCGAGCTGTCGCAAATTAGCGGGTGTCCGCTTATAAAGACCACAATTGGCCGCTGCCCACCAACATGGTAGCGCCAATCAAAACATTCAAAAGAAAGCGAAACCAACTGTCTAATTGGTTACATTAACTAGGTTGGACACGTGAAATCCTCCGCCCCCACTTGGACTAAATCTGTTAATCCCGTCCGCCATCTTGGACATGTCGTAGTGTCCACAGTGCTTTCGGCTCAAGGGATTGCCTCTATAGGGCCACAAAAGCGAGCTGACCAAATGGGTCACGAGTGGCGGAGTTCCAAGAAGAGCAGCTGTCGCGCGAGAGCACAAAGAGTTATTCAACTGGTCGTTCAGTCTGGCGACGATGGAGGCGAAAATAAAAATGTTTTCGTAGTTACAGGTTTAACCTTTACAGAGGGGATTACACGTCCAAGGCAAGACTCCATAAGGAACTGTGCTGGCATTTGCCTTTTGAGCGCCTGAGAAACCCCCAGGGAAATACTAAGACAGCACAGACGGTGTCGGGATTCTAGTTGGGTCACCTCCCCGTGTCGGCGCGCAAAGCGGTTCACCAAGTTGATTTACGTAGTTGTCCAATACGCAGAAAGCGTACAGCCACACAGGGGACAGCATCTTACGGGCGTTGCTGCCTATTAGAGCATACTGTTAGAGCGCACTACTGTAACAGCTCCCATGTCGCCTCTCCAGCGGTATCCTTACGGACTTACAACCGCCTCGGGTCCCGAAATGAAATATCAAGTGTAACCATTATTGAAATATATCGTTGGTCATAGTAGCACTTGGAGGGCGCAATCCTCGTCCATTTTTGCGCTTAAATCGCTATTGTGGACGGAAATATGTAAAAAAAAAAAAAAAAACATTATGCATATAAGTTCACCGGCCTCGGTGGCTCTGTCGGTAGCGTGTTCGCCTTCTGATCCCGAGATCGCGGGTTGGAACCCGGCCGAGGACATTAGCAACTTGGTGATAGGGTATAAGTTGCTTAGACACGCCGTCTTCCGCGACGGACGTTAAATACGGGGTGCCGTGTGATGAGCATTCATCGCACGTTAAAGAACCCTCAGGTGGGCAAAATCAATCCACAGACCGACCGCTGTGGCGTTGTTCATGATCTCAGTGGTCTTGCGACGTAAACCCCCAATTATATAGCATATAAGTTCGTCAGAAAAAGTTAAACCTGCTACTCTGCGTTCATGGGTCGTTTGCTGCACTCAGAGAAAAATCTATACCTTTAGAGGTATAGATCGCCTGCTCAATAACTTAGCCCTTCTTAGGTATTATTTTATACCCTGCTTACAGGTATAAAAAAAATAGTCCTCAACAAAGGGCTATATGTCATACCTTTAGGGGTACAGCTCTATACCCCTGTGCGAGTCTGCACGAGTACCATCATGGTATTAAATCATAGGCATATACATTTTTAGAGGAGGGAACTAGAAATATCACCTTTGGAGGGAAGACAAGTTTTTGACATACACACACGTACTACAAATACACGCAAACGCATATGGTTGTTAAGTAGAAAGCAAAGCTCGTGCACATTACTCCCCATGTAAAAAAAAAAACACACGCAAAGATGGAGTTAAAAACTAAAGAAAAATTTCAAGGAGCAAGATCGCTCTGCGCAGTCATCAAGTCACGATATATCACGATGACAGACATTGACAGAGCAACAAATACTGATGTACCGATGGCGACTTGACAACGTGTGGAGCAGTTTTCTTCTGGTACGCAACTCTAAGGGTGAGGACATCTAGATTCAACATTCCGGCAATGTAAATATCATACAGCCATAAACTAACCATGTGGATTCAGATAGTACTGTAATAATATCTGTGTTTCTTAATCAAACATCCATTTAACTCAGCTGGTACCGTCATCAAAAACAAAATACTAATGATGTGATACAGCACGTTGCGGAAGTAAAGACTGTATAAAAAAACCGTAAAGGTATAAAGAAACAGAAGGTATAGCAGCTTCATCTATACCGTGAAATGCATAGCCTCGTGATCTATTCCTGGTACAGGATATAAACGCGTGTTGGTGAGGTATAAATATGGTACGTTAGCATTCCTTTATACCTCATTCATACCCTTGAGAAGCGTTGGAGGTATAAATAGGAGATTTGTTCCTCTTCTATACCATCCAAAGGTATATATCTAAAGCAGAAGGTATAAAAGGGGTACAAGAACACATTATTATACCTTATTTATACCTTTTTTTCTAACAGTGTGGTAGCAAATGAGCCACGTGCTGCCAAAAGGAAAGGAGGTGTGTCCTGTTGGTGTTGTGCACTAAAATGCGCTTCACCAGCATTGGCATGATACGACACGATAAAAGACGAGAGGCCTGTGTCCGTAAAAAAAGAAGAAGAAAAAGAAATGTTTAAGAGCATCGACGGTCAAACGCTGTAATGATGAATTCGGCCAAGGCCACGGTAGCACTCAGAAACTCAAAAGATTTGCGGTTACCTTGTCTATGAACAAAGGTAAACACGCTCGTTGTCGTTGATGTATTGGCAGGACTATGCAGGGTGTCTCACGTAACGTGTCAATAAATTTTATTTGAAGAGAGCAATAAAAGAAAAAACGACCGCTACTTTTCTGCTACTTGAGTTACAAACAGGTGCTACATCAAAAGTATCAAAGTATCACCTGTTTGTAACTCAAGTAGCAGAAAAGTAGGGGTCGTTTTTGCTTTTATTGCTCTCTTTAAATAAAATTTATTGACACGTTACAAGAACCGCCCTGTATGCTGTTCGTCACACATCCTTCGTGTGCATTATTCCTCGTGTTACACTTCCTGAAATCGAGCTAAGAAGTGATATAGGCGGTACGAGTGACTTAATGGGTGCCACATGAACGCGTACTTGTAAAGTATATTCCTACGGTGCATAATACTAGAGAAATAGGATTACGAAATGAGCAGCTTTTGATAGCAGATGCCTCATGGCGAGAGGCAAAATCGGCCTGTCTGCCAGCTGCTGTTCTGCGGTTCTGTGCTTTCGGGACATGCGCTTGAGTGCGTCATTCGGTTGACACACAAGAACCTGATTATCGCTTCGAGCGACGAGCAAAAAGACTGGAGAAATCATTTAGCAATGAGTTTCTATATGCTGCGTTTCTGAATGAAATGCAAGGATAAGGTGCTGCCTGTTCAGTCCGCTTGAGCGTACAATACTGCATGCAGTCATCCGTATTCGGTTGTGTTATGCACCGGGTGCGAGCACATTTCTTTATGAAATTTGTTCGCCGTCTTGTAGGCATGTTGCTCGAAGAGCGTATCGATAGATAGCGAGGGAAGCGTTCTGTGCCCATGAGATGCACATCGCAAAATCAGAAACCAATGACGCACAAGATGAAAATAATGAATGAACGGCGGCTCATGAGTGCGTCTCTCTCGGATGAACTCTGAATGCATTTCAGCCTATAATCCACGAGTGTAGCAAAAAATAGATCACGTGAAACCCCGCGCAAGGGAGTAGAGAAGAGGTGACTTTGGGTAGCCAGCCGAGAGCGGCGGCACGCTGCTTGTCAGGTGAAGGAGTGAGGGTGGTTGACATTGACAGTTGTTGATTAATTTCTTTGAAATCTGTGTTCAGAGGTATAAAAAGCATCATATCATTCCAGATTTGCGATAGGGGCCAATATTACGCCTGTGCTTGTGCTAAACATCATATAAAACTTTCGTCCGAAGAATTTTGTCAATACATGCTAGGCCTATAGCTTATCATTCACTAGTATGCTGGTACGAGCTAGCTGTGCACTATAGTAAAGTGACTGTTCGTCAGTGATCTTTGTCGCACGTATAGCTCGCTACTGTACCTGACAGTGCGACATTGACTACACTACCGTTCTTTCGTTTGACTTGAACCTCATAGCCACTGCAAAGATATCACACGGGGTTAATAAAGTAACCCAGTCACTAGCGTTTTTTTTTTCTTTTTCTTTTTTAATTCTTTAACGGTGAATATCGTCTCTACTGTTATCTTTGGTGTTGCCTTTTTTAGAAATATGATGGTTTTCTTAGGTAACCAGTACTGTCCAAAAACAGATACAAGGAAGATTCGACAAATGGGATTCGTTACAAGTTAAGTTACTGCGTTAAAATGTAACGAAATCACTAATGAAGTTACAAGATATGACAAAGAACCTCGAGTTCTCTAATTAATATTGAAAAGTAACGAATTAATTTCAAGTTACTTGGCCAGTGATGGAAAGTGTTTGAAGTACGAAGTACTCAAGTAGTACTTAAAGTACATTTCAAATCGTGTACTTTGTTATGTACTTAAAGTACTTGTTCCCAGTACTCTCCCATCAAGTACTCAAGTACCCAAACTTGGACTCCAGACAAAAATGGTCCACAGGAAAATGTACCGAAAACGATTTTTGTGATTTTAAAGAGCATATTTCAAGGAGAAAGTCTATTGTTGAGAGACTTCAAATATTGACAGAAATCTAGTGCTTCTATATTTATGTTTCAGGAATGGAACGCAAAGACACGCACATATTATGAGACACTGCAACCCGTAGCAGGTCTTGTCATTTCAGTTGTTGATGTTGATGTTTGCGAAAAAAAAATATATATATATGAGGGAGAGGTTGAATTCAGTTGTCCCAATGCATGGTTCTAGTGCTTTCCTTTATTGCTTACTTCCTTGGCAATCAATCACCATTATCTCTCACAATGTGACTTGATTTACACGATGAAGTAACGTATCAGTCGGAAAGACACACATGCTTGCGAGTAGAGCACCTGAGAAGTAGTTTTTGGGGGTAGGGGGTGGGGTGGGGTGAGAATTTTTGTTAGGAGTAGCAGAACAAGTCGGGAGACGAGTTCAATTTCTCCTTGTCTTTTTTCATACAAACAAACACACATGCTTTCATGTTTCATTTTTATATTTTACGTTTTTAATTGATCACGATTGCTGCAGATCACTGTCATATAAAAAATGAAAGTACACACTGTGTATTTTCTTCATAACCTTTTTTTTGGAAATATGTTGTATTTCAGAAAGCAGGAAGGAATGCTCAGAAATGTATAATCCCTGTTGGCTTGTGCTCTATTTTCCCCCCCCTGGAATTTCCTTGTGCGTTATACCCAAAGATTAGTACCGGAACACCCCACTATGCGGGTGATCTTGGATTAGTCAGGGTATAATACTATTTTGCACAATCACAGAGCACCTGATTGCTTCTATACATGTAACTGCAAATTCTGTTATCTGATTCTGTTCATATTCACGGGTGAGCATTCCAGTAGGGCTTCACAGCACTTGCCAAGAATGCTGACTAAAGTTTTGTTAAAAAAATAAGACGTCGCTACCAAACAGTGAAATGCAAAGTGATACAAATTAAATTGATAGTGTACTTGATCAGTACATAAAGTACTTTGCATGTGCATTGTACTTACTTGAAGTACATTTGCAGTGGAGTACTTTAAGCACTAAGGACGCCAGATACTTGGTACTTTTTTCCTTTAGGTAGAATTTTGAGGTACTTTTCCTTACACTGTGCCCCGTATTATGCGTTCTTGAGTTCTTGACAGTGTGTGTGGTGCAAAACGTTTGAGAGTTATTTTGGTAAGTACGTCAGAATTATACCAATATTTGCGATGATCGAAGAAGCCGTACCTTTATGTGCTCCCTTAGGTTGGCGTTTGCTGATTTTGATGCCCTGATAAACTTCTTTGACGGAGCACAAAGCAGGCATCAGAATTTTAAGTTAGTCGCTCTCCTCTGCCCATATTTCCTAGAACAGCGCCAAGTGTGACATTTTAGCTAGCTCCACAGTGCCCTGCGTCCTTAGAAATACACTCCTCGCCGCTACAATGAACACCCTCTTCCCCTTTAGCCTCCGAATATACGGCAAAAAAGAAACTCGTAGCGTTCCCCAAACAGCAACAACGGAGCGGTGTCGAGTAGCGTGCACATGGCTGTCGTCATTAGAGAGGGAGAAAAGAGGACGCGGCAAACGTTATTTGCGGACCAGAACTGAATAAAAGGAACTTTGGAACATACCGAAGCTACTGTAACAAATCTACCCAAAGAAAGGAACGACTCAAAAGTTACGAAAAAAGCAACTTTGTTACAGTACTGAGTTAGCCCCAACTGTCCAAAATATTGCTCAGTCTTACAGAAAATAAACATCTGGTCACCTTTTTGACGCACCATTCATACTGAATCTATGTGAAACGCTTGATTCAGTTTCCGGGATAGAAACAGCACTCACATTCTAATGAAGCTCGCAACTCGTGCCACTATCTGGTTTCCTGAGAGAGCACTCGTGGAATAACACGACGATTACCTAACCTCATTTTGCTGCAGCTGTCAGCTTTGTCGGAGAACACCGTCAAATGTTTGATTCAACTCGACACGTGCTTACATTTCTACGTGTACAGAGCACATTAGACAACCGCATTCTCACCGCGAGTTGCTCATCCGTCATTCGTCGCGTAGATCGGTACGACGTCCCGCTCCAAAACGAGCTGTGCTGCACGGAAATTCCGCAGTGTGAACCGCACGGCGACCACGCCAACAACGACTTCATTTTTGGAACGTTAGCTCGCATAGCGTTCAGAATTGGGCCCCCACTTCCTCTGTTGGATGCTGCTTTAAGACCGGCTCACCACTGGAATGCTCTTGCATTAAAATAATGGAATGACAGCAGCGTTTTGCGCGTGCATTTGAGATTCCTCGTGGCGAGCATTAAACGGGGTGCTCGCAACGAGAATTTAATTTTCCCTCCCTTCGGCTTTACGCGCACTTAACGTCACGTCAATGTGACATTGGAGTTGCGTAACCGCGTCTTTGGCTCTCCCATATTTTGACGGCTTTCGGACGGGCGCCGCGCTTTTGCCGCAAAGCTGGAAAATTAAATTTCCTTGAATGCGACGCCTTTGCAAAATTCTGACTTTCGGAAATGTGCAGTCATCGTTTTTCTTCGAAAGGCTGTCGAAAATGGCGATGCAAAGCGCAAAGTCACCCGAGTCAGAAGGGTTGTCGAAATATGCTTATCTACTTCCGATGTGTACGGATGGAGAATCTATTTTGCGTGCTCATCGTTTATAAGTACAATAGTGAAGAAAATACGACTTGGGCCTACAGGCAAATCACGATAAACCAAGAATATGTTGGTATAGTCTAGAAATGTTGTTTGTGCATTGTTTGGTTGCCAAAATGCATTTTTTTTAAAATGTTGTATAGTACGTTATTGGTACATGATGGAGCAAGGCACATTCTGCGTTCGTCGGAACCTGTTAGTGGGACCAAGCTGAAGTTGGATCAGTACCATCTCTCAATGAGAAGTTCAAGTGGCATCTCTCTGAAAGAAGTCCCAACAGCATTTTTCTTTAGTTTTCATTATAAAGAACGACGTATGGGGCATTCTGTTACTAGACTACTGACTTTGTTTCTGACTACTGTATTCTTTCCTCATAAGGATATCGCTTTGTCCATTACCTTTGTCCACTGTTGGTCATCGTTAGCTGATACACCCAGGTGTGGTCGAGGATAATTAAAGAAGGCACAGTACTGCTCATACGCCTCGGGGTTTCGGTATTTCACAGCAGTTGTTGTGCAAATAAAGCCGTGGCTTATGCGGGGTGCAACTTCTATTCCTTAATTCCTAGGGCTTTAGAGCATCCGAGCATACAGAGCTGTAAAGCGATACGCTCTAGCCGTTTCTAATGGGCAATTTTGTCAGAGAAGCTCTCTTTCTCTTCCACAACTGCACTATGGGACCCCTTGTTGTTTTCCGCTACCCTTTCTCCTAACACCTTTAACCTCCTCCCCTCAACTTTAGCCCTGTTCGCATTATCTTGCTGCTGAGGAAGGGTTCTTTCACATACTAACTTAGAGAGAACCCCGTGTGTGCGCAACATGAAGAACGTTTGAAATCGCTGAAGCGTAGCCAAAATCAAGGAAACTGAGTGCAGTCGTCGGTGTTGCGAGTGTCCGACCATAACGTTGTGAAGTGCCTTTTTGCGCCTCTCTCATCAGTGGGCGCGCAGTGCGAATGGGCTCTTCAAGGTACTCTGGTTATGAGTAGAGGCTGGAATTCATAACTGCATGCCCGTCGACTTCGTAGAATTTTTCCACTCCGCATGTGATTCGTTTTCTTCGTTTCTGCTCTTTTTTTCTTTTTTTTTTTTGCTTTTACTTTTTCTCGTCTTTCTTTTTTTTTTTTTCGTTTAGGCTTTTGCTTTTCTTTGCACTTGGTCGTGAAACAGAGTACTTCCTCGTGAACGCACATATGATCCCAGACCCTTAGGGATAATTCATTTGTCGTTTTGTCCACGCCCTCCCACGACTGTGCCAAGTCATTCCGTATCCACTCTGCATTTGGGTGCCCTCTAACTTTGTAGAAGTTAAAATATGAAAGTCGGCAAAGGTTGGCTATGTGTTGTAGCCGTTAACCAGCGCACGAGCACCGTATTTTATTTTAATTTTATTTTTTTACTGTAATGCTAGCATTTGTTCGAATCCATTTACGCTTTCTGCACATTGTTGAGTAATGTGATAGCTGCCACTAGAGCACTGCACGGGCCCGGGCTTACCCGAAAGCCCGGGCTTTGCGTTTTTTTTTTTTTGCGGGTCTAGGCCGGGCTCGGGTTTGAGCCACCGGGCCTGGGCCGGGTACGGGCTTGACAACGCCGGCCATGGTCGGTCATGTACGCGAACATATTTGGCGATACCGGACAGCTGAATTTTAATGTCACTTTTTTTATTATTGGGTATGGTGTATCATGGTATTCTCATCTGAGAACTATCACTTTTTTATATGTGGTCATCCTTATTTCGTGTAATGGGCCTGGATTTCACACGTGCACTCACACACATTTGGGGACGTTTGGTGTGGCGGGCGAGTTGAGCAAGTCGGGCACGAGGGTCACTTAGGTTAGGTGTTGGAACACATTTCGTTCCCGTGAGAGTCCGGCGCGAGGGTCAGTTAGGTTAGGTGTTCTGACATATTTCGTTCGCGTGGGAGTTCGAGAAGGTGGAATAACGCCGGTGCATGCGCAATAGAGCGGAAATGAGTCTCTCTTGATCCGCAAGGTACATACATATCGCCCACGAGCCACTGCGCGCTGCCTTCCCAAGCAAGCAAGCACCAAGCACCCAGCGGCTTGCCGGCAGAGAAACACAGCCTGTAAAACACAGAGCGTGCCTCCTCACTCTCCACCAATTAGCCGCGTCCTTTTCCTCGCTGCGCTGTGCTCTTTCAATACGCGGATTTGATGGGAGACCAGTGCAGAGACCGGAGCATAGCGCACGTCAAAAGATCCCCAGGTGGTCTAAATTATCCGCATTCCTACCCTGCGGCATGTGCAACATGTCACCACACTCCGCAGACAAACCTTACGTGTTCATCACAGTACCAGAGTACCATTTGCGCTCTTCAGTAAATCTAAATACGCCTCGGAGCCTCGAGAACCCATAAAGCAGAGGCGGGCTGGGACCGGGCCTGAGCATGGAAACAGTCGGGTACGGGCTGGACCCAGGCCGATGGAGTCGGGCTCGGGCAGGGCCCGGGCTGGAAATCTATAGAAGACGTCGGGCCCGGCCCGCGTGCGGGCCGTAGCAGCCGGGCCTGAAAATTTGGTCCGTGCAGTGCTCTAGCTGCCACGCACTTGCTGCATCGTATACCTGCGCGCGAAATTTTCGCTGGAACAGTCATATTGAATTCTCGGTTACTAATGGTGCGCATAAGATAAGGTGTAAATAAGTTGTAAATCGGAGGATGACACCCGTTGTGCAGTTGTACAGTACGTTTCCCAGAGGCTGTACCCTCTGCTATTCGATCCACTGTATACAAGTTTACGTCTTACTGAATTCAAATTTTCCCAACAGGTGACGGTTTCAAACCTATTTCATCATATTAAATTTTGCGGCTGATGTTCTTGTTCGAAGCTCAAACAAAAAGAAAAAGCAAGGATTCAATCACAGCCTGCGTGCATGAGCCCCCTGTTTCAGTTAAGCAAGGCCATGTTGTTTTGTCTTCTGGATGCACCTTCGACCAAAGCAAAGTTGTGAATCTACGTGTAGGAAGCGACACCCACAAATAGACGTTGGATTCATCGATCCTTCTTTTTTATCTGTATATCCTGCTGCTCCAGCTACTTATGTTGCAGAGCTTGAATCCGGTAAGCTGCGAAACTTGTTAATGAAAACGACGAGAGTGCATTTCCCTGTAGTAAAGCATTCGTTCACTCTATTTGTGTGCCCAAGATAAAGCTCCCACGTTGATTTGCATGTTCCGCTCCGCAGTGCATGGGGTTACACACATACGGACTTCGAGTACGCGTGTCCTGATTTCGTTTTATTTCTGATAGTCTTTAGTTACCGTTAGACGCAGTAGAGATGTTAAACCACATACGCATGAAGAACATCTCACACTGTGCCGAAAGCCTTTAGAACACTTTGTAAAGCATATTGGTTCAAAGTATACATGAAAAGTGTACTCGACTTTTTAGAAATATTACCGTACGTACACAATCATGAGACTTCATAATAGTGAGTTTTAGTAAACCAGTTTGCAACGTCCCTGTACGGTACATGGTACGATAATTCGAAACGATATCACGATACGCGAGACGAACTCTGTTGGGGTTTTAGTACACCGTGGAAGGAGACGGTACGGTGAATTAACGTTGTAGCGCTCCCGCATGGCAAATCTCGAACCCTGAACAGTGCAGCCTTTCGATGTTACGACGTTGAGGAGTTCTGTTATTGCAATCCACTTCGTTGCATCCACGAAAGGGTTACTCGTGATCACCTTGAGCAGCATAAAAATGCTTGTATTGCAAACTGTAGGATGGGACAAGCACAATGCTTGCCCACACTATCCCACACCACGCTTCGAATACCGCCATCTTGCTTCTCGCGTAGGGCATAGCCGTCGTCTTCCTCTTCCCGCGGGGCCCCACAACCCGCGTGACACCTCCGATATACTGTGAAACGCGGCACGCTATTACTCGAGGAGATCCGTACCGGTGATACGCTAGCTGAGTTCCGCTACGTCGCCATCGCGCATGCGCCATGAGACCAACGCCGTACCGGGTGTCGTATCGGGGACGCAAAAACGGTCTACTAGAACTCTCTAATGACAAAGTCCTTTAACATAGCGTCGCGTGCATACAGCGCTCTATTCCACTACTGCAGAAATCGATATTTTACTCAGTCAAGAAATCCACGCTGTCACTCATACCGGACTCATGCGTTATGCTTGGGCGACCAGCGTAAGAAATAATTCCCGTCCATCGACGCCCGACAATAGCACCATGCAGTGTCCTATCAAACTAATGCCGCTTCCCTCGGCAGTCGTGCGTCCGTTTGACTTCTACGGGAATTCTAGGGTTAACTTATCACCGAACGGAAATTGCATTCTGACACATGACAAAATGGACCAGATTTCGAACTCAAGAGTCTTTTTCATTCCTCATTGCTTGTCTTTCTTCCTACTTCCTTCCGGCGTCTTGTGGTAATGTACGTCTAAAGAAATTCAGGAAGGAGACTCATTTCCTCTTCAGTCATTGCGGGAAGGCGAAAATAAAGTCGCACCACCCTGCCCGCGCCAGCCCATTTGGGCGTCATTTCAAAAGTTCACCAGATCGCGAGAAGATTTATGCTTCTGAACGCACGGTTGTGGCGCTGATTAGAAGGACATGGCTCTCCCTGCGATGATAGTATATCCACGAAGATAAGCAAGCTGTTGAAATGTAAATGCAAGTAGTGCGTGTTTCTGAGTACTTAAGAGCCGAGTGTACAACCAATAAATCGGATGGGACGGTTTTCAAGCATCGTGTTTGGGTGGATGGCGCCAACAGTACGGGGAGTTCGAGAAGATTGTAGGGAAGCTACAGATGTCGGCCATGACGTACTGGAAGCAAGATTGCAGTCCGACTGTCGGTTCCAGGGTCTCGATGGGGGTCATGTGTTATGTCTCATCGGGGTCATGTGCAGCCATGCTTGCCTTTCACACTGTCTTGGTGAGCACCCCTCGCATCCCACCTCCCACTTAACTGGCACTGGCTGTATCGTCGGAAAGTATGCTGGAAAGTGGATAGCACATTGCCTCAACATCTGCTTAAGAGTTCTACCAGCCACTTCTAATGCAGCAGCATAGCAGAAGCTACCCACTTCCCAGTGATCGCGTTACGAAGAACCGCTGCGCCATTATACCCATGATCTCGGATTGTCTCAAGAAGAAGCTTCTCAAGGTTCCAGCAAGCTGTCGTGCTAGAGACCTCATTGTATTCGTGCTATAGACCTTAGCCCGTGCCCTGCTTCCCGCCTTGCACTCGTCAACTTCCTGTGGTTTTCATCGCCATCCCTGGCCTTATTTGGAAGAGGCTCCTTCCTCCATGTGTTATGCGGCAGCACAGTCTACAGGTTTTGCACAATCAGAGCACGAGGACCGCAATCCGCTACTGTGATTCCTGCGCTCTCAGTTGAGGGTCGTGTCCGTCTGTCTCATCGCACATCCTCCACCGCGGCGGAGCTCTACGGCATCTTCATGGCACTGCAGTTCATAGAGACATTTGCAACAATCGTGCATCGTTTCAAAATAGAGGGCCATATATTGTGAATGAATACCTGGGTTAGAGGCCCTGTAAGCAGTGTTCGTTTCCGCAGGCCTAGCTCCCATTTTACGCGACGCCAGTGGTTTGTATATTACAATACAATATACAATATATCACTGTTGCGCTGCGAAAAAGCACAGTATCATCCTACAGTGATTCAGAATGTGGTTTGAAGGCCCTGGTCTCTACGTTTGTTCCGGGATGTCTCGAGCTTGTGGTGCAAGATGTACTGTACACGCATGAGATTGTGGTGTCAGCGGGGCCTGACTTACAGTTCCATTAGATCCCTGGTCAGTGTGGCATCGCCGGAAACGAGGCTGCGGATCTGCTGCACGCCAAGGTGCTCAGCATGGTCGCGACAATCTGTGGCTCATTTACTTCACCATGAGTGACCCGAGTCGTTTTATTCACTCATTATTATTACTATGTTTGGAGTTTGACCCTGAGCTCCGATTCCAAGCGCCTCTACCCCTCCCTCGTCCTGCTGCGTCTCTTGTGCATAGGTTTCGACTGAACGTCCAGTATAGCGCTCACTTGCTGCACAAATTGGGGGGGGGGGGTCGAGGTAGCTTGCCGTTGTTGGCCGCACAAATTGGGTAAGTGTGCTTCCCCTAACTGCGGCCAATGTGGGGCCATAGAAGACTCGGGCCACGTCCTCCTCGTTTGTTCTAAATACGCCGACATTTCGAGGGCCCTAGAATTGAGCTTGGCTCGCTCTTTTGACGCTGCGAAAATTTTAGTTCCTGACCTCCTTAGCTTAGTTCCTGAGCGTATCCTGAAATTCCAGTACGTCGGGTGTACTTCACCAGCTCTGTGGGGCTAATGCTCGTCACTGTCAGCAAGATAATGGGAAGGGGACTCTAGTAAGTGGACACACGTCGACAAGCTCGTCATCACTTTATAGTACAGACCCAAACAACGTCTTTGCGGTACCTCCATCGCTGTCTCTGCCCATAGAGACACTCTAGCATCGCTTTCGACTGAATGTCCCCTATACAGTGGCCATATTCTACACAAAATCAGAGACTTACTGTACTCTTGGAGAAGCACACTAGACGCCCGTTCCCCTTCTGCAAGATGCTGATGCCCTTCGAGTATATGCTCGCTACCTCACCCGTCACCCTCACCCCTATATCCGCCATATTGACGACGACTGCCCCGACTCCGCTTTCGGCAAGGCCCGCCTGAAGGATCATCTTCCTTCCTCCTCATCCGGAGGGACATTTGCCCGTCCCGATATCTGCTCCTCCATCCCCGGTCTTCAGCGCGAGCGTGACACTCCCGCACCTGTAGCCCTCTAACTCGCTCTCGACTTTCTGCGCTCCACGTGTCAAAAT